>NC_141109.1:15338189-15878189 GCF_041138505.1 Cibotium barometz
TTAGATTTACTTGTATATACTGCCAGTAAAGAGCTGCAGTTATACCCTCGGTATATATGGGTAGTCACGGTCCTTGGAACTATAAGGTAAATACCATCATATCTAGGCCTCAAGAAAGTCAGGGATTCCATATAATTGCAGTACTTCCATGTGAAGACCCAATTATCAAATTATGAATTTCAGTCTAAATAATAATTTGTATGAATTTTATCACACAATTACAACCTTTTACTGCTTCTTCATAAATTTTTGACATTTTTGGCTTCTTGGTTGATCCACATTAGCCAAATTGGCTCTGATACTAGCTATAAGATCCTTGCCCCCACCACGCAACGAATTCAGGGGTGCTAGCAACGGAAGTAGCACTTCTTGCGTAGAGCAGGGTCCCACACTCGAGGCCTCACCCACAGATATCCGGACAAAAGACTAATCCATCGGTTCTTCCAAAACCAAACCCGAAAAAACTTCCCTTGCCTAGAAAGCACATGCGATTCCTCCAGGATAACTTTTCTCTAACATAGTAAAAAGCCTTATCTAATAGAACTGATCTAACAGAACCCATAAGTCCCATAGTCAGATCAGGGAAAAGATTGCACTTGGATCATAGAGACCAACACTTTTTTCCTCAATGAGAGGCACATCCGTTGATTCTTTTCCATAGAATAATTTTTGTCTGATATTTACTTCATCTATCGTACCATAACAAAATTGAGTCTCAATTTAGGGATCCATCAGTCAAGCCTAGTCCCATGGGTTAGCTAACTGCACAACCATTGTAGTGATGGGATCCAATTAGGAATTTGGTTAGGTTTTGTCTCGGGTACTAGGGAAAAGAGTTCCCAGGTCCCCTAACCAGATATTCATGCAAACTTAAAACTAGTCACACCACTTATACACCTAATATGAAATTGCCTTTTTCACAGAATCAGCTATCTTTAAAAACAATTATTTAATGAAACCATGGAGTCACTGATCCTAATCCTCAAAATCTCTGATTAAATCCTTATTTCCAATCATTCCTTCATCAGTGTACCTATGGCATCACTGCGAGAACGCTCACCACCTGTCCACTCAGGGGCCTTTTTGATAGTTCCTAGCTCATAGTAACCGGCAATATATTCTCATATCAAAATGGAAACTCCGTTAAAGATCAGCAAGATAAACCAACAGATCCATATAAAAGGGCCATGGACTCAACTGTTGAGGACCAGCAAGGTCAATCAATTAGATCCATGCCCGAATTCAGAAAACAACTCTTACTCCTTGTTCCAATATCTTCCACGATGCATGTGTGGGTATCATCGGTGACCCAGAGCTCGAGCACCGTATGGTCAGCACCCTCTAGGATCCTTCGCAGGTGACCTAGCACTTCACTCATAGGCCACTTCCTTGATCCACCGTACTGGAAGCTCACCATTTTAATCAAACCGAGGTGGCTGGTCAAGACCTCGTTCGACCTTGCTACGCGAAACGTCTTCCATTGACTCTCCGTCAGCTATTGTAACTTTTTAGATTAGGTCTCCACACGACCTCATTCACAAGACGGTCAAAATGCTTCCCCAGCATTCTTAACATAAAACATTCATTAAAAAACAGGTCATAAATATAGTTTCTATAACAAACTCTCGTCTTTCCACATTGTTCCACATCAACCACATTATTTAATTCCACAACCATTTCACAAGTATTCCTATTCTCATCCAATCACATCAATTTCATCTCATCACATCTTTCCTCAATTTATCCTCATCATATCTCATCCACTCGCATCTACCCATATCCACATCTCATCACATCACATTCATTCATATCTCATCCATTCAGACCACATCACATTCACTCACAACTCATCCATTCATTTTACCTCACATCTCATTCATTCACATCTATCTGATTCACATCCCATCACATCACATTCATTCATATCCATCACATTCATTCTCATCACCATTATATCACATCACTTCTATCCACATCATATCTCATTCATACACATCTCATCTCATTCATCCACATCCATCCAATCGTTCACATGTACGACTACTCATATCTATCCAAACATTCATATCTATCCATACATTCATATCTATCACTTCACATCCACATATATTCATGTCAAATCACATCAAATTCTTTCACATACACATCTATATCTGTTCTTTCACATACATCCACATCCATTTTTTCACATACTCATTCACATACACATTCACATCCATTCTTCTCATACACATCCTTATCCATTCTTTCACATACTCATTCACATCCATTCCTCACATACATATTCACATTCACATTCATTATCATCACACATACATTCACTCACATCCCATATCATTCATTTACATTCTGATTAACATGACATCACATCTCATCCATTCATTCACATTTATCTCATTCACATCGCATCTCATCACATCTATCCACCTCACATTCTCATCACATCTATCCACCTCACATTCTCATCACCTCTATTCACATCACATCCATCCATCCATCCATTCCCATCTATCTGATTCACATCACATCTCATCACATCTATCCACATCACATTCTCATCACTTCTATTCATATCACATCCATCCGTCCATTCATTCACATCTATCTGATTCTCATCACATCTCATCACATCTATTCTCATCACATTCGTTTAAACATAGAATTTAAGAGAATTCTAATTTTTGATATAAAGATTCTTTACGCATCTATTTGTGCATAAAATCAACTTCAGTGGAAATAACACTTTTAACAAAATCCTTTTATGCATCTATTTATGCATAAATTTAATTTTAAGAAAAATAACACTTTTAAAATAAAAATAAATCCTTTATGCATCTTTTTATGTATAACATCAATTTTAATGAAATTAACACTTTTGAAATAAAAATAAATCCTTTATGTATCTTTCTATGCATAAAATCAAAATTAATGAGAATAACTCTTTTGAAATAAAAATAAATTCCTTTATGCATCTTTCTATGCATAAAATCAAAATTAATGAGAATAACTCTTTTGAAATAAAAATAAATTCCTTTATGCATCTTTCTCTTCATAAATTTAATTTTAATGGGAATAACACTTTTGAAATAAAAATAATTCTTTTATGCATCTTTCTATGCATAAATTCAATTTTGATGGGAATAACACTTTTGAAAAAAAATAATTCTTTTAGAATGCACAAACGGAAGGAATTACTCTTTTAGAATAACCTAATGATAAACTTTAGTTCCACAAAATTTAAGAAAAGTTTGCCATAACCTCTTTTGTATGGCTGACCATTTCTCAATTTTAACATTCAATTTATGAATTGAATTAATCCAATTTGAATTCTAATATCTCTAATCTACTCCATTTTCTGAAAATCAAGAGAGTAAATAATGAAAAGAGTTTAATCAATCTTTTGATTAAACTTTCCAGGGTTAAGAAGAGACGAATTGTAAAGAAGAGAATGGGGGTGGCCTTTCCATCAAGGCATAGCATCATATTTTAATTCAAACATTTTCAAAGCATAAAATTTAAGAAAACCATAAATTTAAAATTCACAATAAGTAAGAATTAAGCTTACATGGAATTTGTAAGCTTTCCTTTGGCTTGAGGGATTGAGGGTTCTACTCTTGTTTGCAAAACAACAAGAGTGGCCACCAGTTTTTTTGGAGAGGATTTAGTAAAAAACAATTGAATTATCAATTGAATTCAATGTATTTGACTCTGGGGAGGAGTAGAGTAATAGTGCATAAACACTATTAACCTTTTACAAAGGGGGAGGCTTCTATTTATAGGAAAAAGTGAGCCTCTAACCAAGAAAACTGATTCTAGAATTTTTTAGATCAGTTTGGTCACTTTTTGACCATTTTTAGGTCAGTTTAGCCTACTTTTTGGATCTAGTTGAAACACTACTACATGTTAGCCTAATACCGGCGCTTATACCGGCGCTATTTAACGGGGTCTAAAAAATCCCCTTCATCGGTATAAGCGCCGGTATAAGCGCCGGAACCATAGCATCGGTATAAGCGTCGGGTAACAATACCGGCGCCTATACCGGTGCATATACCGACGCTCACCGGGGGTAATACCGACGCATAAACCGGCATCTATACCGGTGTATATATCGTGTAATATACCGGGGTGAATACCGGGGTGTATACCGACTTAAATACCGAGATATATACCAATGCATATACCGACGTCAGTACCGGGGTATATACCGACACTGTAGCAGAAATTTTTTTTTGGGCAGAATAGTGCTGCCTGGCTGTTGCCTAGCTGCCTGCAATGAGCAGGATCAACAACAGCAAACAGACAGCACCATTCTGTCTAAAATAGAGCACAAAAACAACCGTGCTCGTTTTTATATTTTCCTGATCGACAAACAAGAAATTAAATTAAACATTAATACTCAAGAATGTTTTGATCATATTTCATTAGTTTGAAGGTCATCTTACATCATGGTAATGCCTCCCAATTGACGGTCTCTCCTTCTTCTTCAAGCATCTCAAACAAGGCCACAAGGCCATGTTTGTGAGCGTACTCCTCTCGCCTACTTGGTGGGCGATTCATGGCCAACTCCTGCACACACGATTAACAATTATAACTTTTAGAAATCAACATTTAGCCCACATACATACATTTACATAAATAAAATTGCTACAAACACTTACGAATTCATGGCGCATGGTTTCGTAACCACCACTCCCAAGATGAGAAGCCCCTACTATTTGGAGTCTTGCCCTTGCCGCCTCTCTTTGTTGTTGAAACCTCTCTGGTGTCTCGGTGAGCTCCTGAGCAATGGCTGCCCACTCCCTGTCATCTAGCCAAACAGGTTTCTCTTTCCCCTCTCTAAATACGTCCCTCGCCTCTGACCTACGATGCCCCATCAAAATGCGAGCTGTATACTGTATCCACTCTCATTAGAGACGACATTCATAGGGTCAGATGGCTGGAACTCTTGCTTTATCTTTGTATTTATATAATTTTTCTTCCCCTTGTCTTGCTGATCCCATTTAGTCATGACAGAGTCATGAAACTGTATAGTGCACAATTGTCGAATGCGTGTCTTCATTGCCTTCCCTGCACTATCCATTATTGGTGCCCCATCCCTAATTGTGTAAATCTTGCTGTTGTCATGGTCATGTGCACCCCAGGGAGTGGAAGGTGACCCTATGGGTGTGCTATCAACAGATGAGAGCGAAGGATGACGCTCGCATGGTGGTGGTGTCACAGCATCTATGGCACTACCACCACAACAACCTCCCCCTGAAGACCTACTACGTGAGCGCCGTCTATGTGAAGAGCTGGTAGATCGAGCTGTAAGAGGAGTGGAAGGCTGTGTGGTATGAGGTGTGGGAGCTGCTGTCGTACCCACGGGTGTGGGAACTGCCGTCGGGAAGCCAGATGGTGAGGCAGATGTCCCTGCTCCAGAACCCCAATAACTCTGAGCCATGGCTCTCTGCTCTGGAGTCATGGACGAAAGAAAACCATATAACTGCTGGGGACTCATGCCCTGCGGTGTAGGATTAAATGAGAAATCTGGACTGTAGTCATAGGGTGGTGAGTCACCCATGGCCTGTTGGACAAAAAACCATATGACAAACTTGTGCGAAATGAAAATTACACGATAAACAATTAAGGAAAGAACCATAAGACAAACATTAACAATGATAAACAACATTGGTAAAACTATATCAACTTTCTCCTACAGTAGTGATTATGATGGTAAACATTAACAATGGTAAACAATGAAAGGACCTTCAATGTCATAAAACCATTACAAATATGTCATAACTATTTGCATAATCATTAAGATACATCATTTTAAAAATCATTATCTATTCTATCATCCTCATTAAGATCAGTAGCCCCAAAGAGATCTATGTCTATGTACATTTCAGCATCCTCATCATTAAAAGTCCCTTGATGAAGGATGTCTTCATCATCTATGTCTTCTTCCTCAACTTGTTTTTCAGCTTCCTTGGTTTGCACCTCTTCATTTGGATCTTGCTCTAGTTGCTCCTCTTCATTTGCTTGCTCCTCTTCATTGTTGATATCGGCTTGTTCTTGCTGCTCTCCACCACCCTGTGCATCCACATCACCTTGTTGTAGCTCAAATTCTTCAAAAATTTGCTTACTGCGGGGGGCGACTTGAACCACAAACAGCCAGCGTGGATCTTTTGGATCCGCTTTAAAGACAACCTGCTCACAATGCTCTGGGCGCACAAAAGTATCTTGCTGATCGGTCCATACCTTTGTGGAGTCCACTTGGATGAGGCCACTCTTGTCTCTACGTACAGTTGCATGTGGCCCATTCATGATTACCTTGAACCACTTCACATCAAAGATAAACAACTCAAAACTTTTGAAGCCAACCTTTAATATATCTTGAATGGTTCCAAAGTAATCAAGCATTCTAGTAATTGTGTTATCATCACTTGCACTTGCACGACTTTCTTGAACAAACTGTGCTGTGACACCACAATCAAAGGTTGCTCTGCTTTGGTCTATTCGTTCTACTCGAAAATGACGTCCATGTGACCAAAACGCCCCATATTTGTGATACTACAAATAGCACAAAAAGATTGTTGATGGAGAATCAAACACTGAGACATGTAGAGAAAAAAAAGAGAGACATGTAGAACTTAAACACTTACATGCCAATCGCATCCTTTTGTAAGCTCCTCCTCCTCCTCTGTTATAGGTAAACTAGCACGTTTGGCTTCTAAAATTGTAGCTTCTAGCCATCTACCTGTGGGAAAGTCCGGAAGAGCTTGCATACCTTCTGGATATGGGAGATTTCTTGTAGTGCGATTCCTTCTGAAACTTAAACGATCTTGTACTCGCTGTCGCTTGAGAGCTTCATATGTCTCAATCCACTTCTCCATTACATGAGAGTTCAAGATGCAAAATTTGTTGATTTTTTCCCTCAAATTGTTATCCATCTTTCTCTTAATGCCTTGGCCTTGAGGTTCCTCACCAATGACTCGCCTGTTGGACTCTTGAGACCATAGTCGAGGTATCTCTGGATCTGAGGAACTTAAATATTCAGTGATGTAAACAAGGGACTCTTGTATCAGCCACCCTTCTGACATACTACCCTCTGGGCGAGCCATTTGGCGAACAAATCCCTTTAATGTCTTCATAAACCTCTCCAAAAAGAACATCCATCTTGAATGGACTGTTCCAGCAACTGCAACCTCATCTACAACATGAACTAGCAGATGCATCTGGATTGTTAATAAACTTGTAGGGAAAAACTTCTCTACCATGCAGACTGCCTCTATGGAGTTTAAACGCGCTGTCTCCAAACTGTCTCTCTTTATCTCTTTTGAAGAAATCCAGCGCACCAATGTGCCAATCTTATAGATAGTAGCTCTAATGTCTTCAGTGAGGCAATCTTTTATTGCTATGGGTAGCACAAATTGTAGAAACTTGTGCCAATCATGACTCTTGAGGCCACTAAGATCATCATCCTTTGTAAATGCACTTTTCAAGCAATGCATACAACCTGTAGGAGTCCGAAACTCTGAAATTGTCCTCTTGACTTGTTGTTCCTCCATCTTGCTAAAAACCCATGGGGCTCTTGGAAGTAGCACCTTTCCATTGGGTCTAGTGCGAGCCCACAACTCTTGCATGCAACCAATCTCTTCCAAGTCATCCCTTTGGCCTTTAGTCTCCTTTTTTCCTGTCATGGTCTTCCACAGAATGTCAGCTACATTCTTGAAAATATGCATCGGGTCAAGCAAATGGTTTATAAGGAGATCACCCCAATAGGGGAGTTGGTGAAAGATAGAGAGCCTCTTCATCCCAGGACATGCCAAGTTGCCACATTCCTCCCATTTGATCTTCCAATCGCTTGCCTTCAATGCACTTGGAGGAGGTCTTCCTAGATTACCATCCCGCAATTCATGATTTTCTGGAAGATACCTGACACGTCCTTGGTAGACATTCTTTCGTAATGCTTTTGAGTATCTTGAATCAAGTCGAGGACCACGAGGATCCCTCATGTGTACCTTACCTATCTGTTTGATCCTGGAGGGTACACAACTAGCTTCATCATCGACAGTGTTCCTTAGCCTCTCCATTTGCACCAGATCATCATAAGACCATTGTCTTGGATTTAGAGTGCTTTGGATTCCCCTTTAATCTGGGTGGGAGTCTATCTAGCTTCATCATAACGAGACTCCACTAACCTCTCCATTATTCGATCTGGGCATCATTGGAGATCACATTTTGATGGTAGGGTGGCATCACACTCGCAGCCTGGGGAGATAAGACCTACCCTTTCGACCCAGGTGAGTGGCACAAGATCTATGTCTTTGATTGTGCAATTTTGCAAGTTTTGGCTTTTGTATATAGCCTCTTGTATGTGTATTTTCATGTACGACCACCCTTAGATTTCAAAGAAGAAATCATGTTAAGAGCGGATCGTTTGTAACAAAGTGTTTTAGGATGCACATGCACATGGGATGGGCCTAGGCACATGGGCGTAGGATCATTTACATGTGGGATTAGGGCACATGGGCCTTGGGGACTATAAAAGGCATGTGCTCTATGATTATTGTACCTTTTGATACCCTTTGAATCTTTGGACTACCATTACACTTTACTTTCCACGTTCCTTAGTATTAATCTCTCAAGCTCTCCATAATCTAGGCTATAACCTAGATGCTACTTTCTTTCACCTATTGGAGAAGAACTATATCATAGCTTTGATAAGGATATGACAACAAAATACCTTATGATTCCATTATTCGGGGAGTCAATCAATAATACAATGTCCACACCAAAGCAACCAATTATTGATCTCACAATAAAAGAATTTCCTATATTCTCTAAAGCATATATAGACACACCCTATCAAAAGGCTGTGTTGAAATACTTACTATCTATGGAATCTCATGCAGGTGTTATTCACAAAATGATATTAGCCAGCACACTTATTGAAAAAGTGGATCAGATTCCAAAAAATTACAATGGTAATGTGGCTTTTGAGTTACCTAAGGTACTTGGTGATCCTTCATCCTCGTTAATGTAAGGAATGGAGTAAGCACACGATGGGCATTTTTGGGTGAAATCTATGGAGATTCATGTAAAGTTTTTTAAAATAGTCTAAAAGTGTTGTTGTGAAGGTTTTTTTTAGTGCACTAATGCCTTGTGTAGACGCACCTAATAGAACATCATGGATTGGTAAGCTTTATACCTTAGTTCAATTTCAATTAACATTGATTGATAAGAGTTTGGGACTTTATATTTTTTAAAATAATAGAAAATATCACACAAAATCTTCCCTCTCTTGTCTTAACATTGAATGGATATGGCTCTCTAGCTTGCTTCTACTATAAGACCAGACCTATATGTATAAGCACATGTGACGCTATAGTTTACTATTGTATGACCGATGATGCATATGAGCAGACTGATGATACATCAAGCTTGGAAAATTTTCATGAGGTGCAAAGAGGAACATGAAGGCACACACTACAAAAAAATAAGAATCTTTGTGCAAGAGGCAATGTGGTCCAAAGAAGATTCAAATGGATATCACAAAAAACAACTAGTTTTGGATGTAGTTTTTAGAAAGCATATACAATCTTGAGATGGATCAAATATTAGCAACTAGTATTGGATGTAGTTGTTAGAAAGCATATATAAGAGATGGATCAAATATTAGTAACATGGAGTTATCACAATTATTGGAACACATGCATCCCCCTTGGTTCAATGTCAAAGGTAAGTTTAACTCCATATACATTTTAATCACATATTTTAATTCTAACCATTTTTTTAAATAAATTTTTAAGTTATCCATTTCTCTTGTAGATGGTACACACTTCTAGAAACAATGATACAATGCAAGGTGTAGAGTCAAGTATTTTAGATTTAAAGAGACAATACACTTTCGAGTTCTTCCATGGTAGTCATTTTCTAGGCCAAGTTTTAGATGAGTTAGAGAGATGCTACATATTTAAAATGTCAATCACCATAGGGCCCATTTTAGGTTTAGACTTAGTGAATCGTATACCTCAAATAGGATACGATGATTTAAAAAAGGCATAGCTTTACTTTGATCACGTGAAGCATGTGCAAGGATGGACAACAATGGACTATGATCTTGTAGAGCCCCTAAAATTTGTAAACTTCCTTACAATTGTTATAACTATTATATGATGGCATGTAGCTTGTAAGAAATTTTGACAATTTCTTTGCAAAATGAAAGAAGAACATATAGATGGATAAGTCTTATTCAGGGAGATGATCAATGATGTTGTGGTGCACAAATACATAGGTTTTATTTTGAGAGATAATCAATGATATTGTGGTACACAAAGAATTTTCCAAATCAGATTTTTATGGATTTATGGCCAATGAGGCAAGAGCTAATTGGAGGGCAGTAAGGACAGTCTACAACAATGGTCTAGATAATCAAGTAAGAAGGTCATGAGCAATCATAAGATTTCTCATTAAGAGCATCGCCGCTTCTAGAGTCTTGGCTTGCATGTATCTTGTCACCGACATGGCTGATGATTCGGCGTCCTCCTGTGTTGTTGGTCGAGCTATTGCTTTCTCATCCAAAGCTTGGATTTCTATAGCATTTATGGCCGATGGGCCAGATATTGACTCCTGGCCTCCCTCTATTTCTGCCCTATGCTTCCTCCATATTTCACAGTCTGACTTTTGGTGGCATTGCCCATGCCGATAAAAGCATGTGAAGACAATCCTTGGAGCACTATCACCTTTGCGAGGAGGGAAATTTTTGGGTGAGGAGAATTGGGGTGTTCGGTATGGATCCAGTAGAGCCATCGGATGGGCAGGTTGGATGTCGGCCACAATGGGAGGTGGAATCACCGGAGGGGCTTGCCTGCCATTATAGTAGCAGGCTTCAGTTGTATGTGTGGCCATTCTGCAAATGGAGCACTAGAGTTCATTTAAGCCACACTCTTTGGCTCTATGTCCATGATTGTGACACCTTGCACACTAAGGACCGAACGGTTGGAGTGGACTTCGCACCTTCCATGGTCATTTGAGCCACAACTGGCAGCCATTTCCTTGGTTGTCTTTCATGCCTTCTTGCTCTTAGACGATGCCTTGCGATCTTTCTCCAATTCTGTGGAATCATCGGAATCATCCTCCTCATCTGGATGAGGAATTTTGGACTTCCTTTTACTCTTGGACTTGCCTTTGCCTTTGAGATGGAGCCTACCAACACACACTTGACTCTGAGGGCTCAGTCAACAAGTTGCTCCTCCATAGTTATGGTAGCTAGGTTGGCACCAGCGAGGACAGAGCGTTTGAGTTGCTTATTGAGACCTTCATGAAGTAAGAATTGAGGATTTCTTCTTGTTGGGCGATTGGCTACATCCAGCATGGAGAAGCTTCCTGAATTTTGTAGCATAATCTTCCATTGTCAGGCTCTTTTGGTTCATCCTACACAGCTTATCCAGCCAATGCACGGAGGTCTTGTCCTCCCTAAATTATTGAAGGAAGGCATCACAGGTAGAATCATAAGTGGGGAAATGGTTGTACCCATACTGAGCAACCCAAAGAGCGGCACTCTTGTGTGTCAGGCCAAACGTAACCTTTTTGAGGTGCTGGTCCACCGGGCCGGGTACATTCACACACCATGCGTTGTCAAACAGTAGGATGTGAGCATCTGCATTCTCCGAGGATTTCCCAAAGAACTTTGGGTACTTCATGGTGAAACCTTACTCAACAATATATATGAACAGGGATGAATATACAGAGACACAATCAAGAAAGAAATGCATATAGAAAATAGAAGAAAGAGAAGAATAGTCTTGCTATTCCAAAGAGGAAATATGATACAATTGGCAGCCAGCCTGGCAAAGCTCAAGATCTATCCTTTTATAGTGCCCTACTTGAAGTATCTGTTAGTACTGTGATTCCCTTAGTATTAAGGTGTACTGACTAGGTGTTAAGGAAGCGCCTGTTGAAATATACAAGTGAATAGGGTGTGTGTGGGAACAAGCTCTTGGATAGAGGCTGTAAAAGAGGAGATGTAATTATGAAAGAACCTGTGAAAAGGTGAGAAGAATCTACTGGGAGAGAATAAAGGGTAGCATGAGAGAGTTTAGGAGTGTGGAGTTATTCTGGGAGATATTCAGGGAAAAGAGAAGAGGTGGAGAGAATCAGGCAAGAGGTGGAGATATTCTGGGAGTGAATCATGGAGAAATCAATGGGATTTGATGCTTGATGTAAACTCTATAAATTGAGGCATAGCCCTAATGAGAATTTGCTGGTTTTTGAGTATCCATGCCTACATTAATCTATTTGTTAATTACCCACTAATTATGTCTTAATTATTTACTAATCACTTTTGTTAATGATGTTGATTCTAGTGTTTGATCCACCATAGCTCATCATTATGCTCAAATTTCAACATGGTATAAGAGCCATGCCTAGAATCAATTAGGTTTATGAGCCCATTAGTTAATTAATTAGGATTAGTAGATAATTAGCAAAAAATCAAATTTTTAGTTAGTTTTTCACTTCCTCCTTCACCCCCAGCCAATGGAGGATCTCTAGCACCTTGCACAGTCAAAATTAGCTCTTGTGCTTCTAACACAAGCTAGCCAACATCCTTGGCTACAAGCTCAGCAAGACGGCGCAACGGACGAAGCAGAAATCAACGATTTGGCCGACGTGTTTTTTCTGAAGGAGAATGGAGATTTCTACTTGCTCAGTTCAAATGCTTCTAATTCCTCTTAGCCCAAGGGGTAATCAAGCATGCTCTACAAGCTGGTGAAGAGAGAATTGAGTTTCATCAAGTCTACAGTGAGATCCAAGCTCTTCATCAAATCTATAGGTGACTTTGGTAAAACAGAGATTAAGCTTTCAATATTTGGTCAAATCTTATGTTTCTTGGCTTAATCCTCTACTAGACTCATTGCTATTGATGCCTTTGAAAGCATTTGAGCTCATTTGAAGTGGAAGGCACTAGATCTGGACTACCCGCATACTCTATTTTTTGCACACAAAACAGAGCCCCTCAAGCTCAACTCCATCTCATGTACACCAACCGACTAAATTTGCGGTGCTTCTCTGTACCCAATGCTTTGGTGAAGATGTCAACGACCTGATCCTGTGTGCTCACATAAACAAGGTCAATGTCTCCTGCCAAAACCTTCTCTCTGACAAAATGGTAGTGGACCTCTATATGCTTCGTGCAAGCATGAAAAACTGGGTTCCTGGCCAACTTGGCTATCCACACTGAGTCCTCATAACCAGGTGGTTGCAACATATACACCTCTTCTATCAAATCCCCATGCAAGAATGCATTCTTTACATCCATCTAATGTAAAGACCATTGCTTTGACGTAGCCACTGCTATCACAACTCTCACTGTTGCCATCTTGGCAACTGGGCTGAAAGTTTCCTCAGAATCAATGCCATATGTCTGCTCATATCCTTTGGCTACCAATCTAGCCTTGTACTTGCTTATGCTTCCATCACTGTTATGTTTTACTTTGTACACCCACTTGCATCCAATGGCTTTCTTGCCTTCAGGCAATTGCACTAAATCCCAAGTCTCATTTCCATATAGTGCATGCATCTCCTCATCCATAGCTTTCTCCCAACACACATTTCCAACAGCCTCATCAATGCATGTGGGCTCTACAACCTGCGCAACTTTTGCCATGTATGCATAGTGATGTGCCACATAACCATCATAGGTAAACCTCTACACAGGATTCTTCACTCTCCGAGGTCTTCGCAGCTTTGCATTCATGGCTTCCATAGCCTTCTTTACACCAGGTGTTCTCATAGCTGGTATTCCAAGATCCTCATCAGGGCTCATCTCTGAGCCATTAGACTCTCCATCAACATGAGAATGCCCTGCAGAAATGTCAGGCATACTAAGGGGATCAAATACCTTCTCTTTGCCTTTATGTGATGTACTAATCACATTTGCAGGACTGGTATTATGACGCAGCCTGCCATTCCATGGTCTATCAACTGAACCACTAGATGAGGACTCTCCTAGTCCACTCAAAGACTGTGATTGCTGACTTGCATTCTGTGCAACCACATTTCCACTCACATCAGCCCCAACAGCTTCTTTTTCAGTAGCATACCAGTTGCTCATCTCATCAAAAACAACATCCCTGATTACCCTCAACTCACGTGTAGCAGGGTTATAACACTTGTATCCCTTTTGCTCAAGAAAATACCCAATAAACACACATTTTTCAGCTTTTGGATCGAGCTTAGTTCTCAGCTCATCTGGCACATGCACATATGTAATGCATCCAAAGACTTTAAGACGAGACAAATCAGGTTTTCTCCCAGTAAAGCTCTCCTCTGGAGTTACATCATGTATGGCTGCAGTTGGAGTCCTGTGAGATCCCTCTGCCCCCTCCGCGCATCGGACTCCCGGTAGCTGACAGCGAAATAGCCCCCTCATGCATGGGGCAGGGTTTCTCACTCGAGAGGCCTTGCCCACGAATGTCTGGGCATGAGACTAGGCTGGTGGTCACTCCGAAAACCGAAACCGAGAAAATTTCCCATGTCTGAAAAGCGGGGATGATTCCACCTTTTTGAATTTTCTTAACGAATTTTTCTAACGAGATCAAAACCTAAACTATCCTTCACCTGAATAAACCAGATAGAAGGAAACTATTGCTGATATAATTTCATCTGAGCAATTCAATGCTTTTTTCCTAATCAAGATCAGGCACAACCGTTGATGCACTCAATTGAGAAATTTATCATGGAATTAACTAACTACTCGAATCCTAAGATTTTTCAGTTTGATTATTAAAACTCCACTAATTCTAGCCTAACCCCATCTGGCCCATGGGTTAGCCATTACCCTACCACTGGAATCAGTAGAACCAAACAAGTACTCACCCACCCACAATTGAATGTCTTTCTTAACTTTAGCTTTAGAAAACAAGTACGCACACACTCCTCTTTAAAACTTTAATATAAAAATAATCCATTGATAAAACCGATATGGTCACAGATTTCATAACTCAAAATTTCCATTCAATCCCTTGTTTCACAAAAAGAGTACAACTCTGGACTCTCCGTTGGGACCAGCTGGCCAGCAACAAGATCCAGTAAACAGATTACAATAATCATTTTGTCAACATTCATATATATCTTCCACGACATACGAATGGGTGTCCTAAGCACTGCGAGCCCATGCATCGCCTGGTCAGAACCCTCCAGGATCTTCCTTAGGTGTATTGGTACTTCACTCAGAGACCGCTTCGTCGACCCTCGCCCATCGTAGCGGAAGCACACCATTTTTCACCATACCCAAGCTGGTCAAGACCTGGGTAGGTTTGCCGCGTGTCCCTTGAACACTCCCCGACAGCTGTTGCAACCGAACTTCCCTTAGATAAATACATTTGTCAAATGCTCCCTCCAGCATTCTGGCATAAGACATTCCTTTAAGAAAACAGGGTTTCTGTGCAAGTTTTTAGTTTTGATTTTATTTTTTAATACAATGGTTATATCTTAATTCCGTATCCCAATACTTCTAGATCAGAGGTCTGGATTCCCAAACAAGCAGAATTTCTTGAATTCTGTAATCTTGATCCTCAGATCAAAATTAAAGGTCTCAACTTAGTTTCAGATTCGATGGGTGATTTGAGTGCATTTTTCTAGAACTGGGCACATCGTCATTGTTCGAAACTGACGAAGGAATTAGGCCTTGGTCAAAAGTCTGAATCAGAGTTTGAGTCTAGAAAGGTTCTTCCTAAACTATCTTTCTCGAAAGGTAATATTTCAATTTCTCTTTTTCTAAATTTCGTTCATTGAATATTTGCTTACAGTTTTGTAAACTAAACATGAATTCCTAAGAGGAATAAAATAATCATTTATCTCGATCTCCGACTTCGATAGTTTATTTGAATTTTTTCATCCCCATCTTAGTGAATATGAAACGGTAGAATTTCCTCTCACATATTATCTACTTATTCATTATGCATAAAATCCAATTCTGATGAAAGTCACACTTTTATCATCATAAAAATCATTTATGATGAAAATCACTCGTTTAACATGAAAGAAATTCTTTTATGCATATGTTTATGCATACTAATCATTTATGATGAAAATCACACTTTTAATATAAAAAAAACTTTCATGCATATATTTATGCATACAAATCATTTATGATGAAAATCACCCTTTTAATATAAAAGAATTTCTTTTATGCATCCATTTATGCATACAAATCATTTATGATGAAAATCACACTTTTAATATAAAAAAATCTTTATGCATATATTTATGCATACAGATCATTTATGATGAAATCACTCTTTCAATATAAAAGAATTTCTTTTATGCATCCATTTATGCATAAAACTCATTTATGATGAAAATCACACTTTTATATAAAAAACCTTTTATGCATACAGATGAAAATCACCCTTTTAATATAAAAGAATTTCTTTTATGCATCCATTTATGCATAAAAATCATTTATGATGAAAACCACACTTTTAATATAAAAAAAATCTTTTATGCATATATTTATGCATACAAATCATTTATGATGAAAATCACTCTTTTAATATAAAAGAATTTCTTGTATGCATCCATTTATGCATAAAAACCATTTATGATGAAAATCACACTTTTAATATAAAAAACAAATCTTTTATGCATATATTTATGCATACAAATAATTTATGATGAAAATCACTCTTTTAATATAAAAGAATTTCTTTTATGCATCCATTTATGCATAAAAATTGTTTATGATGAAAATCACACTTTTAATATATAAAAAAATCTTTTATGCATATATTTATGCATACAAATCATTTATGATGAAAATCAATCTTTTAATATAAAAGAATTTCTTTTATGCATAAAAATCATTTATGATGAAAATCACACTTTTAATATAAAAATAATCTTTTATGCATATATTTATGCATACAAATCATTTATGATGAAAATCATAATTTTATAATCAAAATAAAAAATTTCAATATGCTTCCTTCTATGCATAGAATTTAACTCTAAAGAAAGTAACACTTTTTTTAATAAAAATATTTTTAGTATGCATTTTTCTATACCTAAGATGAAAAATAACACTTTAAGAATACATATACGATGGGAATTACTCTTTTTGAATTAAAAAAAGTAAAACTTATTTTACACAATTTTAGAAAATTTTTCCATAACCTCCTTTGTATGGCTGATCATTTTTCAAATTTTAACTCTCTAAAATTAATTAGAATTTCACCAAGAGTATTTAAATCATTCTAATGTAAACATTTTCTACTTATTTAAGAGAAACATTATGAAAAACTTGATTTTATCCATTAATCATTCATCTAGGATAAAGAATGGTTGGATTTACTAAAGAAGAGAGGAGAATGCCTTTTTTCAATGAGGCATAACATCATATTCATTTTAGAGAAGACAAAAATCATAAAAAACCATAAAATGAAATAGAAAAGAGAATAATCTGGCCACCAATCTTTAGAAGAGGGAAGGTCAAAAACTAATGAATTATGAGTAAATTCACAGTTTTTGGCTCTTGGGAGAAGTAGGGTAACAGTGCAAAAACACTATTGAGCTTCAACAAAGGGAAAGGCTTCTATTTATAGGAAAAAGTGAGCTTCTAACCAAGCCAACTAATTCTAGAATTTTCCATATCAGTTTGGTCAATTTTTGACCATTTTTGGATCAGTTTAGTCCACTTTTTGGATCTAGTTGAAACAGGAGAGAGGAGAGATAAAAATATCTCATTATTTGGGAGTTTAAAACTCTCCCACACATGTGAAATAGGTGCCTCTTTCATGAGGGAAATTCCTCCATACTGAGGTGTCAAAAATGCATCATTTCTTCTAAATATCTCTCTTTTTTAACTATTAACCTTGTCCTTAGTCAACTCTTTATCTTATGTGAGTATTTACTCATTTTTGGGAGATTTTTTGTTTATTCTTCGATTTATCTCCTCCCTACATTTGGATGAATCTTATTGGTCCATAGGAACCTTAATTTAAAATTTCAAAAAAATCTTGAACCCTAGGATAAGGCCTCTAGAACAGATTATACATAATTTCTAATGCAGCTTCTGAAAATCTTTTTGAACTTCTATTTTGGGGGAGCTTATTTTAATAAGAAGAGATATTTTTTCATCCAAAAATATTAAAAAACTGAATTACCACTCTCTAGAAGATTTTCTCTCTCTAGACCAAAACTGGTAGAAACAAGATCTTTTATATTTCTGAAGAGGGATTTGATTACAGGGGAAGATGCTAGACATCTTGAGAGGTTGGGGAGGAATCTTACATTCTCCCTCGCTTGAAAAACGCGCGATGCCCTCATCTCGCAAACAGATCGACTTCATTCTCCCAGATGGCATCTTGAAAAGGATCTCCAAAAGGATAGAACTTCCATTTTACCAATAATTCTCTTAGAATTCTAGTCCTGAGAATCTTTTCTCGAATATCAAGAATTTCTTTAGGTTGGAGTTCCATCTGCCCTTGGGTTGAAGAGGTTAGGATTTCATCACATCAAGCACATGATTTGGGCTTGGCACATATTTCTTTAGAAGGCTTACATGAAATACATTATGAACTTTGAGAGATGAGGAGGCAGAAGAAGCTTGTAGACTAAGTCACCTACTTTCTTTGTAATCAGATATGACCCACAATATCTGGGGGATAACTTCTTGTACTTCCCAAGAGATAGAGAACTTCTTTTGCGCCGTACTCTAATGAAGACCATATCTGCTTCTTCAAACTTTCTGTCTGTCCTCTTCTTATTTGCATACTGCTTCTGTCGATCCTGGGCAGCTTTAATATCTTTACGAATTGACTACATCTGCCACTCCATGTCGTCAAGCATCTGTCTGGACATCTCAATCCTAATCAATGGGTCGGACCAAGTTAATGGAGTTAAGCAATCTTGTCCATCTAGAGCTTTAAAAGGACTCATCCCAATACTTCTGTGATAAGAAGCATTGTAGGCGAACTCGACTAGGTGTAGATAGCTTAGCCACTTCTTGGGTTCCCTGCCCACAGCATGACCGAAGTATATCTTAGATTACTTGGTTTATCCTTTCAGTTTGACCATCGGTCTCAGGGTGATAAGCTATGCTGAGGTCCAAGAAAGTTCCCACTGCTTCGAAAAATGCAGTCCAGAACCTTGAAGTAAACTTGGGATCTCGATCACTTACTATTCTCCTGGGTAGGCCATGCAATCTGAAGATTTCTTTGAGGAACACTCTGTCCACATCCACTGCGGTGTAGGTTTCTTTTACTGGAATTAGATGGGCAACTTTGGTTAGTCTGTCAACTACCACGAAAATGGAGTTGTAACCTGATTACACTGAAGGTAATCCAGTAATAAAATCCATATTGATACATTCCCACTTCATCTGGGGGATGTCCAATGGATGTAACTTCCCAGGCATTTTTACTCTTTCCGCTTTGACTTTTTGGCATGTCAGACGTTGACGTACATGATTCAGTACATCTTTTTTTAGACCAGGCCAAAAGAAGCTTTTCTTTACAGACATGTAGGTTTTGATGAAACCTGGATGTCTTGCTATAAGGCTGTCATGGGCTTCATTCAAAATTTGATCCTTGGTTCCCTCATCATTGGGAATGCATAGCCTACGATTATAATACATAATGCCATCATCCAGGTTGTACCCTTGAACTCTGTTCAACTCCTAGGGAGTTTTGCTTTCCTGCATAAGTAGGGTAGCAATAGGGCCAAAGAATCTATCCTGCATGATCTTCTCTCTTGCTTCAATAATCAAAGGATTTTATACTACAGTAATTACAAGCAAGGAGGCTTTTCTACTGAGGGCATCTACTACCACATTTTCTTTGCCTGGGCGGTACTTGATTTCAAAATCAAATTCCTGCAGGGTCTGCATCCACCTTTTTTGGCGCATGTTGAGATCCTTCTGAGTGAAGATCCACTTTAAGCTCTGATGATCTGTCACATCAGAGTGAATCTTTGTCCCAGTAGGTAATGTCTCCACAACTTCAGGGCATATACTACTGAAAGTAGTTCCAGGTCGTGGACAGCATAATTCCTCTCATGCGTTCTGAGTTTTCGAGATTCATAGGCCACTGCATGACCTTCCTGCATGAGTGCACCTCCCAAGGCAAAACCACTTGCATCAGTTACTACCTCAAAGGGTAGAGAGAAATCTGGTAGCTTCAGAACGGGATTGGTTACCAAGGTGGTCTTCAGCTTATCAAAAGCACTCTGGCACCTGGCAGACCATTGAAACGGAATATTCTTCTTGAGAAGATTAGTCAGGGGGGAAGCTATGAGAGCATACTTTGGTATAAAAATTCTATACCAACCAGTCAATCCCAAGAATCCTCTGACTTCTTTCATTGTCTTTGGTTTAGGCCAATCTATGACTGCTTGGACTTTTGCAGAATCTGGAGAAATTCCATCTTTGGATACCAGAAGGCCCAAGTATTCAACATGGTCGGCGCAGAGAAAGTGCATTTGCTCTTTTTTGCAAAGAGTTGGTGCTTCCTTAGAATCTCAAGAACTTTTCTGACATGAGCTTCATGGTGGTGAGTTGCATTCTTTGAGTAAATCAGAATATCATCATGGTCAGCTGCATTCTTTGAGTAAATCAGAATATCATCAAAGAAAACAAGAACAAAATCATCCAAGTATTCTCTGAGAATGTCTTGCATTAAGCGATTGAATGTAGCTAGGGCATTTGTCAATCCAAACGGCATGATAGTGAATTCATAATGCCCATACCGAGTATTGATGGCTGTCTTCGGGATATCTTGCTCATTAATCCTGATGGTAATACCCTGATTTGAGATCTATCTTTGTGAAGATCTGGGCTCCGGCTCCACTTAGCCTATCCAGAAGCTCATCAATTCTGGGAATAGGATACTTATTCTTAATTGTCAACTGATTTAGACCTCTGTAGTCCACACAAAGTCTAAGCGTTCTATCTTTCTTTTTCTGAAAGAGAACTGGCGCACCCCAAGGTGAAACACTGGGTCTTACTACAAACCCTTGTTCTAACAATTGTCTAAGCTGTTCCTTGAGTTCGATGGCTTCAGGAACTGGCATTTTGTACGTGCACAAGGCTACTGGCTGAGCTCGTGGGGTCAATTCTATCACATGATCTACTTCTCGAATTGGAGGCATCTCTGTTAATTCTACTGGGAATAAATCATCATAATCTCTTAACCATTCAGGTTCTTTAGCTTTTAACTTTGAGTCTACCGGATTCATTTTGACAAGATAAATGCGCTGCTTCTTTCTAAGTCCTTTTAGTAACTTAGAAGCCTTTACTAACTGCAAACTTGGGGATCCTGGAATTCCAGTTCCTTGAACCTTGTTTTCGTGAAGGTCATGGAAGGAAATGGTTCCATTATGACAGTGAATGTTAGCTTGATTTTTGTGGAGCCAATCCATTCCAAGGATCTCGTCGAAAACTCCCAAAGATATAACTCTGAATTGACAGTCAGTTAAACTCCCATTTAGGTTGAACTTAATACGTTCTGTTTCAAGGTGAGTGAAAAGAATCTTCCCACTTGCCAATTCAATACGTTCTGTTTCAAGGTGAGTGAAAAGAATCTTCCCACTTGCCAATTCAACTTGCATAGGTTTTCCTGATTTCTGATCTAAGACTAGCTTATGCAAGCATCCAGGGGAAATGAATGAATGAGAACTGCCTGAATCAATCAAAAGCTTAAAAGGTTTACCTTGATACTCTGTCAGAGTATGGATGACTGAGAACTGATGGGGTTAGGCCCTTGGTTTTCAATTACACCATAGATCTGCCCTCTTTCCTCTTCTACTACATCTGAAATTGTGACAGCTCTAGCTGCCAGTCTGAGGCAGAACTCTTTCTCTTTGGTTGCCCCAGTTCTGGGAAGGAGTTCTGAGGTTACTTTATACAGAGGCAGATGGCTGAGCTGGAGTTCTTCTGGGGTTTCCTTGGTGTGGGTGAGACGGACCCTGATTAGATTGGTATGAAGGAGTTGGTCTCTGAACTTGGGGTTCTTGACTTCCCTATCCCCTTGACAGGGCAGGAGTCGGGCAGTCTTTCAGCTGGTTGACCAAAACCTTGGCATCCAAAACATCGGTTTTCACTTTTGAGCTCATCCCTCTGATTTCTTGAAAGAGGTGGGGCTCCTGAGAAAGTATTCTGGGGGAAGGATCTTCCTTCACTTTGGAATCTTCCTGCATCCTGATTCTGATTCGGGCCTTGCTGCCTCTTCGGGGGTGGAAAGTTTGAAGTACTTCCCTGGGTTTGGAATCTTTTAAAGTTAGAGGGTGCAGCGAGACCTTTACTACAAAGGCTTTGGCAAAATCCTTTGCCATTCTTACAGCTTCAGCCATGGACCCCGGCTTGGCATTTTTGACCAGTGTGTCCAAGGGTTCGTTCATTCCCCGAATGAACATGGCCATGAGTTGTTCTTCATCTAGAGGTGGTGAATATTTGAGTAGAAGAGAAAAGGCCTGGTGATATTCCTCGATGGTTTTGCTCCCCTGTTTTAGCTTTAACTCGTTCATTTTGATTTTCAAAAATCCAGGGAGACAAAATCTCTTTCTCAAATAGGTTTTTAGGTCGTTCTAGGACTGAGTATTTCTGTCCAGACAGTTGGTGTCACAGTGGTTCCTCCATGCTACCATGGCTGTTTCCACTATTTTTAGCCTGGCAAGAGCCATTTTGCTCCACTCATTGTAGCCTGTGACGTCAAAATATTATTCCATGGCTTCCACCCATTTCTCCACAGCCTCGCCTAGGTTCTCTCCTTCTCCTTTGAAGGGTCCTGGCTGATGAGTCCTATGAAGAGCCTTGCGAACATCAGGGTCAAGCTCGTCATCTTCAAAGAGAGGGTCTGGCTGACAGCCACGATTTCCTTGTCTCATGATTCTGCCAAAAATTTATATATTATTGAATTTTTATTTTGATATCATCCACGAGATCCTAAGACTTATGAGGTTCAGAAAACAATTTCTTAAACAAGATAAGGATCTTATTGGAGATCTATGACATATGTCTGATAACAGATTTTTCTTTGTCAGATCGTCCATAAACAATCACTTATACAACAGGGAATTTTTCTCCGGAAAACATTTCTTTATTTATATAAAAGTTGCAATATGTACATAGAGCAACTCGGCTCCAGAATTCAAAATCTCCTCGGGAGTCGCATAAGACGACAATACTGGTTGGGCCATAGCCATGCCCTGACACAAACGTTCACTTATTGACAAGGGAGCTTTTATTTTCTCCTTAGGAATAAAACAACTAAGGAGTCTGTAGACTTGGCATGAAAGTCTGAAATTTCAAGGCATCGAATGATATAGAATGACGCCACACACCATTTTCAGCTTTAACAAAATCATTGCCAATGAGAGGTTCTGCCACAGCATTGCACGCGATCGCAAGAGGCGTGGACATATAAACCAAATATAGAAGAAAACTATTGCTGATATAATTTGATCATCGGAGCAATTTAACGCTTTTTTCCTAATCAAGATCAGGCACAGCCGTTGATCCACTCAATTGAGAAATTTATCAGGGAATTAACTAACTACTCGAATCCTAGCGTAATCCTAAGATTTTTCAGTTTGATTATTAAAACTCCACTGATTCTAGCCTACCCCATCCGGCCCATGGGTTAGCCACCACCCTACCACTAGATTCGGTAGAACCAAACAAGTACTCACCCACCCATAATTGAATGCCTTTCTTAACTTTAGCTTTAGAAAACAGGTACGCACACACTCCTCTTTAAAACTTTAATATAAAAATAATCCATTGATAAAACAGATATGGTCACAGATTTCATAACTCAAAATTTCCATTCAATCCCTTGTTTCACAAAAAGAGTACCACTCTGGACTCTCCGTTGGGACCAGCTGGTCAGCAACGAGATCCAGTAACAGATTACAATAATCATTTTGTCAACATTCATATATATATCTTCCACGACATATGAATGGGTGTCCTAAGCACCGCGAGCCCGTGCATCGCCTGGTCAGAACCCTCCAAGATCCTCCTTAGGTGTCCTGGTACTTCACTCAGGGACCGCTTTGTCGGCCCTCGCCCATCGTACCGATAGCACACTATTTTTCACCATACCTAGGCTGGTCAAGACCTGGGCACGTTTTTGCCGCGTGAGCTGTCCCTTGAACACTCCCCGCCAGCTGTTGCAATTGAACTTCCCTTAAACACATATGTCAAATGCTCCCTCCAGCATTCTGGCGTAAGACAGTCCTTTAAGAAAAACAGGGTTTCTATGCAAGTTTTCAATTTTGATTTTGTTTTTGAATACAATGGTTATATCTTAATTCTGTATCCCAATACTTCTAGATCACAGATCTGGATTCCCAAGCAGAATTCCTCAAATTCTGTAATCTTGATCCTCAGATCAAAATCAAAGGTCTCAATCAGATTCGGTGGGTGATTTGAGTGCATTTTTCTAGCACTGGGCACATTGTCATTGTTCGAAACTCACGAAGGAATTAGGTCTTGGTCAAAAGTTTGAATTAGAGTTTGAGTCTGGAAAGGTTCTTCCTAAACTATCTTTCTCGAAAGGTAATATTTCAATTTCTCTTTTTCTAAATTTCGTTCATTGAATATTTGCTTAAAGATTTCTAAACTAAACATGAATTCCTAGGAGGAATAAAATAATCATTTATCTCGATCTCCGACTTCGATAGTTTATTTGAATTTTCTCATTCCCATCTTAGTAAATATGAAATGGTAGAATTTCCTCTCACATATTATCTACTTATTCATTTTTTCAATTTTTGTGAAAATTAACAAAGGATTAAAGAGAACCCTTATTTAATTATAAAAATCCTATATGCATATAATTATGCAAAAAATCCAATTCTGATGAAAGTCACACTTTTATCATCATAAAAATCATTTAAGATGAAAATCACTCTTTTAACATGAAAGAATTTCTTTTCTGCATATGTTTATGCATACAAATCATTTAGGATGAAAATCACACTTTTAATATAAAAAAATCTTTTATGCATATATTTATGCGTACAAATCATTTATGATGAAAATCACCCTTTTAATATAAAAGAATTTCTTTTATGCATCCAATTATGCATAAAAATCTTTTATGATGAAAATCACACTTTTAATTTAAAAAAATCTTTTATGCATATATTTATGCATACATATCATTTATGTGATGAAAATCACTCTTTTAATATAAAAGAATTTCTTTTATGTATCCATTTATGCATAAAAATCATTTATGATAAAAATCACACTTTTAATATAAAAAATCTTTTATGCATATATTTATGCATACAAATCATTTATGATGAAAATCACCCTTTTAATATAAAAGAATTTCTTTTATGCATCCATTTATGCATAAAAATCATTTATGATGAAAATCACACTTTTATTTAAAAGAATCTTTTATGCATATATTTATGCATACAAATCATTTATGATGAAAATCACTCTTTTAATATAAAAGAAATTTTTTTATGCATCCATTTATGCATAAAAATCATTTATGATGAAAATGACACTTTTAATATTAAAAAAATCTTTTAGGCATATATTTATGCATACAAATCATTTATGATGAAAATCATTTATGCATATGTTTATGCATACAAATCATTTATAATGAAAATCACTCTTTTAATATAAAAGAATTTCTTTTATGCATAAAATCTAAAAATCACACTTTTAATATAAAAAAATCTTTTATGCATATATTGATGTATACAAATCATTTATGATGAAAATCACTCTTTTAATATAAAAGAATTTCTTTTATGCATCCATTTATGCATAAAAATCATTTATGATGAAAATCACACTTTCAATAAAAAAAATCTTTTATGCATATATTTATGCAAATCACTCTTTTAATATAAAAGAATTTCTTTTATGCATAAACATCATTTATGATGAAAATCACACTTTTAATATAAAAAAACTCTTTTATGCATATGTTTATGCATACAAATCATTTATGATGAAAATCACTCTTTTAATATAAAAGAATTTCTTTTATGCATCCATTTATGAAAATCATTTATGATGAAAATCAAACTTTTAATATATATAAAAAAATCTTTTATGCATACAAATCATTTATGATAAAAATCACTCTTTTAATATAAAAGAATGCATCCAGTTATGCATAAAATCATTTATGATAAAAATCACACTTTTAATTTAAAAAAATCTTTTATGCATACAAATCATTTATGATGAAAATAACACTTTTATAATCCAAATATAAAATTTCAATATGCTTCCTTCTATGCATAGAATTTAATTCTAAAGAAAGTAACACTTTTCTAATAAAATATTTTTAGTATGCAATTTTCTATACCTAAGATGAAAAATAACAATTTAAGAATACATATACGATGAAAATTACTCTTTTTGAATTAAAAAAAGTAAAACTTATTTTACACAATTTTAGAAAATTTCACCATAACCTCCTTTGTATGGCTGACCATTTTTCAATTTTTAACTCTCTAAAATTAATTAGAATTTCACCAAGAGTATTTAAATCATTCTAATGTAAATATTTTCTACTTATTTAAGAGAAATATTATGAAAAACTTGATTTTATCCATTAATCATTCATCTAGGATAAATAATGGTTGGATTTACTTAAGAAGAGAGTGGAATGCCTTTTTTTCAATGAGGCATAATATCATATTCATTTTAGAGAAGACAAAAATCATAAAAAACCATAAAATGAAATAGAAAAGAGAAGAATCTCCAACTTACAAGGAGAATTTGAGAGCTTTCCTTTGGCTTGATGGTTTGAGGGATCTACTCTTGTTTGAAACAAGAGTGGCCACCAATCTTTAGAAGAGGGAAGGTCAAAAACTAATGAATTATGAGTAAATTCATAGTTTTTGGCTCTTGGGAGAAGTAGGGTAACAGTGCAAAAACACTATTGAGCTTCAACAAAGGGGAAGGCTTCTATTTATAGGAAAAAGTGAGCTTCTAACCAAGCCAACTGATTCTAGAATTTTCTAGATCAGTTTGGTCAATTTTTGACCATTTTTGGATCAGTTTAGTCCACTTTTTGGATCTAGTTGAAACAGGAGAGAGGAGAGATAAAAATATCTCGTTATTTGGGAGTTTAAAACTCTCCCACACATGTGAAATAGGCGCCTTCTTCATGAGGGAAATTCCCCCATACTGAGGTGTCAAAAATGTATCATTTCTTTGAAATATCTCTCTTTTTTAACTATTAACCTTGTCCTTAGTCAACTCTTCATCTTATGTGAGTATTTACTCATTTTTGGGGGATTTTCCTTTTATTCTTCCATTTATCTCCTCCCTACATTTGGATGAATCTTATTGGTCCATAGGAACCTTAATTTAAAATTTCAAAAAAATCTTGACCCCTAGGATACGGCATCTTGAACAGATTATACTTAATTTCTAATGCACCTTCTGAAAATTTTTTTGAACTTCTATTTCGGGGGAACTTATTTTAATAAGAAGATATATTTTTCCATCCAAAAATATTTAAAAACTGAATTACCACTCTGTAGAAGAATTTCTCTCTCTAGGCCAAAACTGGTAGAAACAAGATCTTTTATATTTCTAAAGAGGGATTTGATTACAGGGGAAGATGCTAGACATCTTGATAGATTGGGGAGGAATCTTACAAGTCCTATTCATGATGTAAACTACTGTAGAAACAGCCTCAGCCCAATAGCTATGCGGCATATTCTTCTCTCCCATCAATGCTCGCGCAATCTCAGCAATGTGCCTATTTTTTCGCTGAGTAACTCCATTTTACTACGGAGTTTATCTACATATAAACTTTCTCCGAGTACCATTCTTCTTCAAAAATTCAGAGAACTCATTGGAGAAGTACTCTCCCCCTCCATCTGACCTTAGGTACTTTACATATTTCCCAGTTTGCTTTTCAACCATAACTCTGAAATTCTGAAAATGAGTGATTTTCATCTCCTTGAACCACTGCCCATGACTTGTCATGTGGTTCGAAGCACCTGAATCAACATACCATACATCATCTTTATATTGCTGGCTGCTTCAACATTTTCAGACATGGCATTAATGACATATTGCATAACAAACAACCTTTCATTATCCTCATTGTTTCTGCTCGAGGATGCATAGTTGTTTTGCTGCAATTTCCTATTTTGCATGTCAGCCTACTTCTTATAAACAATCTACCTGCACATGTCCGGGCTTACCATAATAAAAGCATCCACGTGTATCATTATACTGCCTTTGCCAATTTCCACGACCTCTTTGACTCCCCCTTCCTCTGAATTGGCCTCTTCCACGTGCGTGTTGTTGTTGTTGTGAATTCTGGGAGTTGTTGTTGTTGCTGCTGGCCATAATTCTGGTTACCTGTTCGGCCATCTCCTTGGTCGTGTCCACGGCCTCCTCTACCTCGTCCTCTTCCTGAACTTGTGTAGAAGGCCTGTTGCTCTGAACTCTTTTTGTTTTGTGAAGGCTGTTGGTCTTCACCCAAGCTCTTCTCTTCTATAATCAACATAGACACCAAATCTGTGAAATTGGGAATGTTTTCCTCCCGAGTTTGAATAGACGTCTTGAGCGCCTTGTATTGTGGCCCGAGACCACGTAGACAGACTTCCACCTTATCATCATCTACTGAAACGCCAATAGATACAAGGGATTCCACAATACCCTTTATCTTCAATGCATAGTCATTCACAGACATACTCTTTTTCTCCACAGTATGAAGTTCATTCTTCAACTGTATCTTTCGCGCCTTGGTATTCGTTTCATAGAGTTTTACCAAGGTGTCCCATGCCTCCTTGGGGGATCTGGCATCCTGTATGTGCCCAATCATGGTGTCTTGTATACTGATAGAGAGCCAATACATAACTTTTCTGGCTCCTTTGTTCCAATTCTTGAACTCTTTCACATCTGGAGCAGACGGATTAATCTCCGGTATCTCTGGTGCCTCTTCATGCTCACCTTCTATGTAGTCCCAGTAACCCTTTCCCATCAGGTAATTTGTCAACCTGAACCTCCAAGCATGGAAGTTGTTCTTATCAAGCTTCTCAGCAACAATCTGGTTTATACCATCATTTGACATCTTGCCAGACACACAAATTTACTAGAAACATCACTCTGTCCTGCACAAACTGCTGTATTTTCTGCAACGATACTGTATTACACTCAAATGTCACAACCAGTGACCTCAATGTGCATACATACACCCAATGGCAACTATTGATCTCCTTGGAGCACACACAATGTCTGCACAACCACAATTTGTCTTCCTGCAGTTCTTAAAACAGAGTTCCTGCGCAGAGAATCGATGACTTACGCAGTAGTGCTCGAAATCGCCTGCTTTTCAAAAAATGGAGGTCCTAATGCGCTCGAAACGCATTTTCGACCAGAAAATTAAGTCCAATAGGACAATATAGTTGCCCTATAGCTTTACTCCCGCAAAGAAAACTCCTCAATCAAAGATCGTTTGCCGCTGCCTCCCGTAGAGCTCCCGACAAGGGTGTAGTCGCCAACACAAATAGGAAATAGTAGATGAAGCTCTTACCCTCATACCGCTTCTTGTGCTTCTCTTGCTTACAGCTCAGCCCTTAGCATGAACCAGGCTCTGATACCATGAAAAGATGTAGGGGAGAAAAGAGCTTGAGCTCTTGCAAGCACACACACACTCACAAAACCCTAAAAGAGAACACACAAGGTGAGAGGCTGAAAATCTTCTTCTTCTACACACAACACTCAACACACCATATACAAAGATAAGAGTACACCATATGAAAAGGTACTCAACCAAATACATACTAGGGTTATCTATAGTGTGAACCCAACTAAATGAGCTGGTGCTATAACTATGCCAGTCTCTAGAATGGTTGTCACACACAGCCTGTCATCCCACTGGCCGCATATCACCCGTGATCTCACCAACCATGCCAGTGTTGTAAGTGTGGGGCCTATCCCCCAGGCGGGTCATCAGTGTCCACCGCCTCACTAGATGAGCTCGATATCTCAACAACAAGCTCTCTAGTTCATGAAAAGTTTGATTTACTTGTATAATACCACTATAATAAATTTTGGATATTTAAAAAATCAACCAATTTAAGAAATTTTAGAGGTTATGATTCTTAAGGTGAATAAACTATAAGTTTTTGCTCATGTAATCAAGTTGTGTACTAAGTGGCAACCTCAAAACATGCCAAATCTAGATCTTCACTAAACTAAAGATAATAATTGTACTGATTGTTTAAAGGAAGATGTTGATTGTTTAAAGATAATAATTATACTTATTGTTTAAAGGAAGATGCTACAACTATGAAATGTTAGGATATAAGTGATTTAGTAAATAGAAGTGGTGTTGAAACTAATATAGGCATCAGTGTAATCTTGACCAAGATTTATATTTATGGATCATTTTTTATAGTCTACAACATGACCAATTGATAAATTGAATCATTGAGTTATTGTTAGAATTATGAAAGTAGGCATTTTTTTATTTGGTTACATGAGTATTCATACCCCAAAATTTGGGCCCTTTTTAAGATTATTGTAGTAATTAATCTCTTATAATATACAACATTTTTTGGTCATTTTAAAAAATACTTTACTTGAGCAGAGAGTTTTTTTAAAATATCACATTTTTTGGGTAAGTTTGAAAAATACTTTACTTCATGAGTAAATAGTTTTTGAAAAATAATTTACTCTTAAGTAAATATTTTTTGAAAGATGTCAGATTTTTGGGTTACTTAGAGCATTTTCAAAAATACTTTCTAATGAGTAAAGAGTTTTTTAAATTTACTCTAAAAACACATCTTTTTTTAGGGAATCCTTCAAATATTCCCAATGTTTCTTATAGGAGGTAATATACCCAATCCTTAAAACATTAAGAATTTTTAATTGATAAATTGAATCATTGAGTTCTTGTTGGAATTATGAAAGTAGCATTTTGTTTTTTGGTTGTATGAGTATTCATACCCCAAAATTTTCAAGGAGGGAATATACCCAATCCTCAAAACATTAAGAATTTTCAATCGATGAATTGAATCATTTTCTTGTTAGAATTATGAAAGTAGACATTTTTGTTTGGTTGTATGAGTATTTATACCCCAAAATTTGGGCCCTCGGTGTACTACTCAATCTCTTGGAATATACTAGATTTTTTGGTCATTCTCAAGAATACTTTAGTGTGAGAAAAGAGTTTTTGAAAAATATCACATTTTTGGGTCATTTGAAAAGTACTTTACTCTCGAGCAAAGAAGTTTTGAAAAATAATATCCATATAAGTAAAAGGTATCACATTTTTGGGACATTTTGATCATTTTGAAAAATACTCTCTCAAGTAAAGAGTTTCTTTTAAAAAACACGTCTTTTCTTAGGGAATCCTTCAAATATTCCAAATGTTTCTTATAAATAGGTAATATACCCAATCCACAATAGGTTTATTGTAGATTAATGATTAAGTATGTTCTTTTCTTTAGCTTTTTGCAAGGGTTTAAGATATATATGATTATTTGAAATGCTATTGTAGATAAAAAAAAGGTTATTTATATGTTACAAAAAGTCAAAGCATTACGAATTTTTAATTTTTAGACCATGTTTGAATGATATTTAATATTACTTAAAGACTCTAGTCAATTGTTATAAGTACATTTTTCAAAACTATTTGAAAAATGTGTAGCTAGCTCATCTCTATGTGTAAAACTAATAGAAAAGATGATGTCTCACTTTCATGAATGTTTCTTGAATGAGTATACAACCAAATTTGACATAACGTTGGTAGCTATTAGGTGTATGTTACAAGGACCTTACCTAAGTACTTGGAGAAAATATTAAAGCTCACATATCCTTCAAATAAATTAAACTAAGCAAAGACTTCAACCCTAATTACACGTAAAAACTTAGCATAAAAATATATAAAAAAGATTTAAGAGATAACCATATCTTAGAACTGAGTGCAGTTAAAAATATTACCGTAGACAAAAGCAGAAGACCTGAAAATAGAGTGCACGACATTGGGTCCAATCTGCCCCCTCAAGTTGGGTGGCTCACACTTCCCCAACTTGAGTATTTATGCTTGTTTTATATTAAAAATAGCTTGAGCAAAAAATACATCTTGCTTTCCCACTTTTAGGTTTAGTGGATAACCATTCAAATTATCGTAGACCTCGGGCCACTTTTATAAAATAAAAGAAAATACATGTGCAATGTGCACACACAGTTTAGGCCTCTGCACAAGGTTCTTGAATAAATAATTCCTCGCATAGGATAAGAATTTTAAACACATGTTCCAAAGTCTCTAATTCAGATTAGGCCGAACAAAAAAAACTTGTACAAAATGTAAGGCATAATTTCATTGAAGCTTGCATAAATACCTTTATAAGATATTTATAGCAAGTGTCTCTCAAATTTGAGGAAAGTAATCTTTTGTTTTGAAACAGTTTAAATAAACAAGTCTAAATACATTTAGTTAGCTTGATGTTAGCTTGATGTCAAACGAGATGATGATGAAAAGATTAACTTGCACTTGAAGTAAAAATAAACTTGAATAATAAATATAAAACTTGGTAATCATAAGATTGAGTCAAGAGTAAGAAGGTTGCACCTTACATAGATGCTTTACATTGAGAATACCTCACTGGAAATTATTAAAGAGAAAAAAATGAGAAAGTAATGTGAATTGATTTAAATATAATTTTTCTAGGCTATAAATATTCGAAAGAAAGTTACAAAAATAATTAAAGTAAAGATTTAATAAATCAGAATGCTGTACTAAGAAATTTCACCTACAGCCAAGCATTCCAAGATCCTCGTTCATACATTTTGAAGAGATGATGGGGAAAAGTATTTATAAGACGGGTAATGGCTGTTTATCAAAAATTCTTGTATGAAGTTAGGGATGTGGATGCGCATTTCCGAAACCATATTAAAGAAGAATAAAATATGTAATTTGGATAAGGAATTTGGGTAAGTGTTATGGGTCAAGGATGTGATGTCAAAATCCACCACTTTTGTTGTTAGATCCCAAGCAATTCCACGCATCCATTAATGAGAGGTCCCCATCCATCAAGAAAAGACCAAGGAGGAGGTTCATGGTCAATAAGATTTTCCAGCAAGAGATACATTTGTGGTCCCAATGTGTCTCTAAGAGAGCCAAAAGGAGTGATGTCAAAATCCACCACTTTTGTTGTTAGATCCCAAGCAATTCCACGCATCCATTAATGAGAGGTCCCCATCCATCAAGAAAAGACCAAGGAGGAGGTTCATGGTCAATAGGATTTTCCAGCAAGAGATACATTTGTGGTCCCAATGTGTCTCTAAGAGAGCCAAAAGGAGTGATCGGATCGAGGACTGGTTGGCCATTGTTGAAATAGAGTCCAAGCCAAGGTAATAGAAGCTTTATCTCAAAGTCTTGGCAAATTAGCTTATAAACAAAAGTGTTTTGGTGGAAAATCAAGGCAATATTCTCAAGCCTTTTATAATATCGTATATGAAACTTTAAATAAATAAGAAACATAAATTTAACTTAAACTCTTTCTTTATGCTATGCTTTAAGCTTTAACTAATTTGGCTTGATTTGGTCAAAATTAAACACGGTTGAAAAACTCCCAAAGATGATAAAATAAAGAAAGAATAAAGCCCATAGAAGTGGTCGGTTTTAAAAACATAGCACAAGGTTTACTTACCACCAAAGGCCAAGGTAATGCAAAAAGCCTATTGGAAGTGAATTTTCAAAAGTGATATTCACTTATAAAAATAAGCTCTTTAGCTTATAACTTATAAGCTTTAAATGAAGCTTTGTCCAATCTTTAATTCTAAAGCTTTTGAAAGCTCTTTTCATTTAAAATTTAAAATTTAAATCTCTTTTAAGCTTTATCTAAAGTTTTCCCTAAGCTTTAAAGTAAAGCTCTATTCTCTAGCTTTAAAAGCTTAATATCTGCCGTCTCGCAAATGTTTTTTTATGCGGTGGCTATTAATTATTATGGAATATTCTTTTTTGATATGCGACGTTGCATGGTTAAACTGAAGTCACCTGCATGTCTTACGCGTGTTTGCGTGGAGGTTGTCTTTTCTTCGTGGCACATCGACATGTTTGACGGCTTGCTAATTTTGCGGTGTTTGCGTGGAGCTTCTCCCCTCCTCGTCACTATGGTTGGAGTTTTTACGTGTTGTGGTTTCCGTGCCTGTGTTCCTCTTCTCGCACTTTGCATGGCAGCTTTCTTTCGAAAAATGTATTATATGCAGATTTTCATGTGTGCGTTGCATTGTGTGCGTATACTTCTTGGCATGCCTGAGCGCAGTCTCACAGAAGAACCAAGGCATTGTCGCCTTCTCGGTTTCCTGGGGAACCCCCTCCTAGTGATCGCCTGTCTGACTCCAACAAGGAGAATGTCGCTCCTCGAATTGTTACTCCTCCTGAAGGTCCTATGGGCTTGGAAAACTTGAAGATGTCAACATCTCTCTCTGGGATTCTCTTGTTGAGTTTGTGCGTCACAAATTCACTCAAGCTATCTTCTCTCTTGAGAGAGGTGGAACTTTGCACCATCTCCATTTCCAGATGGTTGCTCGCATACTATTAACATCCATAATATTATTAGGCAAAACTGTCAGGTGCTACTTGATGTGGAATGTTAATAAACCACGAGGGGGGGGGTATTGTTATGTATCGTGCATTACGCTAGATAAAGATGCATACGTTTGAGGGAAAGTTAGGGTATTGTCTCCAAGATCTGCATAAACCTCACTTTCGTTTCCACGCACACAACGTGTCTGTTGTTGATGAGGAGATCTCCAGAAGGCGAACACTATATGCGCAGTTTGTTGGCCAGGGTGACTTGAAGAACCGCGTTTGTCTGACACCCGTGAATATATTTGAAAGGGCTTTTGTGTACATGGAAAATTACATACTCAACAAATGGACAGTCACACTAGGTGTGACTCTTCTGAAGATGATGAGAAGTGGCAAATATTTTCCAAGCGCACAGTGGATTATTCCCAAAGCTGGTAATGGCATGGACTCTAGCAGGGATCGTGCTGTGTGGAAGTGCTTGAAGACTCTTGAGCTCACCGTGACATCTCCAATATAAGAAAGGTATTCTTTAGAGATCACTATATTGAAGGTGAGTCTGCAAGGTACTTCCTTCCAAGGCCATGCCATGCAGCAGAGGAAGGAGATGCACAGGCCATCCTAGATAGTCAAGAAGATGGTGTGCCAATAGCTGGTTGCAATAATCCCATCCTTGTGGAGGATAGTCCACCTGATGGCAAAGCCGTACATAAATTCATCCGAGGAGAAAGCTGCAGAGTTTCTCAGAGCTATCAGTGAGGGAGATGATTTCATATCGGTGCCACCACCATGGCATGACCTCACTGAATCCTTTCTTATCCTTGCTTCTCATAAAATATCCACTAGATATCCCAATGTACATAAATAATACTTCTAGTGGATTAACAAAATGTCGTTTTCCTTTTAGTGTTTGTGTAACTTGATTTGCTTAATTTTGGTATGGTTTTTTAATACATTTCCCTTTGTTTCATTAATGCCCACGGTAGTGGGCATAAATGAAATATGCACCATTAACAAAACCTGAATATGGGGGTTTTAAAGCTTCTAAGCTCTAATGCTTAAGAATATTAAAAGATACGATTTTTTTTTGTTAACTACTTTACGCTTGTTCACAGCAGAAATTCCACCCACCCAGCACATAAGAAAGAAACATGAGGACTTTTTTTATATAATATATAAAAAATTAGAACCAAGCTTTAATTAAAGCTTAGTTGCAGTGCAACGCTTTTACTCCTCCCTTTTTATTTTTATTTTTATTTTAGTCTTTTAATAAGAATAACTAAGGCTTCTCAAAGCTTTAACTAAGATGCATATTAAAGCTTATTTTAAAAGCTTAAAAATCGAGTTTTGTTTTTAAACGAGCCTCTTAGCGGCTCGTGGAGTTAAAAATAATAATAATAAAAGAAAATTCGCTATTGGAAAAGCATCCGCCAATCGCGAATGGGGCGTGGATAGAAAATAAAATCAAATTTTCCCTTTGATTAAAGCCTTTTGATCCACTATTTTTTTTTAATTTTTCTTGTAATATGCGCTTTTTCCCCAATTGATTTGTGGCCCGTTGATTATGGGTTTTGAATGTACAAGGAGATTAGCTTTGATCTCCTCAACTTGTTGATTCCATCCATACAGATGGATGGATTAGAGAGAGGATTAAGATTCTTGAAGGTGGTTTTGGAAAGAAGAAGAGTGGTTTTGGTTTAGGAGAGGTGGTTTTGATTAAAAGTTGACATTCCACGAGCCCTTATCTCAATTTCCATCCAAAGGGCTCACAAAATTCCCATGCTTTTGTCCATGGGTTCTTGAGGCTTTAGTTACTCTACCTTTTGGATTTTAGTGAGCTTCCCCCTATTCTCAAAAGCAAAGTACCCCTAAGCTCTTCTCAAAATCAAAGTATCCCTAGGCTCATACTCTTATACCTTACCCAAGTACTTGGAGAAAACATTAAAGCTCACAAATCCTTCAAATAAATTAAAATAAGCAAAGACTTCAACCCTAATTATTAGGTAAAAACTTGGCATAAAAATATATAAAAAAGATTTAAGACATAACCATATCTTCTAATTGTGTGCAGGAAAAAATATTACCATAGACAAAAGCTTGAAGAAGACCCCAAAATAGAGTGCACGAAGTTGGGTCCAATCTGCCCTCTCAAGTTGGGTGGCTCACGCTTCCCCAACTTGAGTATTTATACTTGTTTCATATTAAAAATAGCTTGAGCAAAAAATACATCTTGCTTTTCCACTTTTAGGTTTAGTCGACAACCATTCAAATTATCTTAGCCCTTGGGCCACTTTTACAAAATAAAAGAAAGTACAATGTGCACACACGATTTAGGACTCCGTACAAGGTTCCTGATGAATAAATAATTCCTCGCGTGCCAGGACTTATTTCACTCGAGGGTTGTCCCTGTGTACACGTTAGCCCTAACTTCCAAACATATTTGCATAAAATAAATACACATAAATATTTGCATAAAAATGAATGCACAATAAAATATTAAAATTTATCAGATACGTAATAGTGTGCTTTCAAATACACCTTCATAATGATCTATATGTTCTTGAGTGTTGGAATAGAGGATCACTTCAATACATTTCAACATGATTTAATAAATTATCTATTAATGTGCCTAATCACAACCGAATCAAAGGAAGGATGATTTTTGAAGTTCTTACAAATAACTATTTTTGTATGATGTCACTTATAATGATTTCACATAAAGTGAAAGGTTTGGATTGATTTTGGAGAGGTTCTCATGGATGGAGTTATAATTTCTAGCTGAGAGTAATGTTAGTGGGAGAGGTAGGACTTTGGACAAACCTATACTATATGAAGATGCCTTTAAAGAGGGTAGGTGTTGTTAGAAGATAAGGGTAAATGCCTTCTTCTTGAGAGATGAAAGGTAAGAGAGAAGAGAGGGAAAACAAGAAGAAGTAAACATTTGGAATACATTGGCCTTTGCTTGTCTTTACCATGAGAAACCCTCACCAAATTCATGGAGGAGAATCATTTTCAAGGTTGTTGCATGGTGGCTAGCCGACAAAATTGGGTAGAGTAGGTCAGAGTATGCATGAAGATAGAGCATAGTTGCACAAGAAGGAAGGGGATGTGTAAGGGAGTATTTTTTGGATGTGTGAGAGCATTGGTGTGAAATAAGTGATTGTTGCTAAGAGAGCTAGTTCTGTTTTTTGAGATTGCTATGAAACTGGCTATCTAAGGGATTTTTCTTTGTGAAAGGCGACGACGGGTTTTGAGAGAAGACCAAGATCTGTCTAGAGCAGGGAATTACAGGAGTGGGAGAGGGTTTTGTGTGGGAGATTGTGTCCCAGAACCTCTCAGAGTGCAATACTATTAGAACTTATACCAGACTTGAGGGTTGCTCAAAGCATCTCCTCGTTGTATTAGCCATCAAAGCCTGCAAATTATACAGTTGTTGCAGATTATATAGTTGTTTATGATCTTGTGGAAGTTTGGGAATACATGTTTGGGTTTCTTTGTGGTCATTTATGTAAGAGTTTCTTATGATCTGTTACTTGTTTCATTCATCTGTGTTCAACACTGAGGGTTTGTTACATGTTGTACCGTCTTCTTTGAGTACACAGAGATTCAAGTTGTATGGTATTAAAGACTTCTTCTGTGTTTTGGTTCAACTCTTTGCTACATGGATGGAGTTATCTTGGTGAAAAGGTTGTAGGTGGAGAGTTAATTATGGTTGAGCTTAAGTTGGGCTAATCAGCCTGAGTAAGGGTTGATTCTGAGTCAGCTAGACATCAAAGACCTGGTGTACCCAGGTGGAAAGACCTTGAAGCAGATCTATCCAATGCTTTTACTTTGTTTTTTGATGGTTCCTTTAAGATAAGCTCAAGGGTAGCCAGTGGAGGGATTGTTTTGTTGAATCTAGAAGGTACAATAATATATCAAGAAGGTATTAAGTTGCAAGTGCAGACCAGCATTGAAATTGAGTATGCCACTTTAGAATATGGACTCCAACAGTGTCTTAAGAGGGGGATTAATAGACTTATCATCAAGAAAGACATTTTACTGGTCATTAGACAACTTCAGAATGTCTGGAGAGCCAAGAATCCCAAGTTGAAGGAGTGGTGCTTTCAAATGAGAAGGATGCTGCAAAAATTTCAAGAGGTCAAGATTCAACATGTGAAGAGGAAGCAAAACCAAGCTGCAGACACATTAGCTAGAGGGGGGTTAGGCAAGGATTTAGATGCATATGCCATGACTGTAACCCATCCTAGTTATGTTGAAAGAAGGGAGAGTTTACATGAAGTGGAAGGGTTTTTGCACATAGGTCTAGTATCTTCAAGTTTATCCAGAAAACAAAATATATGGTTTCATAAGGAGAGCTCTATAGTAGAGTATTGTAAATGATCAACTTTATATGAAGGGAAAGGATTTGGTTCTGAGAAGGGTCCCAACTAGAGAAGATATCTTTGCCATAATGGCTTCATGTCATGAAGGGGTATGTGGAGGGCACTTTGCCTTGAAGTTAACTCTGAGAAAGATTCTTACTACAGGTTATGTGTCGCCCAGTTTGAGGAAGGATGTCTACCATTGGTGCAAAAGTTGTGAGCCATGTCAGAGACAAGGAAGGAGAGTGTTACACCATGAGTTGAGGAAAACCATTATTTCATATGGAGCTTTTGAGTGAGAAATGGGGTTTAGATGCAATTGGTCCTGTACCCACAACTGCTAGGGGTAGGACCTACATCTTAACTAGAATGGATTACTTGAGCAGGTGGGCTGAGGCTAGATGTGTAAAAAACATTACTACTAAAGGAAGTGGCCAGGTTTGTCTTTGAGGATATCTGTGTAAGATTTGGTATGTCCTCGGATTTGTATATAGATCAAGGACCTGGTTTTAGAGGCCATATTGTAGAAGAGCTTATGCAGAAATTGCACATTACACACACGTTTTCAACCCCTTATTATCCACAATGTAATGGGCTAGTTGAAAGGTTCAAATGGGAGTTGTGCACCATGTTAACCAAATGTTTGGAAGAACATCCCAAGCAATGGGACTTACATGTATCTTCAGCTCTATGGGCCTACAGGACAACTGTGAGAACAGCTATAGAATTTTTACCATACCACCTAGTTTTTTTGGGAAATAAGCTCTGATGCCCATTGAAGTGGAAATCCCCAGTCTGCAATTTCTATTAAAACATCAGAAGAAAGGCATAGATGGAGCTGTAGTTTTGGAAAGGGAAGAGGCTTTGGACCACTACATCCAACTGAGCAATAGGAGAGCTGACCTGTTCAATGAGATAGTGAAGGATAAAGGCATTGAGGGGGATCTGTTGCTAGAATGGAGTGAATCATAAAGCTCAGATTAGGGATAAATCATCATGGATTAATACAAGATTAAAGATAATCTCATACAATGGCCATGATGCCTAAGTGAGTTAACCTCCCACCAAGAGGATGGCTATCAAGATTGCCATGAGCCCTAGACCATGAAAGGCCATCTCCAAGAAAGGAACCAAGATGTCAAAAGGTTTCAAGAGGTAGAAATGTAAAAAGTACAATGATAGTCCATGAGCCCCCTTTTATACTTGAGCCCATGACCAAAGTTCTAGACCTAAACTAAAGGTGTTGCTTCATTACAAACCATCCCCTCCTATAATGATTTTGTCCTCAAAATCAAAGGGTGGTCATGTACAAAAAAAAGACATATACAAGTGGCTATTTACAAAAGTCAAGAATCACATCCATGGCGGAATGTCTATGTAGCGGAAGACCCATACATGAATCATATGACCCCCAGGGTCAAATGGAAAGGATGAAGGGATCCCATCGATGATGAGGCTATCTATGCAAGAGCCTGGATCAAAAGGAAATCCAAGGCATACAAAATCCAAGGCAATGATCCCTCAATAATCTAGTGCAAGTGGAAAGGATAAGGAATCACTGTCGACGATGATGAAGCTAGTTGAGTATCCTCCAAGATCAAATGGAAAAGATACTAGTATCACCCCAAAGATGAGGTAATCCACACGTGTGACTACATATATGGAATGTAAATCCAAACCATATAGGATCCAAAGCAATGACTCTCAAACCACCTGGATCGAACGAATGGACGCTATAGAGAGCCAATGTCAGTTTCGTTGGCTGGCCAATCCTCCTGGATCAAATGGATAGACACCCATGTTGATGACGTAGCTTGCTATCTCCACCTGGGTCAAATGGATATCCAAAGGGTAGACCATCTAACCATGGAATGAATGTGTGACCACCTAGATCAAAAAGGAAATATCCAAGCTCCTTGTCCAAAGTGAAATGACCACCATAAATATCATCAAATCCATGGTCCAAATAACTACTCAGGTGAGAATTTGGATGTGATGCATGTAAATCCACATAATGCACCATATAATTAGATACCATACATCCCAAATGACATATACCGTAGCCAAAAGTAAATGTCCTGGCCCCAAAGAAAAGAGGATCGTGTCAACATCCATAGGAGCCAAAAGAACATATCTCAAGGTAGGCATCATGCAAGGGTAAGAGTGAACCAATGTTGTCATCCCATGTAGCATCACTCAAAATGTCAAAACTATGATCCACTATATCAATAGGTAAATGGGCATGAGCCAAACCATTCACTACCTCCTCATGTGCAAAACCCTCTATATGTGTATGATGATCTAAGATATCAATATACTCATCAACATCATCATAATCATCACTGAAAAATGAAGAGGTATCTTCACATGAAAGATAAATGGTATCATCTCCTAAATCATCATCTATGGAATCTTGAAGGCCTCCAAGGTCATTCTCATAAACATGGTCTATCTCCATCAATGATGCCCCTATGTGACCTATAAATCTATCTCCAACAATATAAGATCTAAGGAGATGTATAGATCAAATGTGAATCTCTCAAGATCTATACCATATGATCTACTATGGATATGATCATCATCCATCAAATAACTAGCCATGTCATCCTCACAATCTCTAAAAGCATCATCATGATCATGGTCTATATCCATCAATGGAATCCATATGTAATCTATACCCAAAGATAGGTCAATCTCTCTAATCATCACTGGATCTAGGAAAATATCTCAATCAAATACAAAGCTCTCTAGATCCATATGCATAATCCTCTCTCTCTCCTACGAAGCCTCACCTTAACAAAATCATCACTATGATCATGTGTAATGCCTAACTGCCCAAGTATATGCACTAAACCCAAATAAATGCTGCCAGGTATGCTATGAGAGCTATGAGAACTAGGAGTAGAGATAGAATCATAGATATCACCCTGAGTAGAAGATCTAAAAGAGTACCTTGACTTATCTAGCACTAGAAACTAGGGTCTATGCTCCTCATGCACTATCGTATGCTCATCAACACGTGAAGTATCATCATCCCCCGAATTTCACACATTGCAATGGATGCATCACTAGTCAAGGATCCCCATGATGGTCTAATGCATCACTATGATCCGCCAATGCATCACTATGATCCACTGTAAGGTAGGTAGAAATAGGCGTATCAACAATCACAATGCTCACAATGCTCAAGGCCATCCCTCCCATGAAGATCATGCGCACATGATCTGACTCACACACATCACTCTCATTATCACCATCACATACATCATTATCATGTGCATATGTGTTAGTGGCAACATGTGCACGTGTATCACTATCATCATGTGTATGTGTGTGCGATATATCAATATCATTATTATGTGTATGTGTGCACGATACATCATCATGGGTATGTGGGTGTGATACATCAATGTCATCACGTGTGTGTATGATCATCACCATGTGTACATATGTCAACATCAATAACGCCATCAACATGATGATCATCATCTACTAAATGCATGTCATAAAACGATACCTATCCTCAGGTTTATAGTCATCTCTGGTCACGGTGTAGGGAACTTGATCAAGTCCCCACCTACATCATCCCATGAAAGCAATGCCGAACCATCCATGTAAAGATAACCACATAGATCCTCAACATAATCACCATATGTAGAATGTCTAGACCATCTGGCACGGACATCCTCCTCATCAAATAAGTGTCTAAACTGGCTAGGCAACAACATCTGAAGCTCAAACATCCATATGTGACATGAATATGATGTGTCATCATAGTATGATGTTGGTGAAGAAGGATCTAGAGGTTGAAGCCGCGATGTGCCAAATGTATGTATGAACTCGGCAAATGATATACATCTCCTCATCCGATGTCATCCCGCCAATGCTTGAAAGTGTGGAAACACCCCAAATGTGCTCAAGAATGCCACATTGCATGTGAAAAAGGCACCAATATGCTCAAATGGTCAAAAATGTGCGTGTGAACACCCAAGAATATACCAAATGACCAAAAGTGTGCGTGTGAATGCCAAAATGCACCAAATCGACCACACAGCATACTAACCACCTCCACAAGGCTCAAAACATGTGAACATGCCCAAATAAATCCAAAAGCATGTGAATAACACTCACAATGTATGTGAACTACCCACACGAAGCATGTGATCAATGTAAAAGAACCCCCAAACTAGCGTGTGAACACCCAAAATGTTCCTCATACACCAAAAAACTCACACAACGTGTAAACAATCTCAAAATGCTCAAGGTTGAGGGGGGAGAGAATTGTAATATGGGCAAGGGTAAGTGGTCAAAAGCACTAGAATGTGGGCTAGACAAAAGTGAATGGGCATAGGAAATGGCCAAAGGTTTGGCTAGCCAAAATGGAATGAGCATGGCCAAAGTGTGGAGGATGTAATGTGAAAAAGGGTCCAAACCCTAAGTTGGGGAATAAAAGAGGAAGAAAAACAAAAGTAAACCCTCCCTTCTCTTCATGTTGGCAGTCAAGCTTAGCTTGCTTGCTAACTTCCAATTGAGAGCTTCATGCTCAATGATGCTTACTATAACTTTTCTTCAATTGTGTGGGCCACCCCATATGCTGAAAGCTCTCTTGAGCTGAGTGATGATGTATTGTTGTTTTTTTTTCTTCTTAAATCTCTGGCTACCTGCGCACAAATGGCAATTGCGGCTTCTTGTATTTTTTTTTCTTAAAAAAATATTTTTTCACTGTGCGGAATGAAAGACCTCTGGAGTCGGCACCCTCTATAATGTGCTTAATGTGCTTTCAACCTCGCTCAATCTGCAAAAAAATTGCTATGGCCTTAGAGAGTCCCCTCTAAATTGGGCCTTTGGTCCACACATTGCAATGAAAAGGGCTCGGAGAGGGCTCGGATGGTGAGACCAAACTTTACAAGAGTGCGGGTGGGATCCACATATACACTCTTCCAAACTTTGATCACCATCTGAGCACATTTTGAGCCCCCTTGAAATTGAGCCTTTTTTGGATTGAATATTTAAACAAAGGAGCTTAGATGGTGATGACCAAACTTTCTAAGAGTGAGAGTGAGGTCCACGTATACACTTGCAATGTTTGGTCACACCATTCGAGCACATTTGGCTGCAATGTGCATGCCAGACACCTAATTTTTAATATGTTATGGCCTAAGAGGAGAGCCCCCCGAAATTGGGCATTTGGCCCTGCACACAACCAAAGGAGCTCAGATAGTAATCAAACCTTGCAAGAGTGAGAGTGGGATCCATATATACACTCTTTAAAGTTGGGTCACCATCTAAGTACACTTGGTTGGAATGTGTATCTTAGATGCTTGAGCCCCCTTAAAATTGGGCATTTTTCTTGCACATTGGAACCAAAGGATCTTAGATGGTGACCAAACTTTGCAAGAGTGAGGGTGGAGTCCATATATACACTGTTGCAAAGTTTGGTCACCATCCAAGTACATTTAGTTGGAATATGTGTGCCAAATGTGCCTTATTTTCTCTGTGTTATGTGGATTTAGAGTGGCTTTAGAGAAGACCCCCTCGAAATTGGGCCTTTGGCCTGCACATTACAATCAAAGGAGATTGGGTGGTGACTAAAGTTTGCAAGAGTGAAGGTAAGATCCACATATACACTCTTGCAAAGTTTAGTCATCACCATATCTGAGAACATTTGGTTGGAATGTGCATGCGAGAGGCCTTCTCACACGACGGGACCCTTTTGTACTTCTTGAAGAAATAATTAAAAACTCATAAAATTTATCAAAAATTAAAACAAAGACGAATTAAATTGAAATCAAATAACATAGCATAACACAAGGAAAAGGAAATAGAATAACATCACTGTCAAGAGAAGATTCGATGCAATCTCCCCTCCCATGCCGTGTAGCTCCACTTCCACGACATGAGTATTTGGAGAATTTTTATTCATAAAAATAGCCCAAGGATCTAAGAATAGATGTGCGTACAAATTGGGCTTTCTTTTCTCACTTTAGGGATATTCACGTTTTCACATTCTATTAAGCTGAATCCTGCACAAATCAAATTAAGCATATTTTTCTACGATTATTAATTCATAAAAAATATGATAAAATATATAGTCCTCTCGTTTGAGGAAGAAACTGTCCTCAGTTGTGTAAGAAAAATGTCGAGAGAACAAGATTATTGATGTCATAACCTGCAAGGTAAACTCACAGGTCCGAGCATGGCTCAAAGGCACAAAGGCATGGCTCGGAGGTTCTTATGGACATGGAATACCAACAAGAAAATTCGTTTGACACCTAAATTGGTGATCGTCACACTGATTATCAAATAAAAAATAACATGTACAAAAAGTCTAATACATGATTCACAAAAGAAAAATGATCATCTTCACACCACCGCTCAATCCACCAGCCATACGACACCTCAATCGGTACCCTCATATAGTGCGACACCTCAATTGGTACCCTCGCACAGCTCATGCAATGTGACACCTCAATCGGTACCCTCACACTTCTCGTTGCTATACTCAAACACTTTCAATGTTAGTTAATTAATCCATCAATTAACTGAACACATCAATTAATCCCAATGTTATCTTGAGATATACACAACCCATAAATATTCAAATAATAGCCACACACATGTTTGCCAGGCGGCGTAAGTACCCCGGGAATCACCCCTCCATATATATGAACCAACTGAAACAAACAGTGGAGGCCCAAAAGCATGCCATATACGGGCATCCCTGATATACAGTTGCATAAACGCATGAGAGGATGGCTTCATGGTTGTTGTGGAAGACTAAATCCACACATAATGCATATGCAATGAACCAATCAAATGAATGTATATAAGATGAGTCTAAGTGTCCCATACCACAGACGCGTTGTACATACACACATAGGATGGTAAAAAATAGAAGACATAAATGTGTCTAAAGTAAGTATATGAAACCAATCTGATGTCCCATACACCAGATTAATTCCATACATCACTTCCTTCAGAATAGAAGTTTGAGGCGGAGTGGCCAATTCCCTCTGAAACTTAAATTCCGACACAAATTTTCTATATCTAGAAATTTTATTTAAGTTACGAGTCTATGATTTATTAATTAGGTTCTTAGTTTGGAGAGATATTATAGAAATACTTGTGAAAAATTTGTATAAAAGGCAGTGAATATAAACATATACATACCTCCATCGTTGTGGTGTGATTGAAATAATCTGTCAAAAGAATTTTGACACTCAAAGAGGCATGAGCTGTTATTATTTTTATGGATAGGGTGTATTAAGTTATTAAACAAAATCTCATAAAAATCATAACATCATAAGTATGAAAGCTAAATTGGTTATGGACATAAGAATAGGGAATACCAACCTTGAGTTGAAAAGTTGTTTGAGAGGATGTGAGATGAATAATGGATAAATTTGATAAAACATGAATGACTAGTAACAATTCTAACAAGATTAAGTAAAAAAGTCTAGATGATGAAATATTAATTTACATTTTAAGTTGAAATAAACTTAAATAATAAACATGAAACCCAAGCGTAAGAGAGTCGTACCTTATATATATTCTATTGCAATGATGCTCTACATTGAGAAAAATGAGAAACAATGCGAACAGATTGAAATATAATTATTCTTCCAAACTTAACTAGGGTTATATTTAATAGAACTTATATTAATATGATTTGAAGTTTTATTAATGAATATTTAAGCATGATCACTTTTGTAGGGTTAGAAATGAGAAGCTTACTTGGAAAGTGTTTGAATCACTGTCTGAAAGATAAAGTATACATATAATTATTTATTAATAAGTTATAAAGGATAGCAACTTACTTGCAAATGTTGAATAGCTTTGCTACAAAATACATCATTAAAAGGACACAAATATCACAAGCATAGGAGATGTTTTAAATATGGAAAATGGAGGAACTTACTTGGGAGTGCTTGAATCATTCTAAAAGAGAAATATTATTGTACATGCTACATGGTACCAAACAAGAAGTTCGAGAATTCATATATTTGAATTAATTAGTGTCAATTTTAAACACATAATGCAAGTAATGAATGGGTTGAACACATACTTATATGATGTTGGGGAAGCGCATCTACATGGTAAAGTGTTATTTAAACAAATGTGAATATGACTGATGCAATTAATAATCACAATTAAGAAAATTTACCTCAAATGCAAGTAATGAATGGGTTGAATACATACTTATTTGATGTTGGGGAAGCGCATCTACATGGTAAAGTGTTAGGTAAACAAATGTGAATATGACTGATACAATTAATAATCACAACTAAGAAAATTTACCTCAAGGTGTGATGAGTTGAGAATAAACAATAAAAGTGGTGTTCAAATATCACAACAATAAAAATATGAAAACTCTCAAAGATTTGCACATTGTTGTCGATAGCCTGAAAATTTTGTAATCTTTGCATCACAAAGATAATTAGACTGGGACAAAGAAATTTAGGTGTCTTCTAAGCCTTGAAGGAAGGTCTTGAAGATTTTGGTCTCAATGATCTAAGGTCTTACTCCCAAAAGTTAAGGCTTTTTGAGGTTTACTACTGACTATATATTTATGATGTAGGAAGTTTGTTTCCTAGGCTTAATAATATAAGCTTTTTCAGTGTAGGCCACGCATAGCAGAAAGGGGATGGAGACAAGCAAATAGAGCGTCAAGGGAGATATAAAGAGAATGAGGGAGGGTGGTCATTGCTTATCTCTCTCTCTTTTTCTTTTAAGAATAAGTTTTCAAAGTTTATATAAGCTTTATAGTATAAGATTTATTTATAAGCTTTATTTAGGAAAGCTTTAAAGCTTTTTGAAAGAAAAACGTTCAAATAACCCCTTTTTAAATTTATAAAGGTAAAATTTATAAAGTTATATATATATATATATAGATATATAATTAAGCTTGTGCCATCTCTCTCTCTCTCTCTCTCTCTCTCTCCCCTTATCTACTACCTTTCTCTTCCTCTTTTACTATGTTTGCTTTTATTATTCCTCTGCATCAGCTAACTTGCCATTATCTCTCTTATATATATATATCCCACCCTTTCTCTCTCTCACCTCATCTCACACCTTGCCTACCTCCCTTTATCCTCTCTCTCTCTCTCTCTCTCTCTCTCTCTCTCTCTTACTATGTTTACTTTTATTATTCATTTGCATGTGTTGGCATGTCATCATCTCTCTCTCCGAGCCTCTATCGCTCTCACCTCATCTCTAATCTTGCCTCCTCATCTTACACTCTCTCTCTCTCTCTCTCTCTCTCTCTCTCTCTCACCTCATCTTTTCATGAGATTGCATAGCATTGCATGCCTCTACATGTCATTGCATACCTTTCAGTACTCTTTGCATTTGGTTTTTTTGCATTTGCATGTCATTGCTTGCCCTTTATTATCCTTTGCACATGCATGCACATGCATGTCAATGCATGTGCATGCCATTATCCCAAGCTCTGTCATTGAAATCCCATATGTCTTTCCATTTTGAATTTCCCTTCTTAGATAACTTCTAAGCTATTCTATATAGAGGAAAGGGGATGTAGTCTTGATCGACCATTGAAAACCAAAATGAGTCCTTGTGGTAGATGCCAGCTTTAACTCTGAGGCTCTCATTAAGGGTGATATTTCCTTTGATTCTTTCCAAGAGGACCACATCCTTTTAATGAGCATGTTGCCCTTGGGTTTAATGGGGATCTTACTAAAGAAAAGAACTATCGAAGGTAACACCATGAATTTATTAAAAAAAATTTGGCTTAATTTGAGTATGGGAAGGTCCATTTTCAATCCTCCCAAGTGAAAATTTCCATATTGTGTCCACTCTCCTCTTTCAAGTCTAAAATCGATCCTAGTTAGGTTTGAAAATCTAGGCTTGGTAAACTTCAAAGCCTAGATATCATTCCATGTGTGAGGCTTGGGTAGGCACAAATCTTATATATGCATGTCACTTTATGTCCACATCAGCTCTTCGAGAGGATCCACATAAGTAGCTTGCCACCTTGTCAACATGGTCAACCTAGTTGACTCCCCACCTCATCATCCTAGTCATCATTAATGCTACATCTTCTTGTCACCTTTGTATGCCACCTCACACTTGGTGATATGGCATGCCACATTAGCCACCATAATAGTGCCACATGTCAAGAAAATACCATGTGTCATGCATGCATGTGACATGTGGCACCTTCTTCCCACCTCCTCATTTTTTTTTCAAAAACATATTTTTGAAAAAGTTAATTTAGTAATTTAGAGAAACAAAATATAGAATTTTAAATAATAATATATATATAACTTATTAATATAAAAGAATTTAAAATCACTAATTTTAAAGGATTATATTTTAGAATTAGATAAATAATATTATTTTTAAAGTTCATGTTATTTAATTTAAAAATAATAAATTTTTAAATTGCATATTTCTTGAAAATATTTATGTGTAGGATAAACCTTTGAATAAAATTTAAAAAAGATACATTATAAAAGAAAATGTAATTATATAATTATAAAACAAAAGATATACTTAAAGATATATTTATATATCGAGTAATGATAAATATTTAGACTTGTTAATAAATATTATTAACAATATTAATTTTTAAGTGGATAATAGTTTATCTTTAATTATCTTTATGTTTATCTTAATTATCCAATCAATCTTAGATAGGAAATCCAATGAGATTTGAAGTGGATAACCTATTTTTCCTATATAATCACACATCTCTAGTACTATCCCACACGTATCTCTAGTACTTTCCCATCATCACATTGAGCCTTCATAGTTTTTACTCTCTTAGCTTCCTTGAGAATGGGTTCTCAAAGTCGTATAGGGAGTCAAAAACGTGATAGGACTAGACTTTCCCCCGTCCACCGAGTTCAAGAGGAGGAGAGGAAAAGGGTAGCTCGTGAGAGAAAGAGAGAGTGGAGAGCACGTAATGAGAAACACCTTCCGTTGGTGATGATCCAAGCCTTGCTCCTCTTCCACTTCCTCTCCCTCCGCCCTCTTCTCCCCCACTATCCCTTAGTTTAGATAAACCACATGAACCCACCCTTCCTGAGCCCCCTTCTCTTCCACAAGAACCCACCCCCCCTCCTTTGGGTGCCCATAGTGTGGATATGAAAGAACTATCAAAGTCAGGGGCACATCGTCAGACCTCACGCATTCATCCACACAGGCATGCGTGCTTGATGATTTGATCGATCTGCCCAACATGGCCAACTATACAGAGCGCTTTTTTTGGCATTGGAAGTCGAAGAGAGAGGAGAGCTAGCATGGCGGTGCTACAAAGTGTTCGTCATTCCAATACAGTTAATAAGAAGAGGAACTCTGCGGGCGGACGCTTTGGCTACTCAACGGGCTATTGTGGCAACCACCCATAAGTAGCTCCCAAAATGAAGGGTAAGTGAGTGCCACATCTCACATCCTATCCATAGCACCACACACACATAGAGTTGGGTCTATTAGACGGCAAAGTTTAGATGCCAATGAGGTTGGTGCTTTGTGGGCGAGTAGTGGTCGTGTAGCTAGGCATGATCGCCTACTAGATGAAACCACTAGAGCCTTGATATAAAGTTTTTGGGAGGAGAATTGTTGTGCCTTGCCAGTTTCAAGAAAGCTTTGCGTAAGAGAGTGACAAGAGTAGTGTTCATTGAGCATGGTGCTTACTTTCTTGAAATGACCCAAACAGAGTTGTATTCTCAGTTTATGGCATCGTATCTAGAGCTTAAAATTAGGAAAAGGTCATTTGAGGGGTATAAGCCTTGGTTTTTTTGTGAGGTACTCACGTCAGCATGACACATGTTGTTGTCTACCATGTTGAGTTTAAACTTTTTTATGATGTGTTTCATTCTTTTAGTTGGCATAGAGAGTTGCCTCGTAGTCCTCGTGATTTCATCCATCTCTTTTGTGTGCACACACGGAGGACGCCCAGTTCCATAGGATGCCTTGTGTGTGGAGAGAAATTGCACATCATGTGGTTCACTTGCACATCTACAAATCGTAGATCTTGATGCAAGTGACCAAGAGATAGTGCCATGGCAACGTTATGAGTATGTGACGGCAATCCAAGAAGTTACAGCTCGTGGACAAACATACACCACTTTTTCACTTCACAGCCACATTTAGGGAGGAGATATACCCCTACAGTCATTGTGCCAAGTGGCAGGATCGTCAGTTTTGAGCATGCCTGGTAGAGTTTCCTATTGGTGTGGTCGTCTTTGTGCTTTACACCTTTTCATAGGACATACAATCTGAGTATTACTTCTCGGAGAAGGTAATGGTTATATTTCATATTATTTGTTTCGTGTTTGAGCTGTATTAGCATGTTTAGGTACCATGGTATGGGGAAGACCCGTATTTTCCATGGCCTCTTAAGCACCAGGAGACTTGAAAAATCTACACTGAGTGCTAATTACTAACCCAAATATGCTCCGATTGTGACCAAACTTTGCAAGCATGTGGGGGTGGGCCCCTCGCACATGCCTACAAAGTTTGGTCTCCATCCAAGCATGTTTGGGTATGATAGTATGGGAAAGACCTGGATTTTCCATGGCCTCTTAAGCACCAAGATACTTGAAAAATCCACACTGGGCGCTAATTACTAACCCAAACATGCTATGATCATGACCAAACTTTGCAAGAATGTGGGGGTGCCCCCCCCCCACATGCTTGCAAAGTTTGGTTCCCATTGGAGCATGTTTGAGTACGATGGTGTGGGGAAGACCCGGATTTTCCATGGCCTCTTAAGCACCAAGAGACTAGAAAAATCCACACCAAGCACTAGTTACTAACCCAAACATGCTCCGATTGTGACCAAACTTTGTAAGCATGTGGGGGGTGGCCCACCCCCCACATGCTTGCAAAGTTTGGTCACAATTAGAGCATGTTTGGGTTAGTAATTAGCGCCCTGTATATATATTTTTCTAGTCTCTTGGTGCTCCCCCCCCACATTCTTGCAAAGTTTGGTCCCCGGACCATGTTTGGGTACGATGGTATGGGGAAGACCCGGATTTTCCATGGCCTTAAGCACCAAGAGACTTGAAAAATCCACACACTGGGCGCTAATTACTAACCCAAACATGCTCCGATCATTACCAAACTTTGCAAGCATGTGGGAGTGGGCCCTCCCCACATGCTTGCAAAGTTTGGTCCCTATCAGAACATGTTTGGGTATGATGGTATGGGGAATACCCGGATTTTCCATGGCCTCTTAAGCACCAGAAGACTTGAAAAATCCGCACTGGGCGCTAATTACTAACCCAATCATCCCCCCCACATGCTTGCAAAGTTTGGTCCCCATCGGAGCATGTTTGGGTACGATGGTATGGGGAAGACCCAGATTTTCCTTGGCCTCTTAAGCACCAAGAAACTTGAAAAATCCACACCGGGCGCTAATTACTAACCGTGCCACCCCCCCACATGCTTGCAAAGTTTGGTCCCCATCGGAGTATCTTTGGGTACGATTATATGTAGAAGACCCGGATTTTCCATGGCCTCTTAAGCACAAAGAGACTTGAAAAATCCACACTGGGCGCTAATTACTAACCCAAACATGCTCCAATGGTGACCAAACTTTGCAAACATGTGGGGGTGGGTCCCCCCCACATGCTTTCAAAGTTTGGTCCCCACCACCATCGGAGCATGTTTGGGTACGATGGCATGGGGATTTTTAACAAACAATATGATAGACAAAGTGTTAAAAAATAAAAAAACCATGAACATCAACTAAAATGTAATGATACTCAATAATGAAAAAACTCATAATGATATAAACATCAAATAAGTACATCAGAATGTGAGCTAACCTAGCTACTCTGGGTTCACTAACTCAAAAGATCAAGGCATACTGAAAATGAGCTACCCCAGCTAGTCTTAGGTTAGTCACTGCCCATAAATCTAAGTACAATGTAAGTGAGCTAACCCAGCTAGTTTGAGTTTAGTCACTATCAACAGCAACCCAATCAAAATCATCATCTCTAAATTGCTGGTCAATGTGCGCGTCGAGGGGCTGCTGGACACGCCGAGGAGGCTGTGCCGGCTGCGAGGGTCACCGAATATCTATGGGGAGGTCTACCTCAAAGACAGGATCATGAGCTAGTGCCGGTGTACTTGGGAGCTCATGAGTCCCATAAGCTGCTATAACCCTCTCCCTCTCTCTACGTCATGCTACTGCAAGACGTCTCTGTCTCTGTAAACCCAAAATCTGTAATCAACAATGGTACATGCCTGCCAATCTGCGCGTGTAAGCTCCTCTGTTGTTGCTCATGAGAAGCAGCACTACTGCTAGCACCATCACCCGAGGTGCCACTAGGACCACCACTCACACGTTCGTATTATGTGATCTGGCTTTCGTAAAGGACTCTGTGGTATGTATCAAACTCGTATGCACTCCACTCAATCTATGGAGGCACCTCGGGCTCCTGATCTCTGTCTCGGTAGCGTCGAGTCCCAAGTCAGTAGTAGCTAAGGTAAAATCAAGAGGCCTGCCAGTCCTAGCATCTACTTTAGCGAAGCCTGGGTGAAGATCGGCAATGCCTAAAACTCTGTATGTCACTAGGTCGACACGTGCGCAGCAAGAGGGACATGCTGAGAAGCGTACTAGCTCCTAGGTGATGCAAGACAAATGGAAAAAATGTCCACATCCCAGAGCATATCCTCCAGTACTGTCAATGTCCTCGATACTACAGAGAGCGCAGCAGGCACCACGGAGGAATGGTGGTGAATTCTAAAGGAAAGGTTGTCGAAAAATCTCTATAACAGGCCATGGATATAGAGGCAAGTAAGGCACTGTCAGGTCTGAGGATCTGCGAAACTCCCCAACATGCAGCATCAACTGCTCTGCCCTATGCTGTGCAATCCGCTCCATAATCATGTGCTGCTGCGCCTTAGCTCTAGAACTCTCTACCTCAGTCCGAGCCTATGCAAAAAGTAAAGCATAAAAATAATTGATCAATCTCTCTCATTAGGTATTACTTAAAGAAATTTATAACTTAGGATCTTAATTATAACTCTTTTACATACAAGAGAAACCTACATGTTGGATGTTAGACTCTCTCGCTTGCCATGCCTCTGCAGCAGCTTCCTCTCGCCTCTACCAACTCCTGAGTGAGTCTCTCAGTGGTAGGTGTGGGACCCTACATGACACAATCAGCCATCTTGCTCATGTAAAAATATAGAAAAGTACATATAAACATGTAAATAAATGACTAAAAAAACTTAAGAAGTAATAAATGTGTAAATACCTCGACATCTGTTTGTCAGTATCGATCGTGAGAACAAGCGCACCACATGCTGGATGCTCTCTGTACTCCATACGTCGATGCCAACTTGGGTGCCAAGATCCTCGACCATCGGCATAGGCACAAACGCTAGATGTGTAGGAGCTACACAAAGGGCTGGTGGAGGCCGCCTATCCTGGTCCTGGAGACGGCCTCAGCCAACACCACCACCAGGCCGATGGCTAGTGTAATCCACCTCCTCCCCTAAGACAAAACTCCGCATATAATTGCTTTGCAAAATTGCTTTGCAAAGTATATGGGAATCTGGAAGTTGTTTGGCATCCTCCCATATGTGCCAACATATCGACTATAGATATGTGCCGCCATACGAGGATGCGAACACCGCAAAATAGTAAGGGGCTTGCCTGCCCTAGGCCTCATCCCACGGCTATCGAGGAAAGGATGGGAGAATGGTGCACAAAATTGGGTGGGGACCATCTTTGGTGTGAGTGTCTTGAAGATAGAGGGCCAGTTTGGTGGCCTTGATAGGAAGTTGGATAACTGGAGGAAATCCAATGGGCCACTGGATGATCAGCTGCTGCTGGCACGTGTAGCATGGTAGAGGAAGAGATTTTAGGTGCCATGTTAGGCGTCATTTCATATGGCAAACCAAGATTCAACGAGGTTTTTGGTAAGCATTTGGGCCTAGTAGAGGCCATGCTTGGAACAAGCAAAGAGCAGGCTAGCTCTCAAGGAAGAAGCATCTAGGATAGCGAAGGCAGAGTATGAATGCAAGAGAGATTCATTTTGCCTAGAACCAAACATGATTGAGGTCAATATGAAAGAAGGACAAATCTAGTTTTGTGAAAGGGACCTCAGCTTTGTAGGGTTAACCCTAATAGCCTTGGACCCAAGAAAGACGATCTTGAATTACTAGAGGTAAGTAAAAAACTTTTTCGCATAAGCTTTTGCCTAATAGTGCCACCAAGTGCTACAGAGCACCTTAAAAAGAACTAAAACATGGTTCAAGGAGTTACAAAGAACTTTGAAAAGCACTTTAAAGTGCTTTTTGGGTTATGAAAAGCACTTAAATAGCTTTGTGGGTGTTTTTTATGTGTTGTAAGTCATTTTCAAGAAGTTACAAAGAACTTTGAAAAGCACTTTAAAGTGCTTTTTGGGTTATGAAAAGCACTTAAATAGCTTTGTGGGTGCTTTTTATGTGTTGTAAGTCATTTTCAAAGCATTTGAAGTACTTTTTGGATGATGCAAAGCACTTTAAATGCTTTATGGAGTTATAAGCATTTCTGGGTGCTCCAAAGTACTTTTAGAGCCATTTATAATTGTGGAAAATTGAGTCTTCTGGCCTTGGGAAAAGTAACACTAGTGTAACCAAAGTGTATAGTTAAACATCCAACTACTTGCTCTCTAAGAACAAATTGTGCAATCACATTGGCATGTTGCCCCATGGAGTCCGAATTGGATATGCTACATATAATTGAATGAATCCTTAAAAAACATCTACACATGGGTAACATAGCAACAAGTATATTGATCCTTCAACTTGCGCACAAAAAAGGGCTTAAGCACCTCAAAGCTTCTTTGGGAAATTATCAGATGCAGATATTGGGCCCTAAATCTTTTGTATAACTCTACCATGAGTTTGTTAATGTATAGCTAGAGCACTTTAGTTGACAATACGCCAAAAATACCACAATAATTCAGAGTGCTTCTGGACCACTTTACACGGCTTGTGCATAACTCAATATAACTTCTACACAATGTAACATTACTTCTAGATCACTTTACAGTAATCCATACCTTTTAAAAGTAATTTTGGGCCACTTTAGTAATTCTAGGAAACCAAGTACCACATGAGAATATAACATTCACAATACTTAGGTACAACCTAACAGAACGTTTGGCCACTTTTCAGTACTTCTAGACAGTTTCTAAGTACTTCTAGACCACTTTTAAGTACATCTGAACCACTTTAAAGTGCACTTAGGACAAGTTGAAAGAACTTTTAAATCTAACCACTTTTAAGTACATCTAAACCACTTTAAAGTGCACTTAGGACAAGTTGAAAGAACTTTTAAAAATACAGAAAAAACTTTTAGAAGAATTTAAAGTGTTGTTAACCAAGTTAAGGATAGTGCCTCTCTACCTTAAGGGGATGGTGAGCATGGTAGATCTGTAGGTTGGGAATAGCTCTTGTGAAATTCTAATAACCCCAAGGATGGCTCTTTAGCAATACTAATGATCCTAGATAATGTCTCTAGATATTAATACCATTAGGGGAGAATGGCATTACTGCTACTCTCACTCTTCAATCTCCTTGGAGAGAATTATACATAGTGTTCATTGCCATGCGAAGTTTACTCACAACATGGCAAGTTCACTCACCACGATGCCAAATTTACTTACTACATTCTTACTTTACTCTCAACATACCAAGTTTACTTGCTACATGCCAAGTTCACTTATCACATGCTAAGCTCACTTATCACATGCTAAGCTCACTTACCACATGCCAAGTTTACTTTTTGCATTTTGAGTTCACTAACATGGAACTTGTTTGCAAGATTTGAAAGCCCATGAGGGTGTTGGGCCACGTGGGAACATGGAAAAGAAAGTCAACATCGAGAACAAAGTAACCTTGCCTCTATCTCCTTCATCCCCTCTTTACCAATATTTCTTTACTTTTGTTTGGTATTCATAGCCATGTCCTTTTCTTTCACGCATAGTCTTTGTTCTTTCTCATTCATTCCCTTTGTCATGGTCTTTGTTCACAGAAATAGTCTGTGAGACCCCTGCCTCCTCCGCGCACCAAAATCCGGGGAGCTAGCAATGGAAGTAGCAACCTCTTGCATGGGGCAGGGTTTCCCACTCAGGGCCTCGCCCAAATGTCCGGACAAGAGACTAATCCGGCATATCCTCCGAAATCGAGACTAGAAAAACTTCCCTTGCCCATAAAAAACTCGGACGATTCCACTAGGAAAAATCTTCTAATGAAAATTTTATCTAACGGGTCTTGAGAAGTTTGGTCACCATCCGAGCTCCTTTGGTTACAATGTACGGGCCAAAGGCATAATTTCAAGGGGGCTCTCTAAGGCGCAACAAAACATTTAAAATCGAGCATCTGGCATGCACATTCCAACCAAGTGTGCTCGGATGGTGACCAGACTTTGCAAGAGTATATGTGGACCCCACCCTCACTCTTGGAAAGTTTAGTCACCATCCGAGCTCCTTTGGTTACAATGTGGACCCAAAGGCCCAATTTCAATGGGGCTCTCTTAGCCCACAACACACTATAAATCAGGCATCTGGCACACATTTCAACCAAATATGCTTGGATGGAGACCAAACTTTGCAAAAGTGTATATGTGGATCCCACCCTCATTGTTGTTGTTGCAAAGTTAAGTCACCATCCAAGCTCCTTTGTAAGAGTGTATATGTGGATCCCACCCTCACTTTGGCAAAGTTTGGTCACCATCCGAGCTCCTTTGGTAGCAATGTGCCGACTAAAAGCCCAATTTCTAGGGGGATCTCTAAGGACACAACACATTGAAAATTAGGCGTTTGACATGCACATTTCAACCAAATTCGAGGTGGCTCTCTAATGTCACCACACATTGAAAATTAGGCATTCGGCATGCACATTCCAACCTGTTTTGGCAGGAGAATTGACCGCTTATTCCCTCAAGCAACCTGTTGAGATTTCTCTAGTTATGTGCATAGCATACACTAGGCGGATACAAACACAACACAAAAACAAACACTACCCTCAAGCTACGGCGATCGCCTACTCAAAGAAGTACAAAGACATGATGACTTAACAGACAATCTTACTTAGAAATATATATGAACGGGGATGAATATACAGAGACACAATCACAAAAGAATCGCATATACAGAATAAAAGAAATACTGGAACAATCTTGCTTTATTACAAAGAGAAAATATGATACAATTGGCAGCCAGCCTTGTAAAGCTCAGGATTCATCCTTTTATATTGCGTGCTTGAAGTATTTGTTGGTACTATGATTCCCTTCATATTAAGGTGCGTCGACTCGGTGTTAAGGAAGCGTTGTTGGTGGTGTTAACATGCAAGGCGGCTGCTTGGCTACTATTGCAGCTCTGGCCCGCGGCATAGGTTAACCAACACTTGGCACGCCTAGTGAGTCGAATTCCCAATCCAACAACTCGAACCCAAAAATTTATAGCCTTCGAGAATAGTAGATGCTCCTTAGTATTTTGTCGATGGAAATTACCTAGAGATGGGCATCATGTTGGATGCTCCTTAGCTTTCTGGGGGATCACAACTAGTACAGGTTTTACCGATGACAACTAGTAGAGGTTTTACTGATACGGAGCTAGAAGGCAGAAGATGAAGCATGCCTTCCCGCAAAGTGAATTCTGGGGATTGATTTTTGGAAGAAAAATTCCAGGGTAGTACTGGCTTCTTCCTAGTGTGTTTTCTTTGAGGTCCTTGATGTGAGCAGCAATGATCTTGTCATTGTCTTGCTTGTTGCTCTACTACTGCTTGTTGTAAAACCTCATCATGGTGACTAACTAGTCATGCAGTTGGTCATAGTTGTTTTAGAGAGTCGTGGCATACTCCTTCAGTAGAGCAATAGTTGAAGGATTTCCATATTGACCTTTTCCTCGTTGTTTGGTTTGGTCAGTAGGCCTCTGGGGCTTAGCCAAAATATACCTTGATGTTGCAGGCATTACCATTTCTCCTGCTTATGTTGCTTTCCTAGCTTCACCACTTACTTCAGAGGTCACAATGATACTTTCTTTGGGCTAAGGTGAGGATGGCTTGGCCTCTTCTAGTGATATACTTGCTATATTTGACAACATCACTGACACAAGAGGAAAAAGAGTTGCCCATGATCCTTGAATATGAGCCCAAGTGTTTGGTTTCTCCTCTGCGCCACTATTGCTGCTAGTAGCTTCATAATCATGCTAGCCTCTTATAGCTGGTCTTTTGTTGCCATGGCTGCTGGTCCTCCATTTGTCAGAATGCTGGCTTCTTTGGCCTCTCCCTTGAGAGTGACTTCTCCTTCCACCATAACCATTACTTCTTTGCGGAAGATTGCCATAGAGAGAAACGGGTCTTTGGAACGTACCCTTTGATCTCCAGTTCTGCTGTGAAGAAGGTAGTGCTCTTCGTCGATTGCCTCGTCCTCTCCAGTTGTTGTAAAGGTCTCTACTGCCGCCACTAGATGACTGGCCGTCACTATAGAAACCCTTCCGAGGACCTTGAAAGCCACCATAGGTTCCACCTTCATCTTTAGGGTAAGGGTAAACTCTGCCACTGTACCTAGAACCAGAAAGAGGAACTTAGCTCTCTGGGACATTCAGATTGTGTTGTGCCTCATGAGGTGCAAGTGTACAGATGAGTGGTACTTCAACTTTGATAGTTGGGGCGAGGTTTTCTTGGGTTTCCTTCTTCTCATGTGTGTTGCTCTTCTGGAAGAAGAGGGTGTTTGTGGTGTTCGCCACTGTGGTGTGTTAGTGTCATTGGAAGGTGTGAAGGTCACCATGGCTGGGTACAGAGCAGGGGGTTTGCGAGAGGGAATGTAGAAGGTAGCTGTAGTAGGTGAAAGGTGGATGCTTTGAGTGAGAAGAGGTTTTGCATGCAAACAGATAGAGACACAATAAATAACTGGAGTGTGCAAAAATTTAAAAAGAGTTACCTTGTGTGATTGGCACTCAGCGGGTTGACAATTCCTTGATGGGGAACTTGAGACGAATCTTTCATGATGGTTCGGAGAGGTGCCATCTCATCAAGGTGATGGATACCTAGGTCATGGGTTAGTGGTGTTGTCGCATGGATGAAGGGATTTGGTGGCATCGACGCATGGTAGGGTCATATGCGATAGCCATTGATGGGCTTCTGGAATCATTCTTCATTGAGTGTGCCGAGTAGGAAAGTGCTACCATAGAATTTTTCCACTATCCATAATGGTCTTGTCCACCGAAGCTTCAGTTTTTTGTGATGCGAACCCCTGCGAGATTGAAATGACAAAACCGGATCTTCTTCCTTGAACATGCGGAACTTAGTGTGAGATCCCTGTCCCCATTCCGCAACGAATTCAAGGGTGCTAGCAGCGAAAGTAGCACTTCTTGCGTGGGGCAGGGTCCCTCACTCGGGGCCTCGCCAACCCACAGATATCCGAACAAGAGACTAATCCATCGGTTCTTCCAAAACCGAGCCCGAAAAAACTTCCCTTGCCCGAAAAGCACAGGCGATTCCTCCAGGATACTTTTTCTCTAACGTAGTCAAAAACCTTAACTAACTGAACTGATCTGACTGAACCCATAAGTCCCATAGTCAGATCAGGGAAAAAGATTGCACTTGGATCATAGATACCAATGCTTTTTTCCTCATTGAGAGGCATAACCGTTGATTCTTTTCCATAAAACAATTTTTGTCCGGGATTTACTTCATCTATCGTACCATAACAAAATTGAGTCTCAAATTTAGGGATCCATCAGTCCAGCCTAACCCCATCCAGTCCCGTGGGTTAGCCAACCACCCACCGCCCAACCACTGTAGTGATGGGATCCAATTAAGAATTTGGTTAGGTTTTGCCCCGAGTACCAGGGAAAAGAGTTCCCAGGTCCCCTAGTAGCTGGGTATTCATGCAAACTTAAAACTAGTCACACCAAGATGAAATTGCCTTTTTCACAGAATCAATTGTTTTTAAAACAATCATTTAATGAAATCATAGAGTCACTGATCATAATCCTCAAAATCTCCGGTCAATTATTCCTTCATCGGTGTACCTATGGCATCATTGGTAGCCAGAATGCTTACCACCTGTCCACTCAGGAACTTTTCGATAGTTCCTAGCTCATAGTAACCGCGGGCAATATATTCACATATTAAAATGGAATCTCCGTTGAAGATCAGTAAGATCAACCAACGGATCCATATAAAAGAGCCATGGACTCATCCGTTGAGGACCAGCAAGGTCAATCAACCAGATCCATGCCCAAATTCAGAAAACAATTCTTACTCCTTGTTCCAATATCTTCCTCAACCAGATCCATGCTCGAATTCAGAAAACAACTCTTACTCCTTGTTCCAATATCTTCCTCGACGCAGGCATGGGTATCGTCGGTGAGACTGAGAGTCCGAGCACCGTATGGTCAGCACCCTCTAGTATCCTTTGCAGGTGACCTAGGGCTTCACTCATAGGCCGCTTCCTTGGTCCCTCATCCACCATATCGGAAGCTCACCATTTTAATTGAACCGAGGCTGGTCAAGACCTCGGCCGACCTTGCTATGCGAGACGTCCTCCATTGACTCTCTGTCAACTCTTGCAACTATCAGATTAGGTCTCCACGACCTCATCACAAGACGGTCAAAATGCTTCCCTAGCATTCTTGACATAAAACAGTCATTTAAAAAAACAGGTCATAAATACAGTTTCTATAACGAACTCTCGTCTTTCCACATTGTTCCACATCAATTCTCATTTATTTCATGTGTATTCCCATTCTCATCACATCATTTTCCATTTCATCACATCTTTTCTCATTTATCCGCATCAGATTTCATCCACTCGCATCTACCCATATCCACATTTCATCACATCACATTCATTCACATCTCATCCATTCAGACCACATCACATTCACTCACATCACATCACATTCATTCACATCTCATCCATTCAGACCACATCACATTCACTCACATCACATCTCATTCATTTTACCTCACATCTCATTCTTTCACATCTATCCCGATTCACATCCCATCACATCACATTCATTCATATGCATCATATTCACATTCATTCATATTCATCACATTCACATTCTTTCATATCCATCTTATTCACATCCACATATATTTATGACACATCACATCTCTTTCCATCACATCACATTCTTTCACATACACATCTATATATCCATTCTTTCACATACTCATTCACATCAATTCTTTCACATATACATTCACATAGAAAGATGCATAAAAGATTCATTTTTATTTCAAATTTGTTATTTTCATTAAAATTAAATTTATGCATAGAAAGATGCATAAAAGATTCATTTTATTTCAAAAGTGTTATTCTCATTAAAATTGAATTTATGCATAGAAAGATGCATAAAAGATTCATTTTTATTTCAAAAGTGTTATTCTCATTAAAATTGAATTTATGCATAAAAGAATCATTTTTATTTCAAAAGTGTTATTCTCTTTAGAATTGATTTTATGCCTAGAAAGATGCATAAAGGATTTAATTTTATTTTAAAACTGTTATTTTCCTTAAAATTGAATTATACATACATAGATGCATAAATGGATTTTTATAAAAGTGTTATTCCCACTGAAGTTGAGTTTTATGCATAAATAGATGCGTAAAGAATCTTTATATCAAAAATTAAATTCTCTTAAATTCTATGTTTAAATTCTATGAATAGATGTAACAAGATGTGATGAGAATCAAATAAGTGTGAATGAATGGATGGGTGGTTGTGAATCAGATAGAAATGAATGGATGGATGGATGTGATGTGAATAGAGGTGATGAGATGTGAGGTAAATAGATGTGATGAGATGTGATGAGAATCAGATAGATGTGGATGGATGGATGTGAGGTGAATAGAGGTGATGAGATGTGATGAGAATAGATGTGATGAGATGTGATGAGAATCATATAGATATGGATGGATGTGAGGTGAATAGAGGTGATGAGATGTGAGGTGAATAGATGTGATGAGATGTGATGAGAATCAGATAGATATGGATGGATGGATGTGATGTGAATAGATGTGATGAGAATCAGATAGATGTGAATGGATGGATGGATGTGATGTGAATAGAGGTGATAAGATGTGATGAAATGTGATGTGAATCAGATAGATGTGAATGGATGGATGGATGTGATTTAAACAGAGGTGATGAGATGTGATGTGAATCAGATAGATGTGAATGGATGGATGGATGTGATCTAAACAGAGGTGATGAGATGTGATGTGAATCAGATAGATGTGAATGGATGGATGGATGTGATTTAAACAGAGGTGATGAGATGTGAGGTAAATAGATGTGATGAGATGTGATGAGAATTAGATAGATGTGGATGGATGGATGTGAGGTGAATAGAGGTCATGAGATATGAGGTGAATAGATGTGATGAGAATCAGATAGATGTGGATGGATGGATGTGATGTGAATAGATGTGATGAGAATCAGATAGATGTGAATGGATGGATGGATGTGATGTGAATAGAGGTGATGAGATGTGATGTGAATCAGATAAGTGTGAATGAATGGATGGGTGGTTGTGATGTGAGTAGAGGTGATGAGATATGAGGTGAGTAGATGTGATAAGATGTGATGTAAATCAGATAGATATGAATGAATGGATGAGATGTGATGTCATGTGAATTAGGATGTAAATGAATGATATGAGTGGATGATATGTGATGAAAATGGATGTAAATGTATAAGTGAAGAATGGATGTGAATGTATATGTGAAAGAATTAATGTGAATGAGTATGTGAAAGAATGGATATAGATGTGTATGTGAAAGAATGTGATGTGATGGAAAGAGATGTGATGTGTCATAAATATATGTGGATATGAATGTGATGGATATGAAAGAATGTGAATGTGATTGAATATGAATGAATGTGAATATGATGGATATGAATGAATGTGATGTGATGGGATGTGAATCGGGATAGATGTGAAAGAGAGAGGTGTGAGGTAAAATGAATGAGATGTGATGTGAGTGAATGTGATGTGGTCTGAATGGATGAGATGTGAATGAATGTGATGTGATGAGATGTGGATATGGGTAGATGCGAGTGGATGAGATCTGATGTGGATAAATGAGAAAAGATGTGAGTGATGAGATGTGGATATGGGTAGATGCGAGTGGATGAGATCTGATGTGGATAAATGAGAAAAGATGTGATGAAATGGAAAATGATGTGATGAGAATGGGAATACACATGAAATAAATGAGAATTGATGTGGAACAATGTGGAAAGACAAGAGTTGGTTATAGAAACTGTATTTATGACCTGTTTTTAAATGACTGTTTTATGTCAAGAATGCTGAGGAAGCATTTTAACCATCTTGTGAATGAGGTCGTGGAGACCTAATTTGATAGTTGCAACAGCTGACGGAGAGTCAATGGAGGATGTCTCGTGTAGGAAGGTCGACCGAGGTCTTGACCAGCCTCGATTCGATAAAAATGGTGAGCTTCCGGTACGGTGGATGAGGGACCAAGAAAGCGGTCTATGAGTGAAGCGCTAGGTCACCTGCAAAGGATCCTAGAGGGTGCTGACCATACGGTGCTCGGGCTCTGGGTCGCCAAACGATACTCACGCGTGCGTTGAGGAAGATATTGGAACAAGGAGTAAGAGTTGTTTTCTGAATTCGGGCATGGATCTGGTTGCTTGATCTTGCTGGTCCTCAACAGATGAGTCCATGCCTTTTTTATATGGATCCGTTGGTTGATCTTGCTGATCTTCAACAGAGATTCCATTTTGATATGTGAATATATTGCTAGTTACTATGAGCTAGGAACTATCGAAAAGTTCCTGAGTGGATAGGTGGTGAGCGTTCTGGTTGCCAATGATGCCATAGGTACACCAATGAAGGAATGATTGGAATTAAGGATTCAACCGGAGATTTTGAGGATTATGATCAGTGACTCTATGATTTCATTAAATGATTGTTTTAAAGACAGCTGATTCTGTGAAAAAGGCAATTTCATATTGTGTGTGTAAGTGGTGTGACCAATTGTAAGTTTGCATGAATACCCGGCTAGGGGACCTGGGAACTCTTTTCCCCCTGGTACCCGGGGCAAAACCTAACCAAATTCTTAATTGGATCCCATCACTAGAGTGGTTGGGTGGTTGGCTATGGATTGTTGGCTAACCCACAGGACTAGATAGGGTTAGGCTAGACTAATGGATCCCTAAATTTGAGACTCAATTCTGTTATGGTACGATAGATGAAGTAAATCCCAGACAAAAATTATTCTATGGAAAAGAATCAATGGCTCTGCCTCTCAATGAGGAAAAAAGCATTGGTCTCTATGATCCAAATGCAATCTTTTCCTTGATCTGACTATGGGACTTACGGGTTTGGTCAGATCAGTTCAGTTAGTTAAGGCTTTTGACTACGTTAGAGAAAAATTATCTTGGAGGAATCGCTCGTGATTTTCGGGTAAGGGAAGTTTTTCTAGGCTCTATTTTTAAAGAACCGATGGATTAGTCTCTTGTCCGGATATCCATGGGCGAGGCCCCGAGTGAGGGACCCTACCCCGTGCAAGAAGTGCTACTTCCGCCTGCTAGCACCCCTGAATTCGTTGCACGGTGGGGACAGGGATCTCACAGCTGGTACCAGAGCAAATTGGCTAATGTGGATCAACCGAGAAGCCAAAAATGTCAAAAATTTATGAAAAAGCAGTAAAAGGTTATAATTGTGTGATAAAATTCATACAAATTATTATTCAGACTGAAATTCATAAATTGGTAATTCGGTCTTCAGATGGAAGTACCGCAATTGCATGGAATTCTTGACTTGCTTGAGACCTAGACATGATGGTATTTACCTTATAGTTCCAAGGACTGTGACTACCCGTATATACCGAGGGTATAACTGCAGCTCTTTACTGGCAGTATATACGAGTAAATCTAAGACTTGAAATTATAAGCATAAATGCTATCCAGAGGGGGATTTTTTTTTGCGAGCTTTTTTTGCCGAGCTTTTTGGAGCAATGAATAAGTAGTCCGAGCTTTGCAAAGGACTGAGAACTTACTATGAGCTTTGTAAAGGACCAAGAACTTACTTACATATAAATAACAAGCTTTGAAAGATCAACAATATAAATTTTAGTCTTTTGATCCACATCATACTTATTGATATAATTACATATATACATATAACTATACATATATACATATAACTATCTAAATTCATGCACCTCATACACATATACACATACAAAATATACATATACATGCATACATGCAAGAGCTACCTACATACTAACATATATACATACATACTTTCTTACTTACTTAAATATAAAAAACAATCCTTTAAAGATAAAAAATGTATATACCGATCTTTAAAGTTCCAAACCATGAAAATCTCGATTAGAAAGTCTTTTGATCCACATCATACTTATTGATATAATTATATATATACATATATCTACCTAAATTCATACACCTCGTACATATACATATACATACATACATACAAGAGCTACCTATGCACTAACATATATACAAGAGCTACCTATGCACTAACATATATACATACATACATACTTTTCTACTTACTTAAATATAAAACACAATCTTTTAAAGATCAAAAATGTATATATCAATCTTTAAAGTTCCAAACCATGACAATCTCGATTACAAAGTCTTTTGATCCACAAATTATAGCATTCTTCTACGTGTCAGCTCGACCTATGCTCTGATGAGAAATCTCCCAGACATGCTTTGGCTAACTCCATGTTATTCTCTATCCCCATATAGTGCCTTTTTAACTCTTGGCATGCACGTCCCAAGCCTTTATGGTTGGGACTAAACAAATAGCAAGGAATACTAATGATGGAATCAAGATAGCATCTGTGGCAGCTTCAAAATAGAAAAAGGTTCTAAGGAACGCTCCAAGGAAGAGCTAGCTTGAACACTTGTACAAAAGAAGATTAAGGAGAGTATCTCAGAATGTGAAAGTGCTAAGAGAGATAAGAAAAACACAAAAGGCCACAAACTTGTGTATCTTTAAGACTCCCTTCAAGAGGGTAGTTAGAGCTTTAAGTGAGTCATGTAGTAGTCTCAGGCTTAGATGGTATAACATAGGTTCTGATTTCTTATTAAAGATTGTTGCAGTTTTATTATTATTATTATTATTATTATTATAAAGAGTGCTTTATTGATGCCATGATGATAGCTGCCAACAGGGATTTCATTAACGTCTTCACAATTTCGTGATCACGTTAACAAAACCTATTGTTAACATATTAAAACTTGTGATCACATTGTATATTCACATGACCTGAGAAATGACCTGCCGGAACCCACTATTCCAGTAACACCTCCGGGCTTTTATCTTTCCCGGCGGGCCCGCCGGGAAAAGATAGAAGCCCGGCGGGCCCGCCGGGAAAAACAAAGAACACCGGCGGGGTATTATTCTGTATATAAACACTGCCCGACACCCGTCGTACAACTTTTGGGAAGATAGTCCTTGTTTTGGGGGCGTGATATCTCTCCTCAAAGTACTTGTAGAGCTCTCGAGTTGCTAGAAGTGTCCTCTTGGGAAGAACGTCCTTATTTTAGGGGCTGTCGTCTTTCCTTGTAGGCACTCCTAAGGCTATTGGGCCACTCGTCCTTAGTTCTTTGAACTGGGGGCAGGGTGTGGTTCGTAGCTAATACTTGCGGAGATTTAGGGACAAATTTGGAGTCATTCAGCTTTGCATTTGAGCCACGTACGTAATCTACCTCATTCTGCTTTATGAATGGTTTGATGGAGCCAAGAGTCCTGCTTAGGGGCTTGTATTGGTTCTTGATACTTGATATAGTTTAGAGTAGACAAGGGTCTATTGTCCTATACTAGAGTATTGGGCAAGCATAGATCTTTGATTTTTTTTGTGAATGTTAGAGAAGGTCTATTGTCCTATACTAGAGTATTGGGCAAGCATAGATCTTTGATTGTGTAAAGTATCCTTAATTGGGTACAAAAGGCATCCTTCATTGGGGGTGCAATGTGCATGATAGTTTCGAAGTAGTTTTGTAGTAAGACCTTGCAAGATAGTTTGAAATAGTTTTGTGTTATGTGATGATCTTTTGTATTTGTCAAGATAGTTTCGAAGTACTTTGTCTAATTTATGCATAGAAAGATGCATAAAAGGTTCATTTTTATTTCAAAAGTGTTATGCTCATTAAAATTGAATTTATGCATAGAAAGATGCATAAAAGATTTATTTTTTTTTCAAAAGTGTTATTCTTATTAAAATTGATTCTATGCCTAGAAAGATGCATAAAGAATTTAAATTTATTTCAAAAGTGTTATTTTCCTTCAAATTGAATTACGCATAAATATATGCATAAAAGGATTTTTATAAAAGTGTTATTCCCACTGAAGTTGATTTTTATGCATAAATAGATGCGTAAAGAATCTTTATACCAAAAATTAGATTTCTATTAAATTCTATGTTTAAATTCTATGAATAGATGTAACGAGATGCAATGAGAATCAGATAAGTGTGAATGAATGGATGGGTGGTTGTGATGTGAATCAGATATGTGTGAATGGATGGATAGATGTGATGTGAATAGAGGTGATGGATAGATGTGATGTGAATAGAGATGATGAGATGTGAGGTAAATAGATGTGATGAGAATCGGATAGATGTGGATGAATGGATGTGAGGTGAATAGAGGTAATGAGATGTGAGGCGAATAGATGTGATGAGATGTGATGAGAATCAGATAGATGTGGATGGATGGATGTGATGTGAATAGATGTGATGCCAATAGATGTGATGTGAATAGATGTGATGAGAATCAGATAGATGTGAATGGATGGATTGATGTGATGTGTAGAGAGGTGATAAGATGTGAGGTGAATAGATGTGATGAGATGTGGTGTGAATAAGATAGATGTGAATGGATGGATGGATGTGATGTGAATAGAGGTGATGAGATGTGAGGTAAATAGATGTGATGAGATGTGATGAGAATCAGATAGATGTGGATGGATGGATGTGAGGTGAATAGAGGTGATGAGATGTGAGGTGAATAGATGTGATGAGAATCAGATAGATGTGGATGGATGGATGTGATGTGAATAGATGTGATGAGATGTGATGAGAATCAGATAGATGTGAATGGATGGATGGATGTGATGTGAATAGGGGTGATGAGATGTGAATGGATGGATGGATGTGATGTGAATAGGGGTGAGATGTGAGGTGAATAGATGTGATGTGAATCAGATAAGTGTGAACGAATGGATGGGTGGTTGTGATGTGAATAGAGGTGATGAGATGTGAGGTGAGTAGATGATGTGATAAGATGTGATGTGAATCAGATAGATGTGAATGAATGGATGAGATGTGATGTCATGTGAATCAGGATGTAAATGAGTGATATGTAAATCAGGATGTAAATGAGTGATATGGGATATGAGCAGATGATATGTGATGAAAATGGATGTAAATGTATAAGTGAAGAATCGATTTCTTGCAAGTTTCCATTGAAGAGATGTGCTCCCATGTTATGTGCATCATATGGAGAAGGTAAAGGATAATGATTCAAGTTATAGAACATACATTTGTAAGCACAAAGACTTTTCTTTCATGGGCATTGGATTACTTTGATGTTTTTATTTAGAGCTGTGCAAAGTGTCCCAATGTGGATACTCTCTTGTCTTTGTGCTTCCTTGAAGAAGTGGGAAATTTTACTAAGGTGCATGGCCTGGAACTGGCTAATAGGTCACTTTTTTGACCACAGAAGCTTGCGATGTTCAAGGTACTACAAGACTTTTGGTATGAGAATGGGGGTTACAAACATGGCCACCACCTTGATCGTGGATGATAGCGCATACAAGATTTTCCACAATGATTGACATTGTTGCATCGTTCTTATTAAGTTGGAGAATCTTAATGCTGCAAAGATGGAGGAATACATGACTACCACACTGGTGCAATGTCTTTGGAGTTGGTTGCTAGCTTGTAACTACTTTGAATATAGTACTGCCAATAGGTTGCTCACACTCGTGGATGAGGAGAGTTGTTATATGTATCACTTGTTCAAAGCTAAGTGGAAAACTTTTTAGTCCACAAGAACTAGGAAGTTATCTAAAAGATGATGTATTTTGCAAGAATCGATCTAGCCAATACATCAACCATGTATTTTTTTTATAGAGGTGTTTTTGTAAGAAAGTCTCTTGTAAGAGAGTAGTGGGAGCCTATGCATTGTCTTGGCTCCATTTTGATATATAGTCCCTTGTAAGAAAATAATTAAAACATCTTTTTTGCTTCCTTGTATTTGATGTTATATGTGTTCATACACTATATGGTTAAACGATCTCTGAACATGGAGTTCTTTTGCTGCTCATCTAATTGTATATAGCATGATTGTAGAAAAGCTAAGGCGTAAACAATGGTTCGATGACCAGCTAAAGGACAAGCAAATGAATGAGGATGACATGGTCCTCGTCCAGCACAAAAACACATAAAAAGAAACTCAAGCTTAGAGGCTTAGGACCTTTCCTAGTCACTGACATAACCTCACAAGGCATTGTGCACATAGAGACACTCGACACTGTGTCCAAATGGCAAGATATTTTAATGGTAGTAGCAAATTAAAATGCTACTATGGCCCACTAATCGAAACCACCCTAAGGGCCATTCATGACAAAAAACAAAGAAAAAAAAGACTAGGAAGAAATAAAACAAGCAACCCAACAAGAGGCTAAAGGCAAGGCAAACTTTGGCAACAAAATATAGTGATCAATATAGCCCAAGTTGTAGACCTCGAAGAAGAATATTGGGAGGTGAAGCCTGCTCGGTTATGGTTAGGAATGATCACCTCAACAAGCTTCGCCCAAAAATTAGCTCAAGGGCTAATTGCAACCTAATGTCTTTTGAGATATAGCTTTCCCTCGGGCAACCCCCATTGAAAGACACTCCTACCACACACGGTCACCAACAATGGCCTCTCAAAAAGCTCATTGCTTAGGCACATCACACTTTTGTTCCACATTGGACATAATCCCTTGCAATAAGGGAAGTTTTATGTGATGCCTACTACAGGAACCATGTGGGAAGAGTTACTTCTCAGAAGAGGTTGGATGGGACACAATTGGTGCAACATTGACTAGGATGCAAGGATGGCTACCCTATAGTTGGCCTCCGACCACCTCCGACCATGTTACAATCCTCACGACAGATGAAGAACCCATACTTGCTACTACTCCCTCGTGCCAAGAAGTTACCCCTCCACTCACAACCATCCTTCCACCCTCCAATCCACGCAGCTCCATACCGCTCAAAAAGAGGCCACTCATCACTCCAAACACACCACTGCCTCGCACATCTTCTCCCATACCCCACTTGGCAACAACCCAATCCGGACTCTCCAAATCCACCCCCGCTCTGTTGAACCCCCCCCAAAACACTAACCACACTAACCCTCCTAACAACATTGACAAACGCATACATGGCAAGCCTTCTCACCATTGGGTACCTAAAAGGCTTCTAACAGTGCAAGGGTATTATGCAGGTACTTCCACTCTGTGGATCCCTCGACGATCCAACTCTCATCCTCATATACCGACACCCCAAGCTCCTTGTCTCCCTCATAGGAAACTAATTTGACAACTCCAAGCCCACAAGGTATGGGACAAACACTAGTCCAAACGCTCTCCAAGGCCAAACTATCCTCACATACTACCCTAAGCCTTGTCCAACAATAACCTTACGGTGGATCCCAAAACCTTTCCTTCAGGCTCAACATTACTATGAGGGAAATCGCCATATTTGGGTCCCCAAATCACCAAGGCACTAACTCCCTACTCTTGTCACTCCGCAGTTACCAACCCTTTAATGGAAACCGAAAGTGGCCTTTGCCACCAATGCTGCACAAGAGAAAGGGAAGTAAAAACGATGACCCCTTGGTCCCCCAACAACAGGCCATAGTCCATACCAAAGATGTACCCTCGATGTTGGCTACCCCTCCACCTGTCATTGTTAGGCTACCTTGGAGTACTCCCAATCAGCTCTTAAACTCTCCATTCTCAGATACTCCCTTGTTACTAGGACACATCTGACTCCTCCCTGGAGGCCCTCAAGCACCCCACCCTCAGGAAGAAGCGCCCAACACCCTCAGGAAGAAGCGCCACAGGGGGATGCTTTGAGGAGTATGGGCACCACTCGACCCAATTATCACACCTGGAGGAGAAGCTTATGAAGAAAGTTAGCGGTGACACGGTCCAATCATAAAGTGGAGCATAAGCTATTGTATTACACCGCACCATGTTATAGGGCCATTGCTACTGATCCACCAGCTATTGCAGCCTGCCTAGAGCAGCTTGGGCTTTGTGAGCATCCCACTATGGAGTAGGGGGGACCTGACTTGTACAACTGCCTATACTTTAGAGAGATATACGATGCCAACTAGGCAATAGGTCAAGTGTTGGACAATGAAGGACATGTGCAAATAGTACATCTAAGTGTCGACTTGATCCAAGAAGCCCTCCACCTCCCCAGACTGTGGACCAACCGTACGTGCAGCTCACCAATGCCCCACGTTTGTTGACTAAGGGCACCTTCAAGGGCAGCACCACCAAAGATGGAGTGGAGTGGAGCAATATCACTCAAGAAGAGCTTGTGATGCCAGCTAGGGAACTATCATTTTGACCACACGGTGGGACAGACCGCTTTAGCAGATACAATCTATCGACATTGGCCAGAGTCCACCAGGGAACGCCCGTGAACTGGGTTGAATGTTTACATAAAGATCTGCATGCAATTTTTTCTAACCCCGAATCGTGGCTGCCACCCTCCTCACAAAAGTCATCTACCATGCCAATGGATGGGAGGAGCTTCCCAAGGTTATGTAGCTCATCGGACCAGATGTAGTCCCCATCTATCTGCCTCCCCCCAATCCTCTCCCACTTCACCACCACCAAAGCACCATCACCCGGACCCCAAAGGGAAAGAGGCCATCCCCCAAATCCAGCGAGGGCCCCACCCTCAAAGAGAAGGAAGCTAAAGAAACCAAACACAAGGCCGCTGAGGAGGAGGCACAAAGGCAAGAATTTTTGGAACATAACCTTTTTGAAACCCCACCCCCGCAAGATCTTCTCCTTACCTCCCTCATCATGCAAAAGTGGGCCCCTCATCTCCTCAATCATCCTACTTCAATATAGTGGAAACCCTCCGCCAGGCATGCACTGGTGGAAGCTTCAAATCTAGCAAAGTTTATGTAGAGAGCGTCCGTGCATCACATGGGGAAGTACCAAACTTCACCCAGGGATTCTCACACATGGCCTGCGAGATCATCACACAGATGAGAGACTGCATCTATCACCAGCAAGAGATTGCATCATTAGCACAACAAAAAATGTTGTTTGCCAAGGCTCAGGAGCAAAAAAATGTAGAGGACATGTACACATCAACCCTCAACAACATTCATCTCTAGCAAGTCAATGAAAAGGAGCAGCACTTGATCAACACCCTCTCCTCCATTTCAAAACTCTAGCACCAGCTCCAAGTAGCACATAAAGCAAAACAATGGGCTAACCATGACCTATCTCTCACCCAAGTTATAGCAGCCCAGGATTTCCAACAAAGAGCCACAACCACAAACGAGGTGCTCACCAGAACCTCTCTTGACTTCCAGTGCTATTGTGAGATTACAGAGGATACGCTCCACCAAAAAGAGGCATAGTGGAAGCACTGTAGAAGAAAGAGCCGCACAGCCACCATGAACAACCTTTGGCCCCTCCTTCTTTAGTGCAATTGAGAAGAAGGTCAATGCCTTGATGGACACTGCAATTGAACTCCCTCTCCTTGTCATCCCTCCCTAGAGCCCTTACCAGCTCCTCGACCTCCATTACAAGACCATCTGCCTCAACTTGCTTCAACAAGATATCTCCCTAGAGCCCTTACCAGCTCCTTGACCATCTGCCTCAACTTGCTTCAACATCTTCCTTGATGAACCCCTCTCTTGCACCACATACACCTATATCCTCACCAAGATCCCACTCCACAGAATCACCCTCCTAGCTCAGTTCTTCTTCCAAGGCCTCATTTCCTTCACCCACCCCCAAATCTTCTTGAACCTTCCTACCCACCCTCTCCAAGCACAGCTAGTCCCACCTCCATTATAAGACCATCTGCCTCAACTTGCTTCAACACGATATCTCCCTAGAGCCCTTACCAGCTCCTTGACCATATGCCTCAACTTGATTCAACACGATATCTTCCTTGATGAACCCCTCTCCTGCACCACATACACCTATATCCTCACCAAGATCCCACTCCACAGCATCGCCCTCCTAGCTCAGTTCTTCTTCCAAGGCCTCAATTCCTTCACCCACCCCCCAAATCTTCTTCAACCTTCCTAACCACCCTCTCCAAGCAAACCTCATGAGCTAGTCCCACCTCCTATGCTTCGGGATGCTCAGGGACCCGACCAATGTCATCGACCTCTCCATCTTGGATGGGCACTTTCCTTACCCATGGTATGCACCCTAGGAACACACTCACGCACCGGGTAGGCACATTAGGCCTTCTCGAGTGCCGATGAGGTTCCATGGGTGCCGAGTGCCCCGGGGTTGCCCTCCCCACCACCTTGGCGATGATCGGACCGAAAACGCTGACAGGATCGAAAACGCCGATGGGGCCGAAAACGGTGGAAAAATGGCAGACCGCGAGCCGTGCCGTGTCGACGGGTCGAGACGCGACCGGGCTGGCGGATCATGGATGGAAGGCAAGACCCGAGTCAAGGCCGAGGGAGCCAAGCCAGGCATGAACGCAAGTGATCGGTGAGACCCGCAAGGAAAATGCGCGAGACGCGCTCGATGGGCTGATGGAGCTGAGTCATGAAGCATGGACCGTGGTGGAAAAGCCGTGTGTGGCAAAGGCGTTGCGGGACCGTTTCCACCGGTCTCATGACACTAACGGATAGTCGACACCCTCCACTACATCCACTGGCAAAGGATGGGAGATCGTCCATGCAGCTTACCACTCCAGCAGCTTCCCATGGCCAGCCTGATTTCCTCTTTTTGCTTTTGGAGAATGGGACTATGGTGGAGGCCTTGATTCATCACAACCAAACACCCTTGACGTTTTCTTGTAAGCATGGCTGTAGCTTGCATTGATCTGTTGTGGTTGAAGGGGGAGCTAATGTCCTCATATTTCGATGCATCCCGTGGGGGGACTTGTAGGCACTACACTACACTACAAACAGTAGAGACACCTCCATTTCCTTTAATAATCTTGAAGCATCCTCAGATTTGGGAGCACACCTTTGCATTTTACAGATCGAGGTGGGTCAAATGAATGTGTAAAAGAGCTTCTAGCATGGGGTGCAGATAGGTTGTAGAAAAACCCTCAAGGACACACAACATGTGCAACTCTTCTCAACCCTTTTGATTTTAGAGAAACCCTCAAGGACACACAACATGTGCAGCTCTTCTCAACCCTTTTGATTTTAGAGCCTTTGTTATGGCTATCTCCATGGAAGTATATGAGTAGTCTTGACCCTGAAGCAAAAGTTCTGTTGGCAGCTGCCTTGGCACATGCTAATGATGCTTGGGAGAAGCAGATCTTTTTTGTTAATGAGAAATGGATCTTTTATGTACTGGCCATGGCTAGGTTTCATTTTGTATCTTTGTATGCCTGGACTTCATGCCACAATTTTACCCGAACAAAGTGGCCCTAGTGATTATTGTTTAGATTGGTTTTGTGCTTTTCATTAGGACCTCAATGGAAGGCTTCTTGGGCCCTTTTATTTGGCAGTTTAAGGAGTCAAACCTTTTCTCTTAAGAAGAAACGTTTTCTAATTAGAAGCTTCAAAACGGCTACTTTATTCGAATTTGAATTTTGGGGAGAAAATGGAATTTAAAATCTAGCGGACAAAATCATATCATGTAACATATCTATGGAAAGCTCTTGATGCGTAGATCATGGATCTATAATCTCCGCTCAAATTGGAGCTTGTATGTAGAAGTTATGGAGGTCCGAAAATTGTAAAATTGCCTCCCCCACTTTTTGGGGGAAAAAGTGCACCCTTTGACCACTCTTACACCTCTCTTACAAACCCAACATTTCAGTCCACATGGCAACCCCCCATTTGGCTATTCCTTAATCACCTTGATTAGGCTTGGGCAAATTAAAGGGCCCAAGAAGACCCCATTCACTTCCTAATGGTTGACGTCAGTGTAACCTTCCTGCTGGATGTTTTGCCCAGGGAATGACAGTGGTAATACAAGTAGTGATGGCTTGCTGGATGAAGTGCCCAGGAGCTCTTAGTTCAATCATGTTTTCCACTTCTTGATAATCATTTTTGGACTACTATTAATTGAGTTTTTTAGAATGCATTTCCTTGATCATGATTAGTGTTTATCATTCTTGGATTAAGAATTTTTACAGTTTTCAAAATGTATTTTCTTCGTTTTCTTGCATTTCTTGATCTTCTTGAAAATCTTCTTGAGTTTTGGAAAAATTTTACATGAACGAGAGTCAATTTTCATCAAATCCTCACACACAAATCATAGTTTCCTACTATCATTTGCAAGATCCTTTGAGTTCTTTACATTTTTTGGGAGATTCTTGGTTACTGTGCAATTTTTTGGTGAAAGATTCATCAAGAAAGATGCTAGTTACCAAAGATATTGGAGAAAGACTACAAATCTTGCTAATCTTGTGCAGTTTCAAGAAAGTGTAGCAATTTGATACAGTTTTAAGAAAGTGTAAAAAATCTTGGTGCAGTTTCAAGAAGTGTGCAAAATAGAATATAGTTTCAAGAAGTGTGCAAAATACAGCTGATATGTAGATTCAAGTATAAAATTAAAGATTTTAGTGCATAGTATAATTCCGTTGTTATAGATCTAAAGTGCAAAATAGAGCAATGTATAGATTATGCAAAGTTTATTGTGCCGAGATCAAATCTTGATGATGCAAAATAGCACAGTAAGTGATTCTTGATAAAATTCCTTCTAATCTTGTCACTTTCTTGCAAAGAAGTTGGATAAAGATTACAAATCTATTGGAGTAGTACAAATCTACATAGATTAGTTTAAATCTTGATGTATTTCCAATTAAGAAAGCAAGAAAAGTGTTGAGAAAACACTATTTGCAAGAACAGATTCTGGATTACAACATTTTAGTACATTTTCATCAAGAGTTGTATAGCATGCTATTCTATACAGATCTAAGCATCAATATTATGTAGAGCATGTTAATGAATAGTTGATGCAAAAGTGTACAAGTTTTACAATTCAAAGTGCAAAAATTTAAAAAGTTAGTTGGTTAACACTGTGTTTGCAAGTATGGCCTTGTTAGGAATTGAACCCAGTCCCATTGGTGTGAGCCAATGTGCCCCATACACCACAGGGTTCTCCTAACTTGCATACAAGACTTCTTGAGTGTGAAGATCTCTTATAGATTATTGGGTGGTTGCAAGATGAGGGTACTCACTTACGTTCTCTCTCTTTAAAATTGGGACATTGACGTATCTCGGGTGGAGTACCTCGATCGTGATATCACCATCAAAACACGACACGTGTCTCCCAAGCCTAAAGCGACATATCTTGAATGAGATACCAACTAATGCCATGCTAGCAGGTCCGGGTGTCAAGTCACCATCCATGTCACCAGTACAGGTCACTGCCACCACACTATCTCGATCGAGATATTCATGCCACTTGGATCCACATCAATGCCACGGTGGATCCCCCTAGACATCCCGCTCAAATGTACATTCAGAATATTTAATCAACCCATCTCCATCGTCCACATATCTTGAATGAGATACTGAAATATAATCTTGACCATTGAAATACCTGGTTCGAGGTATCGAGATGCAATCTCATCTGTCCACATATCTTGTTCAAGGTATAGAGATGAAATTGAGACCGTTTAAAAACCTCGAACAAGGTACATCTACAAAATCTGACCCATCCATTCATGCACATTTGAAGATGCGATCCCTGCCATTTAAATATCTCGATCGAGGTATTAAATGAATCTCGACCGTCAAACATACCTTGATCATGGTAATGACTTAAAATCTAAGCCATCCATGTACCTCGAATGAGGTACCGAATTCAAATCGCAGCCGTCGACCCTTCACCAACCCTAAAACTCAGTGTGTATCTTGGTCATTTGTCTCACGAACCCTAGAATCTAGAGCGTACATCTTGCAAACCCTAAAGTGCATAAAACTTGGATTTTTTTTTTGCCTCATTGTCACGAGTCGTTTTCACTCTCCTTGCTCTCTTGATTTGGATTAGCATTAGTGGGCCCATTAGCATTGTTTTATAGCTTCATTAGTGCTACTTAGCTCTAAGCATTGGACCTTACACATTGCCCGTTTGTGTTTGGCTTAGGTTTTAGCATGGAGTCACGCGAGGAGGGCCATGAGGAGGGCCGCTCGTCTACTGTGGACCTCATTTGCAGAGATAGACCATGAGTTAGCGGCTATCCGTAGGAGTGCTAGAGACACACCATCTACATTACATATCGCGGTAGACTTGGAGGCGATGCTATCGTCCCTTCGTAGCCTTCACGATATTGTTTATGTAGATGAGTGGATAGCCCACCATCACACTTCTCCTGTGTCACATGGCTTGACATATCGTTAGGTCTGTGACCTTGGTCCGATTAGGGATGGAGCATACTTACCTTCCACATATGTAGGTTGATCTTTACGGTTTGATATTTCTTCTAATGTAAATGTGGCCGGTATCCCAATCGTGCTTTATATTCTCTCATGAATGGTCTCCCAAGGATGTAGTCATAAGAAATAGGCTGACGTTCAAAGTTCATCACCACAAAGGTGTGGCGACGGTAAGCGGTTCCAAGGATCTTTATTTTCAATTCCTTCAGTAGACCAATGGGTCTATAGCTGTGGCTCCATCAGTGAGTTTGACTAGCAATGTGGTGTCATCCATGGCGGGTTCTCCTCATTTTTCCAAGCATTATTTTGTAACAATGCTCACTCCTGCTCCCCCATCCAGGTCAAAGGCTATAAGCAAAGCCGCATTCAATTCGTCGCCTTCAAAGTATTTTCCGAGCTTATTTACTTGGACAGTGGGGGTGTGAGATCACTGCCCCCTCTGTGCATCATCTCTAGAGTGCTAGCAACAAAAGTAGTATCCTTGTGCATAGGGTAGAGCTTCCCACTCGGGGCCTCACCCACGAATTCTGGACAAGAGACTAATCTAGTGGCTCTTCCAAAACCCGGAAAAAACTTCCCTTGCCCAAAAAGCATAGGCAATTCCTCTAGGAAAATCTTCTAACGTAGTCAAGAGTCTTAACTATCCTTTGTATTCCGACCAAACCCGCGGTCACATGGCCGGATCAAGGAGGAACTTGCACTTGGTTCATAGAGACCAACACTTTTTTCCCCATCAAAAGAGGCACAGCTGTTGATTCTTTTCCATAGAACAATAATTATCCAATGTTTTACTTCAACTATTGTAACTTGAACAGAATTGAATCTTGTTATAGGAATCCATTAATCCAGCCCATGGGTTAGCCAACCGCCCAACCACTGTATTGATAGGATCCATTATAAAAATTTGGTTATGTTTGGTCTCGGTTAGCCAACCGCCCAACCACTGTATTGATCGGATCCACTGTATTGATAGGATCCATTATAAAAATTTGGTTATGTTTGGTCTCGGGTACCAAGGAAAAGAGTTCCTAGGCTCCCTAGCCGGCTCTCATGCAAAAATTAAATAGCTCACTATTTATGCACCTAATATGAAATTGCCTTTTCTTAGACTCAACTATTTCCAAAACAGCATATGCAATAAAACCACAGTGTTTCCATCATAAACCTCGATATTCCAATTTCGAGTCCAATTTTCAATCATTCCTTCCTCGACGTACCTATGGCATCATTGGCAACCAGAACGCTCACCTCCTGCTCACTCGGGGGCCTTCTCAATAGTTCCTAGTCCATAGTACCCAGGAATATAATCAAGATTTTTCCATAAAATCCATACTCCATTCATTCCTTCCTCAGTGTACCTATGGGATCATTGGCAACCGAAACGCTCACCACCTGCTCTCTTAGGGGCCTTTTTAATAGTTCCTAGCCCCCCATAGTACCTAGGAGTATAATCACATAAAATCCATATGGACTCACCATTGAAGATCAGCTAGATCAACCAACAAGATCCATTTAAAGAGCCATAAACTCATCTGTTGAAGACCAACAAGACCAGCAAGGCCAGCAAGGCCAATCAACCAAATTCATGCCCGTGTTCAAAAAACAACTCCAACTCATTTTCTTCCTCGATGCATGCGTGGGTATCCTGGGGGGCAACCCAGAGTGCGAGCACCATATTGTAAGCACCCTCTAGGCTCCTTCGCAGGTGACCTTGCACTTCACTCATAGGCCTCTTCCTTGGCCCCTCATCCACCGTGACCGGAAGCTCACCATTTTAACCGAACTGAGGCTGGTAAAGACCTCGGCCGATCTTGCCACACGAGACATCCTTCTTTGACTCTCTGTCAGTTGTTGCAACATTTTCCAATTAGGTCCCCACGACCTCATTCCACAATATAGTCAAAATGCTTCCCCTAGCATTCTTGACGTAAAACAATATTTAAAAAACAGGTTTCACATACAAATACAATTTCCAAACAAAATTCCCATCTTTCCTCATCATTTTTACATCCTTTCACATCATTCCTCATCATTTCTCATTATTCCACATCATTTCTCATCATTCAATATCATTCCACATCATCCTACATCAATTCTCATTATTTCATATTTTTCCACATCAATTCACATCATCCTACATCATCCCACATCATTTCCACATTCATTCACATTATTTCCCATCAATCCACATCACTTCATATCATTCCTCACATCAATCCACATCTTTTCACATCATTCCTCACATCAATCCACATCAACCCACATCAATCCACACATTCCACATCAATTCACACATTCCACATCCTTCCACACCTCACTCCACATCATTTGACACATCACCCACATCAATTCCAATTTCTACAAACAAGATGGTCTCTTTTCGCTTTGAGCAAATTAGGTCTAATTATCAACTTTCCTTGATCTAGTTATCAGAATCTTTGTTCCACAATTAACCAGATTAAAAGTATAGTTACTCTACTTTTGATACTGAGAGGACTTCTAAGTCTCGGCCATTACTTGGCTTAGTCAAAGGTAACTTTTTCTCGACTCAATTAAATATATATTTCTGTTCACTTTTGGATCCTCGATCCTTTCAAGAATTCTAGATTCCTTTCCTAGGGAATCTAGGAATAGTATTTACATTCATCCAACTACGCATGTTTCTGGTCTTTTTCTAGGAAATCCTTTTCCCGTTTAGAATGTACCCAAGATTCTATTTTTTCAGAATCTAGACGTATTCCAAAAGTCAAATATGTTCGTGACTCCTCTTTCTGATTAAAATTTATCCATGTTTTCTCGATTTACCCAAAACAAAATATTTTCACATTCTTTTCTCTATTTTTCTAAAACAAAATATTATGGAAATCCCTCTTTTAGCATAAAATACTTATGCACACCAACTAATCCATTTTTTTATCTAAATGAATTATATTCATAATCGTTTCCATAATTCTCATAAATTGAAGAATCTAGAAAATTTGTGCATAAGCTTCTTTATTTTTATGATAAATGAATAATGCTCAAAACTCTACTTTTAGCATAAAATTTATTATGCATAAATTCATTCTCTAATGATATAAAATTTTCCATAACTTCTTACATTTTCTATGAATGATAATACTCAAAATTTCACTTTTAATATAAAAATTATTTATGCATAAATTTTATTTTCTAATGATAAAGATTTTACAATAACTGCCCCATATTTTCTATGAAATGAGAATGCTTAAAATTCCTATGGTTTTAAGAGGAAACCCATAAAATAAAATGTTTTCCAAGCGTGAGCGAGGTTAGGAAGAAGATTAACATTAAAAAGAGAGCATAAACTTCATTGTTTAGGCTTACCCTTGGTTTACTTGATTCTTTACCTTGTAAAAGTTGTGTAGCCCTCAAGGAAAACACTTGGTCACCAAGGGAAAAGGGTAATCTTCAAGAGAAGAAGAGGTTTAGTGAAGCCCTAAAGCTTCACAATGGAGGGCCAATGAAGAGGGAAGAAGAAATTACACTAAATTAAAAATTACACTAGCATAAAATTACTCTAAGATGAAAATACAAAGGAGCACGGGTCTATTTATAGTAGGTGAGGGAGGCCACCAACCAAGTCCAACTAGAATCTAGAAGTCTCCAGCTTCAGTTTGATCCAATTTGGACAAGTTTTAGACCAGTTAGGCCCACTTTTCTGATCTAATTTGAAAGAGGTGAGATGAAAAATCTTATTTTTTTGATTAAAAAATTGGAGAAATTATGGAGATTCTAGGCACCTCCTTCGTGAGCTCCACTCACCCTCCTGAGGTGTCAAAATTTCATTTTTTTACTAATAAATCCCCATTTTTTAACTATTAAGTGCATGTACTAGTCAACTCTTCATCTTATGTGAGAATTTTTAACTATTAAGTGCATGTACTAGTCAACTCTTCATCTTATGTGAGAATTTACTCCTTTTTGGGAGATTTTCTTTTATTCTTGTAATTTTCTTATTCCAACACTTGGATTAACTCTATTGGCCCTTTAGAACACTCTTTAGACCTTAATCCATAATTTTCTGAAAATGGGTATCCTTAGGCTAAGGTGTCTAATGCACATATTCAATTCATTTCCAATGCATATTAGAAAACTCTTTTTAAACTCCTATTTCTTCAGGGGAATTCATCTTAAATAAAAGAGATAAATTTATATCCAAATATATCTCAAAACTGTATTATCTCTCTCTAGAATATTTTCTCTCTCTAGGCAAAAAACAAAGGAAGACAATGTTTTCTTGCATTCTGAAATAGGGGATGATTACAAGGAACTGAGAGGAGAACTTATACATCTTTTAGGGTTTAAGGAGGAACCTTACATCCATTCTGAAGGGGAAAAAATGATTACAAGAGTTTGTTATAGAAACTATATTTATGACCTGTTTTTAAATGACTGTTTTATGTCAAGAATGTTGGGGAAGCATTTTGACCATCTTGTGAATGAGGTCGTGGAGACCTAACTGATAAAGTTGCAACAGCTGATGGAGAGTCAATGGAGGACGTCTCACGTAGCAAGGTCGATCGAGGTCTTGACCAGCCTCGGTTTGATTTAATTGGTGAGCTTTCGGTTACGGTGGATGAGGGACCAAGGAAGCCGCCTATGAGTGAAGCGCTAGGTGACCTCCGAAAGATCCTGGAGGGTGCTGACCATACGGTGCTCGAGCTCTGAGTCATGGAAGATACCCCCACGTGCGTTGGGAAAAATATTTGGATTAAGGAGTAAGAGTTATTTTCTAAATTCAGGCATGGATCTGGTTGATTAACCTTGTTGGTCCTCAATGGATGAGTCCATGGCTCTTTTTTATGGATCTGCTGGTTGATCTTGTTAATCTTCAACGGAGATTCCATTTTGATTTTTATAAGTGAATATATTGCCAGGTACTGTGAGCTAGGAACTATCGAAAAGGCCCCTGAGTGGACAAGTGGTGAGCGTTCTAGTTGCCAATGATGCCATAGGTACATCGATGAAGGAAAAATTAGAAATTAGGATTCTTGTCAAGGTCCATCTCATCACATCTTTCCTCATTTATCCTCATCTAATCACATCATTTTCATCTCATCACATCTTTCCTCATTTATCCTCATTAGATCTCATCCACTCGCATCTACCCATATCCACATCTCATCGCATCAGATCTCATCCACTCACATCTACCCATATCCACATCTCATCACATCACATCTCATCCATTCATATCTACCCCGATCCACATCACATCCATTTCACATCTCATCCATTCATATCTACCCCGATCTACATCACATCCATTTCACCTCACATCTCATTCATTCACATCTTTCTCGATTCACATCCCATCACATCTCATCCATTCATATCACATCTCATTCATTCACATCTATCCTGTTTCATATCACATCACATCACATTCATTCACATCACATATCATCCATTCACATCTATCCCAATTTTCATCACATCCCTTTCACAACACATCTCATTCATTCACATCCCGATTCACATCTCATTCATTCACATCCCATATTATTCATTCACATCTCGATTCACATGACATCACATCTCATTCATTCACATCTTGATTCACATGACATCACATCTCATTCATTCACATCACATCTCATTCACTCACATCTATGCATTTCACATCACAACACCTCCATCCATTCACATCCATCACATCACATTCATTCATATCCATCACATTCATTCTCATCACCATCCCATTACATACATTCTATCCACATAACATCACATCACATCTATCCACATCATATCTCATTCATACACATCTCATCTCATTCATCCACATCCATCCAATCGTTCACATGTACGACTACCCACATCTATCCATACATTCATATCTATCACTTCACATCCACATATATTCATGTCACATCACATCATCTTCTTCTACATACACATCCACATCCATTCTTTCACATACACATCCACATCCATTCTTTCACATACATATCCACATCCATTCTTTCACATACACATACACATCCATATCTATTCTTTCACATACACATCCACATCCATTCTTTCACATACACATCCACATCCATTCTTTCACATACATCCACATCCATTCTTCACATACACATACACATTCACATCCATTCTTTCACATACATCCAGATCCATTCTTTCACATACACATCCACATCCATTCTTTCACATACACATCCACATCCATTCTTCACATACACATTCACATCCATTCTTTCACATACATAAACATCCATTCTTTCACATACATATCCACATCCATTCTTCGCATACACATTCTCATCAATTCTTTCACATACACATCCACATCCATTCTTTCACATACATCCACATCCATTCTTTCACATACACATCCACATCCATTCTTTCACACACATCCACATCCATTCTTTCACATCCACATCCACATCCATTCTTTCACATACATATCCACATCCATTCTTCACATACACATTCACATCCATTTTCATCACATATCATCCATTCACATCCCATATCATTCATTTACATCCGGATTCACATGACATCACATCTCATCCATTCATTCACATCTATCTGACTCACATGTCATCACATCTATTCACTCAGAGACCGCTTCGTCGACCCTCGCCCATCGTTTTGGAAGCGCACCATTTTTCAACCATACCGAGGTTGGTCAAGACGTGGGCAGGCTTTGCCGCGCGTGAGCCATCCTTTGAACACTCCCCGCCAACCAAACTTCCCTTAGAAAAACATATACCAAATGCTCCCTCCAGCTTTCTGGCATAAGACAATGCTTTAGGAAAACATGGTTTCTATGCAAGTTTTCAGTTTGATTTTCTTTTGAATACAAGGAGTATTTCTTGAATCAGTATCCCCAAAACTTCTTGATCGAAATTCTGAATTTCATACCAAAATTCCTCGAATTCTATAATCTTGATCCACAGATCGGTTTGAAGGGTCTCAACTTAGTTCAGATTTGGCAGAATTTGGAGTGTTTTTTTCTCAACTGGTCACACCTTCTTTCCTCCAAACTGACGAAAGAGTTTGGTCTTGGTCATAGTCTGATTTAAGGTTCGAGTCGGATAAGATTTTTCTTGAACTATCTTTCTCGAAAAGGTTTGATAATTCAGTTACTATTTTACTGAATTTCTTTCTTTGAATATTCTCTTAACTGATTTCTAAATTAGTTACGAATTCCAATGAGGAATAAATTAATCATTTATCTGAATATTTCGATCTCGATAGATTTCCTAAATTTTATTTTTACAATCCGTGTGAATATAAAACGATAGAAATTTCTCTCTTAGAGTATTAAATTATTCATTTATCCAATACTCATATAATTTAAACATAGAATTTAAGAGAATTCTAATTTTGATATAAAAATTCTTTATGCATAAAAATCACCTTCAATGGGAATACTACTAAAAAAAATCTTTTTATGCATCTATTTATGCATAAAATCAGATTTAATAGGAATAACACTTTTAAAATAAAAAGAATTTCTTTATGCATCTATTTATGCATAAAAATCAAATTTAATAAGAATAACACTTTTGTAATAAAATAAACTCCATTATGCATCTTTCTATGCATAGAAAATAAATTTAATAAGAATAACACTTTTATAATAAAAAAATTCTTTTATGCATCTTTCTATGCATAAAAATCAAATTGAATAAGAATAACACTTTTGTAATAAAAAAAATTCCTTTATGCATCTTTCTATGCATAGAAATCAAATTTAATAAGAATAACACTTTTGTAATAAAAAAATTCCATTATGCATCTTTCTATGCATAGAAATCAAATTTAATAAGAATAACACTTTTATAATAAAAAAAATTCCTTTATACATCTTTCTATGCATAAAAAATAAACTTAATAAGAATAACACTTTTGTAATAAAAGAAATTCCATTATGCATCTTTCTATATATAGAAATCAAATTTAATAAGAATAACACTTTTATAAATTAAAAAAAAATCTTTATGCATCTTTTTATGCATAAAAATCAAATTTAATAAGAATAACACTTTTCTATAATAAATGCATAGAAATCAAATCTAATAAGAATAACACTTTTGTAGTAAAAAAATTCCATTATGCATCTTTCTATGCATAGAAATCAAATTTAATAAGAATAACACTTTTATAATAAAAAAATTCCTTTATGCATCTTTCTATGCACAGAAATCAAATTTAATAAGAATAACACTTTTGTAATAAAAAAAATTCCTTTATGCATCTTTCTATGCATAAAGGAATTAAAGTTGATTTCTATGCATAGAAATCAAATTTTATAAGAAAAACACTTTTGTAATTAAAAAAATTCCATTATGCATCTTTCTATGCATAGAAATCAAATTAAATAAGAATAACACTTTTATAATAAAAAAATTCCTTTATGCATCTTTCTATGCATAAAAATCAAATGTAATAAGAATAACACTTTTGTAATAAACAAAATTCTTTTATGCATCTTTCTATGCATAGAAATCAAATTTAATAAGAATAACACTTTTGTAATAGAACAATTTCATTATGCATCTTTCTATGCATAGAAATTAAATTTAATAATTAATATTAGTGATATCCATGCATATTCATAGGTGAATATGTACATGGAGTAATTAGAATATTTCTTTTAGATGCAAAAATGGTGCGAATTACTCTTTTGAAATAACATAAAAATAAACTTTCTTTTTCACAAAATTTTAGAAAATTTTGCCATAATCTCCTTTGTATGGCTGACCATTTCTCATTTTTATCTTTCTACAATTAACTTAATTAACCCAATTTAGAATTATAGAACTCTAATCTATATAATTTTCTAAATTCAAGAGAGTAAACAATAAGAAGAGTTTAATTAATCACTTAGTTAATCTTTGTAGGATTAAGAAGGGTTGGAATGTAAAGAAGAGAAGGGGGTGGCCTTTTCATCAAAGGCATAGCATTTGAATTTAATTCAATCATCTGCAATTCATAAAAATCAAGAAAACCATATATTTTTCATTAAAATTTGTAAACAAAGTAAGAAAATTAGCTTACATGGAGCTTATAATCTCTCCTTTGGCTTGAAGGATTGAGGTTTCTACTATTGTTTGAAGCAATAGTGGCCACCAATTCACTTTGGACAGGATTAGGCCAAAAACAATTGAATTATTAAAAAATTCAATGTAGATGGCTCAAGACAGGAGTAGAGTAACAGTGCATAAACACCATTAAGCTTTTACAAAGGAGGAGGCTTCTATTTATAGGAAAAAGTGAGCCTCTAACCAAGAAAACTGATTCTAGAATTTTCTAGATCAGTTTGGTCAATTTTTTACCATTTTTGGGTCAGTTCAGCTTACTTTTTGGATCTAGTTTTGAAATAGGAGAGAGGAGAGATGAAAATATCTCATTTTATCGATTAAAAATTGGGGGTAATGATGGGAAGAAGGTGCCTACTTCATGAGGGAAGATCCCCACACTAAGGTGTCAAAAATTTAGTTTTTTAATTCTTTTCTTTGCTCCTTAGTCCACTCTTCATCTAATGTGAGCATTTATTCATTTTTGGGGGGTTTTACTTTTATTCTTCAATTTATCTCCTCCCTACACTTGGATTGATCCTATTGGCCCATAGGAACCTTAATTGGACCATAATCTAATTTTTTTTGAAAATCTGGACCCTTAGGCTAAGGTCCTTTATACCTATTTTCAATTAATTCCAATTGCACATTGGAAAGTTCTTTTTGAATTTTTGTTTCAAGGGAAACCAATTTAGACAGTAGGAGGATTTTTATATCCAAAAATATCTCAATTTTGAATTACCTCCCTCTAGACATTTTCTCTCTCCACCAGGGCAAAACAGGGTAAAACAAGATCTTTCTTTTATTTCAGAGAGGGAAATAATTATAAGATCAGAAGGGGAGGTTCTTACACCTGCACACTTCAAAAGCTGGAGGGAGGAATCTTACAAATCTTAACATTTTTGGGGTTAGCCCTGCCATGGCTAGAGTGCATGTAGGTTGAGTAACAATTCGAGGAGGATCGGGGCTAGGAGGATAAATATACCATTGGAGGCCCTTGTCTTATAGGTGGGTTAGATTGTGCCCCTTGTGGTACCTAGGGAATGCTCCTTGTGGTGGGTACTACTGATACAAAGGTGGACTGGGTTGATGTGATGGGCCAGGTATACCCTTTCTCTCTCATATGATGTTTCCAATCCTTGGGAAGATGAACATGGCCCTAAGTTTTGTATAGGTCTTTAGGTCGTGTATGAATCAACCACTCTTGAGACATGCATGGCTCTCCATAATGGTGGTTCATTCTAGATCAGATGTCTTTCACTCTGCCTTATTTTTTCTCTAGGATCTAGAGACGACATGGGCTCACTTTCTTGTGGATGGTCAATACCTCTTGCCCCGGGGTTGCGACTCTTCCGACTGTGTGTTTCCTAGGATAAAATTGTGGAGCCTTGAAAGCAAGGCTTCTCTACTATGAATGTGTGGGAGAGGTAGGAGGTTGCTCTTGGATAGGTGGTCTATCCATACACTTGTCTCGAGGTCAGGAGTTTCTCGTCCCATGCTGGGATGGTCTTTCCTCTCATTAGTGCTTTCAAAGACAAGTACCGTTTGTCTCCATGTGGTATTGACCGATGGGTCTGACCTTATAAAAGAGAGGGAGCTTTGGAAGAGTTCATGTCGTTAAAAAGAGGGTTGTTTTGCACCAATTTACTTGAGCGTAGGTGCATGGAAATGTGGAAATGCTGTGCAAAACCCCCTTGCAAAAAAGTTTGAGTTTTTTTTTTGTAGGAATGGTACGTTGTACGCTTTGCAATGGTATGGGCGTACACTTTCTAGAGATGAAGGGAACGGGTGTATGCTTTTTAGACCATATGTTCACTTTCTGAAGAGAACGGGTGTATCCTTTTTAGAGCTTATGTCACATACGTTCACTTTCTAAAGGACACGAATGTGGCCTCAAGAAAGAATGAGCATTAGGCAAGATATGGACTCTCATTTTTGCCCCTTAAGGATTTCCACACCTCCTCTCTCTTGAAAAATGGGCTCATGCTAAAAATTTTGCAAATCAACTCAAAAGTGAGTGGAGTTTGGACATTTGGAATCTACTCTTCCAATGATATATAGCATGATAAGCAATTTTGAATGTTCAGGAAGTCCCCAAGTTGGTGATGACATGGCATGTAACATGCCGTGTCATCACCAATTTGGGGACTTCTTGAATAATCAAAAATTTTCATCATACTATATATCATCACCAATTTGGGGACTTCTTGAATAATCAAAAATTTTCATCATACTATATATCATTGGAAAGGTCTCGATGAGTAGATTCCAAATGTGTAATCTCTACCAACTTTTGATTTCATTTGCAAAAATTTTACCATGATCCCATTTCTCTAGAGAGAGGAGGTGTGGAAATCCGTAAGGGGCAAAAATGAGAGTCCATATTTCACTTAATGCATGCGCTTTGAGATGAAGAAGGTACGAATGTGGCAGGTGAATGCTACGGGCGTGGTAGGTGAATGGTACAGGCATGCCAGGTTTGCCAAGGCATATGCTTTAGGTAGAACAATTGGTACAGCATATGCTTCAGACATGACAAGTTGTATGGGCATGGCACAAGTGAAACAGTCATACGCTTTCTAAAGTTGGAGCAAAAGAGAATGGCACTAGCATGGCACAAGTTACACGGATGTAGTAAACAAAATGAAGACTTTGGAATGGGCATACCCTTTCGGAAGAAACAGCCGTGGCACAAAAGGAACGGCCATGGCAAAAATGCAACGGCTGTGGCACTATGAGATTCAGATATTTTTAGGGGATTTAAGGGAATTTAAGGATGCAAGTCTGACAATGCCATTGTACCTACTTGGTTGAATGCACTTTATTCCCACTTAATGCAATTATTCTATTTTTATTGCAAGGCTAGAGATCTTCCCAGATTTGGCCAAATGGGCGTGGCACAAGTGCCACGGCCATGGCCTGTAAAAGAACGACCATTTGCTTTTTAGAATTTCTTATAGAATGTGATTTCTGCCTTGATTTTCCCTCAGATTCTGGCAATTTCAGGTATCTTCCCATTAATTTTTTAGATTTTTGATTTAATAGAGAGTAGAGCTTGTCTTAAGCTATATATTGATGCCTATAATGCTTAATTAAACCTAACTAATTAAGATCAATTTGTTGATTAAGCTACGGTGCAAACTTGAAGAAAAAAGAACAAAAAATCAGAGATTTGCATGAATGTCAAGGGCAATGTTTGAGCACTTACTTGCTTCTCCCGCACAAGATCTCAATGCTCCAACGCTCGATTAACCTCCATTGCTCCATGGAATCACCATCAACAAACAAAAAAAAAGCTCAAACTCAAGTAACCAATTTATGAAGAAATGGAAAAGGTAGAAAAAGTTGGAGAGGCGGTGTGACAGAACAAGAATGGGAGTACGCAAGAGGATGGGAGACTTATGTATATGTGTCTCTACTGTCTCTTTTCTTGATCCAAGTAGAATATTATGACATGGTTATTCATTATCATAAATATATTTAGTTTGGTATTGGTAGTAGTATAAGGTAGTATATTTTGTTTGGTATTGGTAGTAGTATAAGGTATACAATGCAATGTGGTCCGAAGGAAGGCATTTCTGCATTCAACGCATAGATACAAAGAAAAATACTCAATATTGTGGGGTTACAGCAATCTTTGAGAAAGAGAGTGGAGAAATGCTTGATTATTATGGCATGATTTAAAACATCGTAAAGGTTGGATTTAGGATATTCTAAAATTTTTATTGGATATTAAGTGGTTCAAGGATGTGGTATGTGGAGGTGTTCAAGTGAGTCAGACCATGAAATAGCATCCAAATGGATTTATGGCGGTGGATTCCACAAGATTTTGGCAAATAGAGAGAGACAACTTTGTGCTACCTTACCATTATGAACAAGTAATTTCTAACCACAAGCTTTTACTATATCTGAAAGATCCCTGTCCCCACCGCACAACGAATTTAGGGGTGCTAGCAATGGAAGTATCACTTCTTGTAGGGTCCCTCACTCAGAGCCTCGCCCATGGATATTCGGACAAGAGACTAATCCATCGGTTCTTCCAAAACCGAACAAGAAAAAACTTCCCTCGCCCAGAAAGCACCGACGATTCCTCCAGGATAATTTTACTCTAACATAGTCAAAAGCCTTAGCTAACTGAACTGATCTGACCGAACCCGTAAGTCCCATAGTCAAATCAAAGAAAAGATTGCACTTAGATCATAGACACCAACGCTTTTTTCCTCATTGAGAGGCACAGCCGTTGATTCTTTTCCATAGAACAATGTTTATCTGGGATTTACTTCATCGATTGCACCATAACAGAATTGAGTCTCATTTTAGGGATCCATCAGTCCAGCCTAACCCCATCCATCTAACCCCATCCATTCCCGTGGATTAGCCAACCACCCAACCACTATAGCAAGGATTTAATATTCACGTGATCACAAGATTTTTTGTGATAATAACACATGTGAACAAATTATTTACATGTTCTCATGTTACCGTTCACAAAATAACAGGTCACTTGCCATTTGGGAACCCCTTAAAAGCTTGGCTACACATGGGAATAAGCTATTCACATGTTCTCATGTTCAGGTCAGTGGCCATCTACGAAGATTTTTTAGGCCCGACAAAGATAAATTTTTCAGGCCCTTGTGAAAGCTTTGTGAATATAACATGTGATCACAAGATTTTTTGTGTTATGAACATATGTTATTAACATGTTCACATGTTCTCGTTTACGTCAGTGAAATCCCTGCACTATAGTGATGGGATCCATTTAAGAATTTGATTAGGTTTTGTCCCGGGTACCAAGGAAAAGAGTTCCCAGACCCCCTAGTCGGATATTCATGCAAACTTAAAATTAGTCACACCACTTACACACACAATATGAAATTGCCTTTTTCACAAAATCAGTTGTCTTTAAAACAATCATTTAATGAAACCATAGTTTCATTGATCATAATCCTCCAAAATATTCGATTGAATCCTAATTTTCAATTTTTCCTTCATCGGTGTACCTATGACATCATTGGTAACTAGAACGCTCACCACCTCTCCACTCAGGGGCCTTTTCAATAGTTCCTTTAGCTTACATGGAGTTGTAAGCTTTCCTTTGGCTTAGGGGATTGAGGGTTCTACTCTTGTTTGAAGCAAGAGTGGCCACCAATTTCTTTGGAGAGGATTAGGCCAAAAATAATTGAATTATTAAAAAAATTCAATGTAATTGGCTCACGACAGGAGCAGAGTAATAGTGCATAAACACCATTAAGCTTTTACAAAGGGGGAGGCTTCTATTTATAGAAAAAAGTGAGCCTCTAACCAAGCAAACTGATTCTAGAATCTTCCAGATCAGATTGGTCAATGTTTGACCATTTTTGGGTCAGTTTAGCTTACTTTTTGCATCTAGTTGAAATAGGAGAGATGAAAATATCTCATTTTTTTAGAGTTTAAAACTCCTCCACACATGTGAAATAGGCGGCTCCTTCATGAGGGGAAATCCCCACACTCAGGTGTCAAAAATGCATCATTTCCTCTAAATATCTCTTCTTTTTTAACTAATAAACCTTGTACTCAGTCAACTCTTCATCTTATGTGAGCATTTACTCATTTTTGGGGGTTTTTCTTTTATTCTTCAATTTATCTCCTCCCTACATTTGGATTAATCTTATTGGTCCATAGGAACCTTAATTGTACTATAATCCAAAATTTTTTGAAAATCTAGACCCTTAGGCTAAGGTCCTTTTTACCTATTTTCAATTAATTCCAATTGCACATTGAAAAGTTCTTTTTGAATTTTTGTTTGAGAGGAAACCATTTTAGACACTAGGAGGATTTTTATATCCAAAAATATCTCAATTTTGAATTACCTCCCTCTAGACATTTTCTCTCTGGAGGCCAAAACAGGGTAAAACAGGATCTTTCTTTTATTTCTGAGAGGGGAATAATTATAAGATCAGAAGAGGAGGTTCTTACACTTGCACACCTCAAAAGCTGGAGGGAGGAATCTTACATCCTACCCCACTTAAAAAACGTGAGATGTCCTCATCTCGCAAAACTAGAGGACAACTCTTTCCCTTAAGATCTAACTGATTCTGGGGTTCCTTATAATCTGATGAACCCAACAAAAGCTTGGGATAAAGATCCCTTATATAGAACTCATCATCAGATAACAATTCTTTTCAGATCATATCATTCATATCTTTAACACAATAATGGTCCATTAGACCGAAATTTCCATCTGAACAGTCCTCCATGGGAATTTTCAATTATACAGATTTTTAATTTGACATCCCTTAACTTGATCCAGTGGGTCAAGTGTTAAGAGTAGCAATCTGTCAACACAATCCACTAATCTCATAGTGATTTGCTGAAGTCATTATTGTCATTCCAGTTTACAAACATCATCATAGGGACTCGTCCCATTCATCCTCATTGTGGTTTTGCTCAGCTTATCGCTTTTCAACCAAAACTCAGCAATCATCATTTTTCAATTAGAATCCAAATCAACTCATCAAATCTCAACCAGAATTTTAAATCAAATCAACCATATTCGAATTCATCATCTAGATAGCATTTATGCTTATAATTTCAAGGTCTTAGATTTACTCGTATAAATACTGCCAGTAAAAGAGCTGCAGTTATACCCTCGGTATATACGGTTAGCCACGGTCCTTGGAATTTTAAGGTAAATATCATCATGTCTAGGCCTCAAGCAAGTCTAAGATTCCATGCAATTGCGGTACTTCCATCATCTTAAGACCCAATTACTAATTTATGAATTTCAGTCTGAATATCAATTTGTATGAATTTCATCACACAATTATAAACTTTTACTGCTACTTCATAAATTTTTGACATTTTTGGCTTCTCGGTTGATCCACATTAGCCAAATTGCTCTGATACCAGTTGAAAGATCCTTGTCCCCACCGCGCAACGAATTCAGGGGTGCTAGCAGAGCAAAAGTAGCACTTCTTACTACACGGGGCAGGGTCCCTCACTAGGGGCCTCGCCCACGGATATCCGGACAAGAGACTAATCCATCGCTTCTTCCAAAACCGAACCTGAAAAAACTTCCCTCGCCCGGAAAGCACGGGCGATTCCTCCATGATAATTTTACTCTAGCGTAGTCAAAAGCCTTAACTAACTGAACTGATCTAACCGAACCCATAAGTCCCATAGTCAGATCAAGGAAAAGATTGCACTTGAATCATAGAGACCAATGCTTTTTTCCTCATTGAGAGGCACAGCCGTTGATTCTTTTCCATAGAACAATTTTTATCCGGGATTTACTTCATCTATCATACCACCATAACAGAATTGAGTCTCATTTTAGGGATCCATCAATCCAGCCTAACCCCCTCCATTCCCGTGGGTTAGCCAACTGCCAAACGACTGTAGTGATGGGATCCATTTAAGAATTTGATTAGGGTTTATCCTGCATACCAGGGAAAAGAATTCCCATTACCCCTAGCCGGATATTCATGCAAACTTAAACTTACTAGTCACACCACTTACACACCCAATATTAAATTGCCTTTTTCACAGAATCAGCTGTCTTTAAAATAATCATTTAATGAAACCATAGTGTCACTGATCATAATCCTCCAAAATATCCGGTTGAATCCTAATTTCCTTTTAATGCAACCCAGAGCCCGAGCACCGTATGGTCAGCACCTCTAGGATCCTTCGTAGAGGTGAATGGATGAGATGTGAATGAATGTGATGTGATGTGATGAGATGTGGAGATTGGGTAGATGCGAGTGGATGAGATCTGATCAGGATAAATGAGGAAAGATGTGATGAGATGAAAATGATGTGATTGGATGAGAATGGAAATACATATGAAATGGATGAGATTTAAATAATGTGGATTGATGTGGAACAATGTGGAAAGACGAGAGTTCGTTATAGAAATTATATTTATGACATGTTTTTAAATGATTGTTTTATGTCAAGAATGTTGGGGAAGCATTTTCACCGTCTTGTGAATGAGGTCGTGGGTGGAGACCTAATCTGATAAAGTTGGAACAGCCTGCTGACGGAGAGTCAATGGAGGACATCTCGCGTAGCAAGGTCGGCCGAGGTCTTGACCAACCTTGGTTTGATTTAAATGGTGAGCTTCCGGTACAGTGGATGAGGGACCAAGGAAGCGGCCTATGAGTGAAGCTTGATCCACATCACATCCATTTCACCTCACATCTCTCCTGATTCACAACACACCCATTTCACTTCACATCTCATCCATTCACATCCGATATCATTCATTCACATCCCGATTCACATGACATCACATCTCATTTATTCACATCCCGATTTACATCACATACTCATATCCATCACATTCATTCTCATCACCATCCCATCACATACATAACATCACATCACATCTATCCATATCATATCTCATTCTTCATACACATCTCATCTCATTCATCCACATCCATCCAATCATTAACATGTACAACTACCCACATCTATTCATACATTCATATCTATCACTTCACATCCACATATATTTATGTCACATCACATCTCTTTACATCACATCACATTCTTTCACATACACATCCACATCACATTTTTTCACATACACATCCACATCCATTCTTTCACTTACACATCCACATCCATTCTTTCACATACATATCCACATCCATCCTTTCACATACATATCCACATCCATTCTTTCACATACATCCACATCCATTCTGTCACATACATATCCACATCCATTCTTTCACATACATTCACATCCATTCTTCACATACATAACCACATCCATTCTGTCACACACATTTGCATCCATTCTTCGTATATACATTCATATTCATTCTTCACATATACATTCACATCCATTCTTCACATCCATTCTTCACTTATACATTCACATCCATTTTCATCACATATCATCCACTCATATTTCATATCATTCATTTACATCCTGATTCACATGACATCACATATCATCCACTCATATTTCATATCATTCATTTACATCCTGATTCACATGACATCACATCTCATCCATTCCTTCATATCTATCTAATTCACATCACATCTCATCACATCTATTCACCTCACATCTCATCACCTCTATTCACATCACATCCATCCATCCATTCATTCACACCTATCTTATTCTTATCACATCTCATTACATCTATTCACATCACATCTCATCACATCTATTCATAGAATTTAAGAGAATTCTAATTTTAATATAAAGATGCTTTACGCATCTATTTATGCATAAAAATTGACTTTAATGAGAGTAACACTTTTGAATTAAAAATAAATCCTTTATGCATCTTTCTATGCATAAAATCAATTTTAATGAGAGTAACACTTTTGATATAAAAATAAATCCTTTATGCATCTTTCTATGCATAAAATCAATTTTAACGAGAGTAACACTTTTGAAAAAAAATAAATGCTTTATGCATAAAAGAAATTTTAATGAGAGTAACACTTTTGAAATAAAAATATTTCCTTTATGCATCTTTCTATGCATAAAATCAATTTTAATGAGAGTAACACTTTTGAAATAAAAATTAATCCTTTATGCATCTTTCTATGCATAAAATCAATTTTTGTGAGAGTAACACTTTTGAAATAAAAATAAATCATTTATGCATCTTTCTATGCATAAAATCAATTTTAATGAGAGTAACACTTTTGAGATAAAAATAAATCCTTTATGCATCTTTCTATGCAAAAAATCAAATTTTAATGAAAATAACACTTTTATAATAAAAAATTTCCATTATGCATCTTTCTATGCATAAAATCAATTTTAATGAGAATAACACTTTTGAAATAAAAATAAATCCTTTATGCATCTTTTTATGCAAAAAATCAAATTTTAATGAAAATAATACTTTTATAATAAAAAATTTCCATTATGCATCTTTCTATGGATAGAAATTAAATTTAATGAAAATAACACTTTTATAATAAAAAAATTTTCCATTATGCATCTTTCTATGCATAGAAATTAAATTTAATGAAAATAATAAAACAATTTCCATTATGCATCTTTCTATGCATAGAAATCAATTTTCATAATTAATATCAGTGATATGCATGCATATTCATAGGTGAATATGTACATGGAGTAATTAGAATATTTCTTTTAGAATGCACAAACGGTGGGAATTACTCCTTAGGAATAACATAAAAACAAACTTTGTTTTCCACAAAATTCTAGAAAATTTGCCATAAACTCCTTTGTATGGCTGACCATTTCTCATTTTTATCATTCTAATTTTAACTTAAATTAACCCAATCTAGATGTATAGGACTCTAATCTACTCAATTTTTAAAAATTCAAGAGAGTAATTAATCATTTAACTAATCTTTCTAGGATTAAGAAAGGCTGAATTGTAAAGAAGAGAAGGGGGTGGCCTTTTCCTCAAAGGCATAGCATTTGAATTTAATTCAAGCAACTGTAAAACAAGAAAACCATAGATTTAAAAATAAAAAAGTAAGAAAATTTATCATACATGGAGTTGTAAGCTTTCCTTTAGCTTGAGGGATTGAGGGTTCTACTCTTGTTTAAAGTAAGAGTGGCCACCAATTTCGTCGGAGAGGATTAGGCCAAAAAAATAGAATTATTAAAAAAATTCAATGGCTCAGGACAGGAGCAGAGTAACAGTGCAGAAACACCAATTAAGCTTTTACAAAGGGAGAGGCTTCTCTTTATAGGAAAAAGTGAGCCTCTAACTGAGCAAACTGATTCTAGACTTTTCCATATCAATTTGGTTAAATTTTGACCATTTTTGGGTCAATTTAGCTTACTTTTTGGATCTAGTTGAAATAGGAGAGAGGAGAGATGAAAATATCTCATTATTTTAGAGTTTAAACTCCTCCACACATGTGGAATAGGTGCCTCCTTCATGAGGGGAGATCCCCACACTGAGGTGTCAAAAATGCATCATTTTCTCTAAATATCTCTTCTTTTTTAACTAATAAATCTTGTACTCAATCAACTCTTCATCTTATGTGAGCATTTACTCATTTTTAAGGGTTTTTCTTTTATTCTTCAATTTATCTCCTCCCTACATTTGGATTAATCCTATTGGTCCATAGGAACCTTAATTGGACCATAGTCCAATTTTTTTTGAAAATCTAGACCCTTAGGCTAAGGTCCTTTTTACCTATTTTCAATTAATTCCAATTGCACATTGGAAAGTTCTTTTTGAATTTCTGTTTCAGGGGAAACCATTTTGGACACCAGGAGGATTTTTATATCCAAAAATATCTCAATTTTGAATTACCTCCCTCTAGGCATTTTCTCTGTCCAGGCCAAAACAAGGTAAAACAGGATCTTTCTTTTATTTCTGAGAGGGGAATAATTAAAAGATCAGAAGGGGAGGTTCTTGCACCTGCACACCTCAAAAGCTAGAGGGAGGAGTCTTACATCCTATCCCACTTAAAAAACATGGGATGTCCTCATCTCGCAAAATTAGAGGACAACTCTTTCCCTTAAGATCTAATTGATTATGGGTTTCCTTATAGTCTGATGAACCCAATAGAATCCTAAAGATCCCTTATATAGAACTCGTCATCAGATAACAATTCTTTCAGATCATATCGTTCATATCTTTAACACAATAATGGTCCATTAGACCGAAATTTTCATCTGAGCAGTCCTCCATGGGAATTTTCAATTATATAGATTTTTAAATTGACATCCCTTAACTTGATCCATTGGGTCAAGTGTTAAGAGTAGCAATCTGTCAGCATAATCCACTAATCTCATAGTGATTTTCTGAAGTCATTATCATCATTCCAGTTACGAACATCATCACAGGGACTCGTCCCATTCATCCTCATCGTGGTTTTGCTCAGCTTATCGCTTTTCAACCAAAACTCAGGAATCATCATTTTTCAATCAAAATCCAAATCAACTCATCAGTTCTCAACCAGAATTTTAAAATCAAATCAACCACATTTGAATTCGTCATCTTGATAGCATTTATGCTTATAATTTCAAGGTCTTAGACTTACTCGTATATTCTGCCTAGTAAAGAGCTGCGGTTATACCCTCTATATATATGAGTAGTCACGGTCCTTGGAATGTTAAGGTAAATATCATCATGTCTAGGCCTCAAGCAAGTCAGGGATTCCATGCAATTGCGGTACTTCCATCTGAAGACCCAATTACTAATTTATGAACTTTAGTATGAATACTAATTTGTATGAATTTCATCACACAATTACAACCTTTTACTGCTACTTCATAAATTTTTGACATTTTTGGCTTCTCGGTTGATCCACATTAGCCAAATTGCTCTGATACCAGTTGAAAGATCCTTGTCCCCACCGCGCAACGAATTGAGGGGTCCTAGCAGCAGAAGCAGTACTTCTTGCGCGGGGCAGGGTCTCTCACTCGGGGCCTTGCCCACGCATATCCAGACAAGAGACTAATCCATTGGTTCTTCCAAAATAGAACCCGAAAAAACTTCCCTCACCCGAAAAGCACAGGCAATTCCTCCAAGATAATTTTACTCTAACGTAGTCAAAATCCTTAACTAACTGAACTGATCTGACCAAACCCATAAGTCCCAACTAACTGAACTGATCTGACCAAACCCATAAGTCCCATAGTCAGATCAAGGAAAAGATTGCACTTGGATCATAGAGACCAACGCTTTTTTCCTCATTGAGAGGTGGCAGAGCTGTTGATTCTTCTCCATAGAATAATTTTTATCTGGGATTTACTTCATCTATCATACCACAATAGAATTGAGTCTCATTTTAGGGATCCATCAGTCCAGCCTAACCCCATCCATTCCCGTGGGTTAGCCAATCTCCCAACCACTGTAGTGATGGGATCCATTTAAGAATTTGATTAGGTTTTGTCCTGGGTACCAGGGAAAAGAGTTCCCAGACCCCCTAGCCGAATATTTACGCAAACTTAAACTTACTAGTCACACCACTTACACACCCAATATTAAATTACCTTTTTCCACGGAATCAGCTATCTTTAAAACAATCATTTAATGAAACCATAGTGTCACTGATCATAATCCTCCAAAATATTCGGTTGATTCCTAATTTGTAATTTTTCCTTCATCGATGTACCTATGGCATCATTGACAAAATGCTCACCACATGTCCACTTAGGGGCCTTTTTGATAGTTCCTAGCTCATAGTAACCGGCAATATTTTCACTTATAAAAATCAAAATGGAATCTTCGTTGAAGATCAGCAGAGCAAGATCAACCAACAGATCCATATAAAAGAACCATGGACTCATCCGTTTTGAGGAGACGAGCAAGGTCAATCAACCAGATCCATGCCCGAATTCAGAAAACAATTCTTATTCCTTGTTCCAATATCTTCCCCGACGCACGTATGGGTATCTTCGGTGATCCAGAGCCCGAGCACCGTATGGTCAGCACCCTTTAGGATCCTTCGCAGGTCACCTAGCGCTTCACTCATAGGCCGCTTTCTTGGTCCCTCATCCACCGTACCGGCGGAAGCTCACCATTTAAATCGAACCGAGGTTGGTCAAGACCTTGGCAAAGACCTTGCTTATGCGAGACGTCCTCCATTGACTCTTCGTTATTAACTGTTGCAACTTTACCACATTCGGTCTCCACGACCTCATTCACAAGACAGTCAAAATGCTTCCCCAGCATTCTTGACATAAAACAGTCATTTGAAAACAGGTCATAAATATAGATTCTATAACGATCTCTCGTCTTTTCACATTGTTCCACATCAATCCACATTATTTAAATCTCATCCATTTCATATGTATTCCCATTCTCATCCAATCACATCATTTTGATATGTATTCCCATTCTCATCCAATCACATCATTTTCATCTCATCACATCTTTCCTTATTTATCCTCATCAGATCTCATCCACTCGCATCTACCCAATCTCCACATCTCATCACATCACATTCATTCACATCTCATCCATTCATATCTACCTCGATCCACATCACATCACATCACATCCAATTCACCTCACATCTCATTAATTCACATCTATCCCAATTCACAACACATCCATTTCACTTCACATCTCATCCATTCACATCCCATATCATTCATTCACATCCCGATTCACATGACATCACATCTCATTTATTCGAGTTTGATTTTTTTGCGAGCTTTATTTGGCGAGATTTTTGTAGATAAGATAGTTTATGCGAGCTTGTAAGAAAAATGATACATTTTGGTGAGCTTTTATATAGTAAGTATTTATGAAAGAGAAAGAAATACATTCACATACATACATATATACATGCATATTCTCAAACATACCTACCTACCTACCTACTTACCTTCCTACATATATACATACATATATACATAATGTCCTCCGTTCATTGTGCCATAATGTTGTGTAGGCTCTTCATGTCCTACATCTTTGTTTCCTCCAGTCATTGAACTTTTTGGTCCTCCCCTTTTGAAGCGTGACTTGCTGCACTATTTGTTCTAGATCTATCTCCAAAACTTATTCTTCTTTGCTGTTCCCCGGTTTTGACAATGTCTGCTCTGCATGACATAACCTGGACGATGTGAGCATTGGTCTACTTCCGTTGTCCTCACCCTCTTCCGTTGAATAGTCTCCTTATCTTCATGTAGAGGCCTTGATTCCTCATACATAGGAGTATTAACTACTGTTTCATGGACCATGCGAGTCACTTGTGGTGGTGTCAGTCTTGACCTTGCTGCCACCCTGTCCAGCAACTTGCTCAAGCTTGGTCCCTCACCTTTGTGCTTCCCCATCTGATATGCATATTGCTTTGCACTTTGTAGTAAAGCGTTTGCCATATCTGAAATGCATGCATCATACAAGCTAACCTTTCCTTATATCCTTCACGAGCAAGCCAACTCCCATGTACACTTTCAGATAAGTTTGTTCGAGAGGTTTGTGCTAAATCTACCGAGCTTAAGACCACCTGCATACAAGAGGTTTCATACATGAATTTGAAAAGATGCAAGGGGGGAAGAGAGCTTGAGCTCTTGCAAGCACACACACACTCACAAAACCCTAATAGAGAACACACAAGGTGAGAGGCTAAAAATCTTCTTCTTCTCTACTCAACACTCAATACACCATATACAAGATAAGTTTACACACAATATGAAAGGTACTCAACCAAATACATACACGGGTTCTCTATAGTGTGAACCCAACTAAATGAGCTGGCGCTATAACTATGCCAGTCTCTAGAATGGCTGTCGCACAGCCTATGTCATCCCATTGGCCACATATCACCCATGATCTCACCAACCATGCCAGTGGTGTAAGTGTGGGGCCTATCCCCTAGGTGAGTCATCAGTGTCCACCGCCTCACTGGATGAGCTCGATATCTTAACACTCCCCCTCGAGCTCAACTCCATCTTATGTACACCAAGCGAAGCCCTGAATCTGCGGAGCTTCTCTGTACCCAATGCTTTGGTGAAGATGTCAGTTACCTGATCCTCTGTGCTGACATAAACAAGGTCGAGGTCTCCTGCCAAGACCTTCTCTCTCACGAAGTGGTAGTGGACCTCTATATGCTTCGTATGAGCATGAAAGACTGGGTTCCTAGCCAACTGTATACTGCTAATGTTGTCACAGAAAATGACAACTTGTCTATCCACTGATAGACCCAAATCTGCAAGTAGCTTCCTCAACCAAGCTACCTCACATGCTGCCATAGCAGCTCCTCTGTACTCAGACTCTGTAGTACTGGATAGAGCAATCGTAGGCTGCTTCTTGCTGCTCCAAGTCACAACAGCACTTCCCAAAGAAAACATAAATCCACTAGTAGATCTCCTATCTGAGATACTACCAGCCCAATCAGCATCTGTGTACCCATGTACACATATCTCTGTCCCAGTGTCATAGAATAGTCCACAATGCAAAGTAGACCTCACATACCTCAGTATGCGTCTCACTGCATCCAAATGCGGTTTCTGTGGAACCTGCATAAACTGACTCACCAACACAACAGCATAGCTCAAATCTGGTCTGGTGATCGTCATGTAGATCAAGCTTCCTACTATGCGCCTATACATAGTAGGATCCTCCAAAATCTCTCCAGAATCTGCACTCAACTTGCCATTCTGATCCAATGGCACGGAAATAGGCTTACAGCCTGTCATACCATACTTGGACAACATGTCCAAGCCATACTGTCTCTGCAGTAATCCAATACCATGTGGTGACCTAATCACCTCAATGCCCAAGAAATATCTGAGCTCCCCCAGATCCTTCATCTCGAACTTTTGTCTAAGCAAGATCTTTACATCAAAGATCTCTGCATCATGGTCTCCCGTAATGATCAAGTCATCTACATAGATGACAACAAGCACAACCCCTCTATCACCATGTCTCACATACAAGGAGAAATCTGCATTGGCTACATGAAAGCCAATAGTGACAAGATATTCAGAAATCTTGTCAGACCATGCTCTTGGTGCTTGTTTTAAGCCATACAAGGCTTTCTTTAACCTGCAAACATGCTCGGGGTGACTCACATCCTCATAACTAGGTGGCTGCAACATATACACCTCTTCTTGCAAATCCCATTGCAAGAATACATTCTTTACATCCATCTGATGTAAAGACCATTGCTTTGACGCAGCCACTGCTATCACAACTCTCACTGTTGCCATCTTGGCAATTGGGCTGAAAGTTTCCTCATAATCAATGCCATATGTCTGCGCATATCCTTTGGCTACCAACCTAGCCTTATACCTGTTTATGCTTCCATCACTGTTATGTTTTACTTTGTACACCCACTTGCATCCAATGGCTTTCTTGCCTTCAAGCAATTGCACTAAATCCCAAGTCTCATTTCCATATAGTGCATCCATCTCCTCATCCATAGCTTTCTCCCAACACACATTTCCAACAGCCTCATCAATGCATGTGGGCTCTACAATCTGCACAACCTTTGCCATATATGCATAGTGATGTGCCACATAACCATCATAGGTAAATCTCTGCACAAGATTTTTCACTCTTCCAGATCTTCGCAGCTTCTCATTCATGGCTTCCATAGCCTTCTTTACACCAGGTGTTCTCATAGCTGGGATCCCAAGCTCCTCATCAAGGCTCATATCTGAGCCACTAGACTCTCCATCAACATGAGAATGCCCTGCAGAAATGTCAGGCATACCAAGGGGCTCAACCACTTTCTCTTTTCCTTTACGTGATGTACTAATCACATTTGCAGGACTGGTATTATGATGCAGCCTGCCACTCCATGGTCTATCAACAACAGACCCACTAGATGAGGACTCTCCTGGTCCACTCAAAGACTGTGATTGCTCTGACCTGCATTCTGTGCAACCACACTTCCACTCACATCAGCCCCAACAGCTTCTTTTTCAGTAGCATACCAGCTGCTCATCTCATCAAAGACAACATCCCTGCTTACCCTCAACTCACGTGTAGTAGGGTTATAACACCTGTATCCCTTTTGCTCAAGGGAATATCCAATAAACACACATTTTTCAGCTTTCGGATCCAGCTTAGTTCTCAGCTCATCTGGCACATGCACATATGCAATGCATCCAAACACTTTCAGATGAGACAAATCTGGTTTTCTGCTAGTAAACCTCTTCTCTGGAGTTACATCATGTATGGCTGTTGGAGTCCTGTTCATGATGTATACTACTGTAGAAACAGCCTCAGCCCAATAGCTATGCGGCATATTTTTCTCTTCCATCAATGCTCGCGCAATCTCAGCAATGTGCCTATTTTTCCGCGCAGCAACTCCATTGCTGCGGAGTGTATCTGCATGTAAACTGTCTCCGAATACCATTCTTCTTCAAAAATTCAGAGAATTCATTGGAGAAGTACTCTCCCCCTCTATCTGACCTTAGGCACTTTACATATTTCCCTGTTTGCTTTTCAACCAAAACTCTGAAATTCTGAAAGTGAGTGAACACCTCACTCTTCTCCTTCATGAAATATACCCACACTTTTCTTGTGTGGTCATCAATGAATGTCACATAATACCTACAGCCTCCCATAGACATGGTCTTCGTAGGACCCGATACATCTGAATGCACAACATCTAGTGCATTTGTACTCACATATCTGTTACGTGGAAATACATGCTTTCTTTGTTTTCCAAATTGACATGTGTCTTTAAAGTCTTCAACATAACACCCATCAGGGTTAAACCGAACCTGCAAACCTTGCTCAATCATTTGGCCAACTGAAACCAAATTTTTTGTTATGTTCGGAACGTGAAGTACATCTGCAAGATACTTCACTTTTCCATCCTGCATAGACAATGGCACATCTCCAACATGGGCAATTGGATGAGTAGTGTCATCCCCTGTTTCCATAAAACCTGGTCTTTCCGGGTTTTTCATCTCCTTGAACCACTCCCCATGACTTGTCAGGTGGTTCGAAGCACCTGAATCCACATACCATACATCATCTTTTTGTGCTGCATCAACATTTTCAGACATGGCATTCACGACATGCTGCATAACAAACAACCTTTCATTATCCTCATTATTTTTGCTTGAGGATGCATAGTTGTTTTGCTGCACTTTTCCATTTTGCATGTCAGCCTGCTTCTTATAACATTCTGCCTGCACATGTCTTGGCTTACCACAATAATAGCATTTACGTGCATCATTATACTGCCTTTGCCAATTTCCACGGCTTCTTTGACTCCCCCTGCCTCTGAATTTTCCTCTTCCACTTGTGTGTTGTTGTTGTTGTTGTTGTGTATTCTGGGACTGTTGTTGCTGTCCATAATTCTGATTACCTGTTCGGCCACCTCCTTGACCGCATCCACGGCCTCCTCTACCTCGTCCTCTTCCTGAACTTGTGTAGAAGGCCTATTGCTCTGAACTGTTTTTGTTTTGTGAAGACTGTTGGTCTTTACCCAAGCTCTTCTCTTCTATAATCAGCATAGACACCAAATCTGTAAAGTTGGGAATGTTTTCTCGAGTCTGAATAGACATCTTGAACGCCTTGTATTGTGGCCCGAGACCACATAGACAGACCTCCACCTTATCATCATCATCTAATTAACACACCAATAGATGCAAGGGATTCCACAATACCCTTTATCTTCAACGCATAGTCATTCACAGACATGCTCTTTTTCTCCACAGTATGAAGTTCATTCTTCAATTGTATCTTACGTACCTTGGTATTTGTTTCATAGAGCTTTACCAAGGTGTCCCATGCCTCCTTCGGAGACTTGGCATCCTGAATGTGCCCAATCATGGTGTCCTGTATACTAATGGAGAGCCAATACATTACTTTCCTGGCTCCTTGGTTCTAGTCTTTAAACTCTTTCACATTTACAGCAGTTGGATTTATGTCCGGTATCTCTGGTGCCTCTTCATGCTCACCTTCTATGTAGTCCCAACCAATAGCCCTTTCCTATCAGGAAATTCGTCAACCTGAACCTCCAAGCATGGAAGTTATTCTTATCTAGCTTCTCAGCCACAATTTGGGTTATCCCATCATTTGACATCTTGCCAAACACACAATTTTACCAGAAACAGCACTCTGGTTTGTCCTGCACAAACTGCTATATTTCCTGCAGCGGTACTGTAGTACTCCAAATGTCACCAACTAGTGACTTCAATGTGCATACATACACCCAATGGCAACTGTTGACCTCTTTGCAGCACCCACAGTGTCTGCACAGTCAATCTATCTTTCTACAGTTCTTAAAACAGAGTTCTGTAGAGAATCGATGACTTACCCCCGCAGTGCTCGAAATCGCCTGCTTTCTGAAAAACAGAGGTCCAGACGCGCCCGAAACGTGTTTTCGACCCAAAAACATATTGTCCGATAGGACAGTATAGTTGCCCTATAGCTTTACTCCCACGAAGAAAGCTCCTCAATCAGAGATCGTTTGCCGGTGCCTCCCGTAGAGCTCCCAACAAGGGTGTAGTTACCAACATAAATAGGGAAGAGTAGTTGAAGCTCTTACCCTCGTACCGCTTCCTGTGGTTCTCTTGCTTGTGCAGCTCAGCCCTTAGCACGAACCAGGCTCTGATACCATGAAAAGATGCAGGGGGGAAGAGAGCTTGAGCTCTTGCAAGAGCACACACACTCACAAAACCCTAATAGAGAACACACAAGGTGAGAGCCTGAAAATCTTCTTCTTCTCTACTCAACACTCAACACACCATATACAAGATAAGAGTACACACAATATGAAAGGTACTCAACCAAATACATACACGGGTTCTCTACAGTGTGAACCCAACTAAATGAGCTATCACTATAACTATGCGAGCCTCTAGAATGGCTGTCGCACAGCCTGTCATCCCACTGGCCGCATATCACCCATGATCTCACCAACCATGCCAGTGGTGTAAGTGTGGGGCCTATCCCCCAGGCGGGTCATCAGTGTCCACCGCCTCACTGGATGAGCTCGATATCTCAACAGAATTCACAAAATTGACTCCAATGCAAATACAACATATCATTTCTCCATAAAATTAACTCCAATGAAAATACATCCATACAACATATCATTTCTCCATAAAATTGACTCTAATGCAAATACATCCATACAACATATCATTTCTCCATAAAATTTCTCACCCTTGACATGAGGTTGCCCCAATGTGCTATTCGTACTTCCCACCAACTCATCCACGTATCCATTTACTGATAGTTTTCCCTCATGAACATGTCCATTTCTCCACCACTCATGAATCTCTTTACTTTTTAAGAAAGCTGACTCCTTATCGGTTGCCAATCTCCATTCTTCACACAAGTCAATATGGTGTTATCGACTTTTTGCCTTCACGCATTGTTTAGCATGCTTCAGCAAACTTTGTTTCCAATGGAATAAGCATGTTTGCTCCCTGTTCTCCATAATGTTGTGTGGACCCCCATTGAAAACGGTCCTAACTGCACACCAATTTGACCCTGCTTCATCAGCCCATAAACCCATAGAAGTGTGTGGGTGCATAACCGCATTGCTCCATTGTGCTATTCAGCATTTCCCAAAATAGTACTTGGCTTTTTGTATCCTCCTCCTTCATTGCACATGTGGCAATTGTTAACAGCTCTTGAACACTATAGGATTTTGGAGAGAATTTTTTTCAATGAGCAATCATTCAAGGTAAATGAAAGAAAGGAAAAAATAGAAGTACGTAGTCTCACCTTGGGTCGTAAACATGACCTGACCAACCAAAAACTCGATGAGTGTGATAAAACAAAACCTAGGACTTTGCCAAGTCACCTCCACTATCACACCGCATGCGATTCACCAAGTCCACGCCTGAGGCTGGTCCTCGCAAAGACATCTTAAAGACATAACATTTATCATCAGGGCCACCTTGTCCTGGGAAACTTGTCCTGGGAAATGGCTACCTTATATAAATGAATAGCGAGATCTTCTTTGTATAAGAAGGATGCTATTAAAGCCCTCTCCTGCCAGCATCAATTTTCTTTTCTTCTAGGATACAATGCGTCTAAATCTAAAAAACATAATTTCACAATAAAGAGAGGACCGAATGTAGAAAAATACATCCAAATATAATTAAGTTACAGAATGAATACTCACCTCTGGTTTTCCACAAGAGGACTCAACTCCTCCAAAAAAGTGCAGAGCTCATGATCCCCAATACTTGTAGGTAGCTCATCATTTTGATTCATCATGGAGGAAAACAACATATCCTTCACAATATCCATCTGTATTTTTCGAGGACCTACACTTCTCTGGGCTTTCTCAACACTTGAGAAACAAACATTTTCACGCACTCCAACATTGACCTTGAAGTTCCTGTGGGGCTGAACTGGATGTTCATGCAGCCCAGTGTGGAGCATCATTCTTGTAATAGTTGTGTCACGAGGCATTACGTAATACACAACACATTTACACACTTGCACACAGTGTGCAGTTTTGCGACAAAAGTGACAAACTATTTTAGTTTTCTCATCCTCTGTCAGAAGTCCAACTGCAATCTTTTTTGTTAGATGTCCATGAAAGAAGGTGTTGTTATACCTTTTATTGTTCAAGTAAAAAGGACATCTGAGCCTATTTTGCCATATTTCATCCATATTTCCTATTTTGCCATATGTTGGTGGAAACTCTAGGATGGAATCTTCATCATAAAGTCTTGGCACCTCCTAGACTTGGATGACTCGAGTAACTTTTTCCAGCAATGAACGTAGAAGAAAAGGTTGCTCCTTTTTACGAAGAACTGAAAGTATACTCTCTGAAGCAATACATTCACCTTCAGAGATATTGTGCTTAGAACCTTTTGGATTGCTTGTGTCTTCACCTGGTTGCAAAACAATTGCTGAGTCATTCAAGTCACTCTCAGAGGAGGAGCTCGAGATATGAATATGGGTGTTTTGTGTCCCTAATTCTTTCTCCACTGAGGTCTCCAAATGTCGAACATCTTGGGCAATGTCATTAGCACTAGAATCAAGACTGTTGCATGCAAATGAAGATCAATACAAGGAAGCAACAAAAAAGATACTTAGGGCTCTTGTAAAGAGTTCCACTTTGTAGATGAATGTGGGAGAGGGCTTCACAATAATCCCACATGGGAACTTTTGAGAGTTCTAGAATTTTTGTATAAAAGGTGGCTCATTAGAGAGCATGGACACATTGGGCAAACTCATGTTTGAGCTCTCTTGAGACTAGCTCTCCCTCTTCTTCCATAGAGGTGCAAGCTCTTCTCACTCCCCATCTACATTGTTGTAAGTTCTATTCTTTTGTTAATTCAATGCAATGAGTGATGTTTGTCTCTCTTCTCAAGTCTATTCTCTAGTATGCATGTTTCTTTGATGATAGCTTCAAGGTTTGTGTGCATGCTAGGGAGTAAGAGTTTGAGAGTGAAGGATGCTTTGAGCTTGTGTATGCAATAGCTAGGCTTTCTTCTTGTTTGGATGTATGGATGAATGGAATGTGGAGTTGAGTGAGTAATAGCAAGATTGAGCTTGAGTGTGTGTTGAGTCTATGTCAATAGTAGTAGTTTTCTTCACATTCTCTCCATCAAATGGATAAGCTTTTGTGCACCGGTACGGGTTGAATCCCTAGCTCCGAAAGGGATGCAAATCCCATTGGATTGAGCTAAGTGTGGATCATACTACTCTTGCTACAAGTGAGAGAGTTTTCCGTCTCTCCATTGGCGCCGCTGCCGGGGAGAAGACTCAAATCCGGTTGAGAGTGTGTGGAAACCACCACTATTTCCTCTTTTGGTTGCAAAACCATTGAGTGATTAGGTTAAGTTTGGGTGTGTGATCCCGGTGTGAGTGGATAAGGTTAACCATTGAGCGGTTGAGGTTTCTCCCGCATTGTTTTTTTTATGTTTCATTGCTTTTATGCTTTTTCAAGTACCGTTCATTATGCTTACCTTCATTGTTTTTTGTCATTTCATTCTTTCATGCTTTTCGTTAACATGTAATTAGTATAAATAAATAAAAAGAAAAGAGGTGCGTTGCTAAGCTCTCCCATAGCTTATGCAAGCCCCATTGACTCCCAAGCAAGAAGTCCGCTTAAGGATGAGAGGAGAGAGGGAAAGAGAAGGGAGATAGGAAGTGTTGGAGGCGACCTTTCTTTTGTTGTTTTGTTGTGTTGTTATTGTGTGGGGAGGTGTTTCCCTCAAACATAGCAAAGAAAAATAGATATATATATATATATATATATATATATATATATATATATATTACATGTGGCTATAAAACGGTGTTGGAGATGGCAGTGAAGGCGGTTTAATATATATATATATATATCTATATATATATATATATTAAAATATACAATGGAGAGGTAGCTGCGCAGCAAAGAAAAAAAATATGTATATATATATATAAATATATATATATATATATACATATTTATATGCTAAGGCTTTGAAGGCGAAGCGCTAAGGTGGCTGCGAACCGTCGAAGAAGAAGGCGGGGGGTGGCTGCGTGGAGGCGACCAGCAGCTGAGGCGGCGACGAAGGCGTCGTCTGCAACTGAAGCACTTGTAGAAGACAGCAAAGAAGCGGCGTGCAGCAGACGTTCGTTTTTTTTTAAAATGTTGGTGTAGGCGGCCGGCGGCGATGGCGTAGGCGGGAAGAGGCGCTGAAGCAGTAGGCGCAGCCAGAGCAGAGGCGGTTTTTAAAAAAAAAAAAAGAATATATATATATATATATATATAATTTCCTTTTTACGTCTGACGCGGCAGCTGAGGGGTTCGGCTGTATCGAAGGAGTAGAGGGCGGCTGTTGGCGTGGGGAGGCACAGCGCTTGTGAAGGCACCAGCAGGCGAGTCGAAGAGGAGAGTAGAGTGCGTTGAGGCAAGAAGCCGCCTCAGAGCGTGGACAGCAGCCGAAGGCGGCTGAAGCACCGGCAGAAAAAGGGCATCGAAGGTGACTATGTGGAAGCGGAGGAGAAGGGGCTGGCGAAGGCTGGCTTGAAGGCTGCTGCAGCCAGGGCAAGGAGCGCAACCAGAGCAGAGCAAAGAAGGCGGTGGGGTGAAGAAGAGCAGGGGGCGCGTTGAAGACGACCACGTGTGCGCCGGCGCGAAATCCGGAGCAGTGAAGCGGCGAGGAGGATAAGGTAGGTGGTATTCTTCTTTTTTTTATTTTTTTATTTTTTTAATTAATTATATAATATTTTTTTTATTAAAAAAAACAAAAGAGAAAAAAGATTTAAAAAACAATTAAATTTTTTTAAAAAACAAAGAGATTAAAAAAGAAAAAGAAGAAAAAAAAAAGAAGAAAAAAAAAGAAAAAAAAAGGGAAAAAAGAGAACAATTAAATATTAAAAAAATAGAGAGAAGAAAAAAAATAAAAATAAAAATAAAAAAAATTAAATTATTTTTTAGGAGTCCATATTGTTTGCATATTTTTTATTTTTCATTTCTGTAATTTTTAGCATAATTAGAGTGATTTGCATTGTTTTAACTTTTTGTTATTAAAAAAAAAGACAAAAACAAAAACAAAACAAAACAAAACAAAAAAAAAAGAAGAAAAAAAAACAATTTTTATTTTTGTATTTTGAAACCATTGTTCATCATTTAAATTTTTGCATAATTAAGGTAGCTTGCATTTTTTATTTATTATTTTTTTTAGAATTTTTGTAAATGATGCATAATTAGTAAATTCATATTTTTTGTAATTAGACACGAAATCTATTAGTTTAAAAAAAAACAAACAAACAAACAAACAAACAAAAAAAACCAACAAAAGGAAAAAAAAAAAACAAAAGAAATTTTTTTTTAAAAAAAAATTCTTTAAATTAAGTGTTTTTTTTAGGAGTCTATTTTTTTGCATATTTTGTAATTCTTCATTTCTAATTTTTTGCATAATTAGTGTAACCTGCATTTTTTTTTAATTTTTGTAACTTTGTGCATAATTAGTATTTTTTTTTAGTGTGATTCATAATTTTATGTATATTATTAAAAAAAAATTAAAAATCATAAAATCATAAAATCATAAAAAAAAATTAAAAAAAAAAAACAAATAACAAAAAAAATAGGGTAGATAGTTACGCCACACAGACCCATTTTTAGTTGCCTTTAGTGATTAGGTAGGTTAAATAAAATATATATATATATATATATATATATATATATATTTTACACAAAAACCAAAACCAAAACAAAACAAAAACACATAACAAAACCAAAAAAATTTGACCTTATGCACTTGCGGTCGGGACGTTGTGTAGATTCTGCCATAGGACCTAGGGCACCTTCTAGAGTACCTACGCAAGAAAGTGGGACCCAATCGGTAGGAAATTTGGCAGATATTGCTGAAACCCTTTCTGAATCCCAATCCGATACCCTTTCCTCTAGAACAACTAGTTCATTGTCCATGGACAATCTAGGGCCGACAAATAGTCATCCCGTAGCCCCAAATAGGACACCCTCAAGATCCTTTAATCCATTTGAAGCCGACACCATGGGGTTAACACTCAATGTGAGACTCCAATATGTCTACACAAATGCTCAAGGAGCTGAGATCTTTAGGGACCCACAACAACGGTATCTTGTTAAGATCGCCGACATTTTCTCAGAACTTGATAGAGCACCTCTCGTCAATGACCAGGGTAACATGTATATGGGTGGAGATGGTGTTCGCTACGAAGTCACCTACCATCCAGAAAAGGTAGACAAATTAGGGGAGCTCTCTAAAACCGAGTTCTTAGACTTATCAGAACTTTCCAGAGCAAGGGTGTTTAGAAATGACTGGCTCATTGAGCCGGACATGCCTGGACCATCCAATGCCCAGTCCTCAAAGCCATCCACCATAGATGATTTACTTCTTGTAGATCTAAATTTGGAAAGGGATAGGAAAGGCAAGAGTAAAATGGATCAGGGGGCTGAATGCCAATGGGAGTTTGTACGACAAATTCCTGTGACTAAGGTCTTACAGGATGACCCACTTCAAGAGGTCTATAAGGACTCGTTAGAGGGATATTATGCCACGACTAAATTGCCACAGCTAGATCTTCCTCTAGCTCATGTGGTGGTAGTTGAGAAGCTTGCAGGACACATGAACAGAATAATTGATAAATGGGCCAATGAATACCGAACCTTAGATTGGAAAGAGATTCGGGAACTCACGTGGAAAGGACAACCATTATTCATGGAAGTGTTCTCAACAAATACAGCCAAACCAGGAGAGACAGCCTTTCTTGGAGAAACTGTTGCTCCTCCCCTACGAGAGTTCACTAGAGAGGGACCTTCAACATCTAAGTGGACCACTGCTAGTAGCCCAACTCTAGCACCAAGATATTGTCCTACACCAAATGTGCGACCACAGGTCACATCACACCAACATCTTTCTCACTATGACAATAGGAGGAGAGAGGAGCCAACTCGGCCTCCCATAAATGCACCTCCTGAAATGAGGGTGACAAGATCTTTGGAAGGGTTTGGTGAGGCTGGTAATAGGGTACCCACACCAATTTTGGAAACATGTGGACCATCTTTCCAAAGAGAGGAACAATTTCCACTGAGAGTGAGAGGCCGTAGGCCCTATGATGAGTATTCAAGACAAGTAAGACCATCAACTCTTCAGAAACTGGTAAAGAAGTATGAAGGGTCGGGAGATCCATACGACCATGTAGCAGCTTTTAGGCAAGCAGTTCGAGCTGAGCAAGTGGCTGATAAGCATACTCAAATTGAAGGATTTGGACTCACTCTTGAGGGAAAATCCCTGGCTTGGTTTCAGGCATTAGAGGCTTCAGACAAAACTTCTTTACGAGTTTTGGAAGAGAGATTCATTGCTGCTTTTTCCTTGATGGGAATTCAACATGACACAGTAGCACACATCTACTCTTTCAAGCAAGGCGTAAATGAGAGTGTTCGAGACTGTGTAAATAGAATGAAGCAGTACATTAATCGTTGCCCAGAAGATGAGAAGCCCGCCCAAAGTCGATTAATTTCTCTCTTCTTAAAAGGCCTCAAAAATTCGACACTGCATACACATCTCTATGCGAAGAAGCATACAAGTTTCAATGAGTGTTGCCATGATGCTATGGATTTCACCGATAACTTCAAGTTCCAAGATGGTTCTGGCCCTGAGGTGAAACCTAGAAATCAGTGGGGTGATGACCAAATAAGTTCAGGGTCTAGTGCGCTAGTAAATCCAGACCAGATAGCTAACCTAGTGCTAAGGAGATTAGGACAAACCTATCGTCCACCCATGCAGCCACAACAACAGCAGCAGAGAATGAGGAGTGTACTTCCTACAGGCCCTCATCTTTGTGGAGCATGTGGCGGTGACCATAAAACAGAGGACTGTAATACCTTTTCTCCTCTAGTCACAAACCAACCCACAAAGAAGTGGTGCCAAGCCTGTGCTTGGAACTTTACCCACACCACAGAGGAATGTACTCGCATTGTGAGAATGAGACAGGAACGTGAGCAGCCGAGGGGTGGAGTGGCTCCACAAATGTATCAACAGTATACTAATTTTGAACGTAAGCCACCGATGACACAAGAGCAAGCACGACCTGTTCTTGGTGCTCAACCTCCTGCTCCAGGGACTGCTCCTGTGAGGGTTGTCGACTATGACAATTCAAATATGTGTAGAGACTTGGTAAACCCAGGCTATGTGGAGGAAGAATATGTATCATATTCATCCAAAGAAAATATCTTTGAAAGTCCCGCATACCCAAGCCCAGCACTGGACGTTCAACCAGGGGAACAAAACTCTTTAATGTTGCTAGGCGGCTACCAACCTAGGACTCCAGGCCCCTCAGGTCAATGGCAGCCAAGGAAAGTAGAAGCCAAACCAATGGGCCCCTGTTATGAGTGCGGAGAACCCCATTGGGCTCGTGATTGTCCACATCGCTCAAGGCAAGCATCTCGGTCAAATACAACAGTACAACAGTTTCCACCAATTGAAAGATATTGTCTAGGGTGTTGTGTAGAACACTTCCCAAAAGACTGTCTGCTGAAACCACATGAGGAAGGCACCTCTCAACCAAAGGTCTCACTCAACCTTGTAAGGGCAGTTCCATCGCCACCTTCATCTGAGAATGAGGATGTCGTGCCCCTTAGAGTCATGACTAGATCACAAACACGAAATGCCGAAATACAGACTGATGAGACACCTTGAACTAGGGATGCAAAGACAAATCTAGTGGATCAGACCCTAAAGTCCAATAGAAAAAAGACCACTAGGAGGAAGAAGAACCGAAACAAACAAACTAAAAGTACATCCACTAGTTCTCAGGAGACCTCTAAACAAAACATACGGGATAAAACTTTTACATCCCAGGAAGTGCGTGAGGAACATCAACCTCAACCTGAGCCTAGTGTTAAACAAGATGAGGCTAGTACGACTGAGGTTAGTTCTGGGGGTTCTGTTTTTGTGGATAAAGTGAATGAGACTCTAGAGGCCATCATTGATGCTCATAAAAGTCGCATTACAGCCTTATCTGAACTACCCAAGAAGCTTCAAGAATACCCAAACCCTCGTGAGGAGAAGATCAATCTAGCTGTACATCAGCAACTCATTAGGGAAGCTCAGTCAATACTTGAGGGACCACCACCACCTATTCCTCGTGGCCCAGCCTCTCTTAAGCCAACATTAGAAACCATACCAGAAGTGTCGTCAAGTCGGGAAATGAAAAGTGAGCTCATTTCACAAGCTCAGAGCGAAAGGTCTGCACCAATTGACACTCCATTGAAAGAAGAAAATCTGCCACCACCTAGCCTTGTCTTCCCATGCAATGATGAAGTTATTGATGCTAATGAGGACATGGCAAATGACATGTGGGCCACAGTAAATGAGAAAATTAATGGGAACATGTCTTCTGTTAGTTCGCCTCCATTCTCTGAGGTGGATTTTACCAGAGGCACGGAAAACAAATTTAGACACCCAAGCATTCAGGAGGAAGTTCAAACAATTGTTTCTCCTAGAAGTAAGCATACAATGAAAACCTTACCATCATATCTGGGAGAATATGAGAACTGTTCTCAAACCTTGAGGATACCCTCCATGCATAAAATGTTGACAAAGGAGAAGGATATGAGTATGGTGCAAGCTATTTTGTCAGCACCAGTGGCTTGTACCTTACCTTTGCTTGAGTTGATAAAGCTTAAACCTGAGTTGTGGAATGATATTGCCACATGTTTGTCAGAGCAGGTATGGCTACAAAAGGGTCACCATGAGTGTACTATACACCCTGAAACAAAGCATGTAATGCCAGTTCCTATCAACAAAGTAGGAAAATTTTGTGAAGACGATCAGGGAAATGCTACCCTCCCATTAGAAGTGCGAAAAGTATCTTCAACTGCAATACTTGATAGTGGAGCAGGAGTGGGCATTGTGACAAGGTCCATTTGGGAAAAGTGGGGCAAACCAGCTATTAGGAGTACTAGGATGCGCTTGCAGCTAGCAGATGGAAGCTTAGAACATCCCCTTGGGCTGCTTGAGAACATATTGGTCACCACATGTGGGATTGAATATGAGCATACCTTTGCAGTAGTGGATTTTGGAAAGCATCCAAACTACGAAGTGATATTGGGTAGACCATTCATGCGACAATTTCAAATGATTCAAGATTGGGGATACAATTATTTGTACCTCCGACATGATTCTGTCATCACAAGGGTCAACCTAAGGAATCACTCATATCGTGATGTAACAAGGTCTCCAATAGATGAGTTTGATTCTGCTTCGTCAGAGGGCTCAAGAGTTACATTGTCTGATGGGCGAGAAGATCTGTGGATGTGTGGAGCCTCATGTAGGGATTTCAACACTGAGAGACTTAAGGGTAATCGAAGTGTATCAGACGAGGCATACATTCCACAACCCTTCCCTGAGCATTTAATTGATCCATTAGAATGGAGTCATGTCCTTGCAACATTATCGACATGTGCTTTACCGAAGCCAATTCAATTCTGTGACTCAGATGGTTATGACATTATACCTATACGAATGGTACAACCACGTGCTCTTCTAGATCATTTGTACTATAGGGATACATCCAAAACAACAGCTATGTATGTCGAGGAAGTCTCAGTTGAGAATTTAACACTCAAATCTGTTAATGATGCTGATATGAAAGAGACACAAGCTCCAACACAAATGATGTGGATAATTGATGAGTACTCAAGTGAGGGCCATGGCTGGCATGTTCCAACTACTCTAGTTTCTGCTCAAAGAAGGCCGGGCAAGAAGGAATTATCAATGTGGCTACCCAAAGATGCGTACAAACTTGTACCATCTAGTCCAGTTGCTAAGCCTCCTAAGAAGCACATCATTTCCAAGCCTAAACCTCGGATTGTTAATCGATGGGTCCCAAAACAGGTTCTTAAAGCACAAGGTTATTATGAGGGTGCAACAGCAATTTGGCTTCCAAAATGCCATGCTTTGCTAAGGGTAAAAGAATGTTTCAAGAAGGTTCCAAGAGCCACCCTTAATTTTCCATATCAGTGGGTACAAAAGAAATCAACACGAACTCTTCAAGATAAGATAGGTGGTTGTAATAGCACCTACAAATCTACTGGTGTTGATCTTCCTAAAACATGTATTGAATCACCTGTTGTCCCGATTTCTCCTTGTTACATGATTCAACCATCAACTGGTGTACCTAAGACAAGTCCAAAGGAGTCTCATTTGAGCATAGATTCTGGTACTTCAATGCCTAAATCCTCTTATCTTGCTCAAATTCCAAGACAATTGATAAAATTTCCACTTAAGAAGGACATACCTAACACCAAAGATAAGGCATTAACACTACAATTGAAGCTCTTTGGTAGATCAATGTTTGCATAGAGTGGTTCCTTATGCCTTTAAAGAATTATGTTCTTTTTGCGATGATCCCCACTACCAGCGCAAGAGTAAGTTCAACGACTCCACAATAAGATCGACAAGCCAGGGCACTTTTCTCCCATTGGGTTTTTTCCCCTCGGCTATATTCGGTGATTGGCACCACTAACAAATTTTATTCCTTTGTTTTCCTTTTTGTTAATAAAACTTTTTGCAGAGATCTCAGCTTAAAAAGAGCATCAAACACACCCCAATAGTCCACCTATCGTGCAAACAAATTAGGAAGGGGGGAGACATGCTACGCATATCAAGATCAAGGAGGATCAATCTGCACAAAATCAGCAATGCATCAATGCAACCGAACAACATCAACAGGGCACTACAACAGGTGTATTCAACTCTTAATCTTTATTTCTTTATGTGCTCTTATCTTTCGAATATATGGTTTGCATGTACACAATATTGGCTGGTTTGAGTTTTAGATTAGTTGTTAAAATATGGTGAGTGAATTCTAGAGTCTTAGAAGACTTAGTAAAAGATATTGCTATTTAAAGACAGTGTAGGATATATACCAATGGAGTATGCCAGGTACTTATGTTTTCAAGGTATATTAGTTATCCTTAGTGGTAGCTACCTCTTAGATATGAGCTAGGTGCTAGGAGTAATAAAAATGTACGAAAATGTGCCTTAATAAATATATATCCAAAATAAATCGAGACAGGAAGTGTCTACCGCCATGTGAAATGCTTGGTAGGACCTGAGGTTGTCTTAGCACCTTGGGGCCGATGCCTTGGTTTCCATGGGGTGAACACTGATGTCTAAAAACTTCAGAAGAAGAACTTTGAGGAATCTATCGCCTTGATAGATGTTGGTAGGACTTGGGGGTACACTATGGGCCCTCAAGACCGATGCTCTCATCTTCATGGGGTACTCCTTAGGTCATAACAGAAAGAAAAAGGGTCTGTCGCCCTTGAGATACTTAGCGGTCTTTAGATTCTCTTGGCGGAGGTCTCTTGGCCATTGCTTGGGTCTCTTTGGGATAGAACCTTAATCTTTATCACCTTCTACACACATATCAAGAAAAAAAAGAAAAAAGAAAAAAAAAGAAAAAAAAAAACGAGAGTTCCAATCACCTTTGCTCATATTTAGGAGTAGGTATGCCATTTAGGAATAACTTACATACTTATAGGACATTGAGACTGCGGTCATAACCGGCGGTGTACAAAGCACACTTGCCTTTGCATAGCATTATCTACTACTAAAGTCTCACTTTGACCAGTCTTTACTCACCTATTTTAGTACTCATTAAAACTTTAATCAGCCTTGCACTTGTATGCTCACGTGTGAAAATTATCATTGCTGAGTTTTCTTTTCTTTTCTTTTTCTTTTTCAATAAAAGACTTCAATGTATCAAGTGTTTTTTTGTTGCAGCTCTTGCTACTACCGCGCTCGAGGACGTGCGCAAAATAGGAAGGGGGGAGTGTTGCATGCAAATGAAGATCAATACAAGGAAGCAACAAAAAAGATACTTAGGGCTCTTGTAAAGAGTTCCACTTTGTAGATGAATGTGGGAGAGGGCTTCACAATAATCCCACATGGGAACTTTTGAGAGTTCTAGAATTTTTGTATAAAAGGTGGCTCATTTGAGAGCATGGACACATTGGGCAAACTCATGTTTGAGCTCTCTTGAGACTAGCTCTCCCTCTTCTTCCATAGAGGTGCAAGCTCTTCTCACTCCCCATCTACATTGTTGTAAGTTCTATTCTTTTGTTAATTCAATGCAATGAGTGATGTTTGTCTCTCTTCTCAAGTCTATTCTCTAGTATGCATGTTTCTTTGATGATAGCTTCAAGGTTTGTGTGCATGCTAGGGAGTAAGAGTTTGAGAGTGAAGGATGCTTTGAGCTTGTGTATGCAATAGCTAGGCTTTCTTCTTGTTTGGATGTATGGATGAATGGAATGTGGAGTTGAGTGAGTAATAGCAAGATTGAGCTTGAGTGTGTGTTGAGTCTATGTCAATAGTAGTAGTTTTCTTCACATTCTCTCCATCAAATGGATAAGCTTTTGTGCACCGGTACGGGTTGAATCCCTAGCTCCGAAAGGGATGCAAATCCCATTGGATTGAGCTAAGTGTGGATCATACTACTCTTGCTACAAGTGAGAGAGTTTTCCGTCTCTCCAAAGACTATCAGCAGCATAGAGAGGACTACATTGTAGCATATATGTTTTACTTCGAGTAATATCTACAAGGTAGTTTTTATTGCCCTCCATGTCATAATGAGCGATGATTTCCTATAGGCTTCCATTGGTCCTAGTAGCTTTCACTCCAGAAAGGGCGTGTGATGAAGGCAGAAACCCTTGTAGATATCCATGACTGACAAGCGTGGTCTGGTGGAGAAGTATTAAAGTTTGAGATTTTTTGCTACAGCCCTCATCAAGCTCCCACTCAAAGGTCAGAGTGTGCTCCATAGGGAAGGCAATACGAAGATGCAGAAAGGACAGGAGAGATGAAAATGTGAAATAAAAATAAAAAAACAAAGGAACAGGTGGACTTTATAAAACAAAAATAGAAGATCAGGTATCTAGGCCGAATCAATCATTGTCAGGTAAGGCGGCTGAAATGATAAAACAAAGTGGAGCAATCATGATTGAGAATGGTCATGACAAGTTTTTTTTATAAAAAATATACAAATATATATAAAAATTCTAAGTTAAATATGTATCTTTTTATATTAATTTATTATATGTATGTTTTAAATTATACATTTATTGGTTCTAATTATTATATGTATCTTTTTATATTAGTTTTTTATATGTAAGTAACCTTTAAAATGAAAATAATATGTAACTGTCTATAGGCCCTATTTATTCATTGAGTTTGAATAAGAGAGAAAAAGAGAGAGAGACCGAGACCAGAGAGAGAAAAGGAAGACAAAATCTAGAGAGAGGTGGAGAGATTGACAAGGAGGGATGTGGAGGGAGGTGGCGAACTTTAATACAATCTCCTTAGAAAGGAACACTTCTTTCCTGCATGGGCTTGCTTATTTTTTCTTAGGCTTTTGTTTCTGTTTTCTCCATCTTCTCTGGCTATAGAGACCACCTCTGCGAAGCTTGGGGCAGTAGATCTTGATCTTCTCCTCCAGTTCTGAGCTTGGGCCAAGAAGGTAAGCACTCCAGATTTCCTCCTGTTGTTCTGAGCTGCTTTCGGAGACGACATCTGTGTGGTTCCTATCCCCCTGAGGGGTCCCCACCATAGCCAGCCACCATGGTCGGCCTGAGGGGGATGGGAGGAGTTCCTCAGGGGGACTGAGAGGGATAGTACAGGCCCCCGATGGCGGCAGAGTCGGGTCTCTGCTAGGGGCCTGCACATCCTGGTGATCCCCCCCGTTGCTTCGACCAGTCCAGGCCCCCGTAGAGCCGCCTACCTCCGGCTTTGCCGGGGGCCTACACATCCTGGTGATCCCCCCTTGCCCCCCGTTGCTCCGGCCACCTATAGCGAAGTATGATGAGCAGATTTTAGTTTTATGAAGCGCGTGACCCCCTTTCCCGCCGCCGTAGATCAGCCCGCCGCCGTGACACACGTGCCTGCCATGTCTATGTCCTCCTCCCCATGCACAGGCTCAACAACCCCCTGTCTACACATGAGCTGGAGCACATTTCCATGCTGGCTTTCACGTCAGCGGCCTCCTCCTCGACTGCTTCCACTAGAGTTCCAGGTCACTGTAGCAACGTGACCCCTCTCTCCGCTCATCACCAGTATGAGCAGGCAGAGAAAGGGCACACGCTACGTCAAAGTATGATTGCCAAAAGACACTGTTTCCCTGATCTCGCCGAGGTACTAGAGGAGGAAGCAACTCCAAGAGAGCAACCACAACTGCACATTAACATGTTCAAGTCCATGTCATGGACACCGAAACTACACAAACACCATTATGGAGAGCTCGCCTCTTTCCGTGTGAACCATATATGAACACACAGTTAGGCACCTGCATGTGCAGGATGTTTCACATCCGGGTGATCCCCCCCTTGCCCCCCGTTGCTCCGGCCACCTGTAGAGCGGAGTATCAAGAAGACTCTAGAATACCTTCCCCCACAGCCAACAAACTTGACCCAGTCTCGAGTAGTTGGATCCTCGCGTGTGGCCCCAAAACCATCCACACCACTGTCACACGAGTGCCACAATCACACCAAGAGCATACATCTACATCGTCTCAAGTGCAACGTTAGAGGCAAACAAAGAGACGTCTTGACATTATGCATGATGTTCAAGAGGGAGACCCCACAAATGAAGATCAAGAGAGAGACCCTCCAGAGCATCTTCAAGAGGGGGAGGTGTCAGGACAACGTGACATCATGGGCATGACTAGTAAGAGTACTTTCCATCGCAAATTTATTTTGAGAAGTGTGTGCTTTTGAAATGCATCTCATTTTTTGTCTTGTTTACTTGCAGCAAGTGAGAGATGTTTTTCACACATATTGCTAGTAGACGTCCACACTCTTTCGGAGGGCTCAGAGAGGTAAAAAGAATAATTTCTCCATATAATTAGTTTTCCAAGTTATACTTACCAAAACCAAACATCATAAATCTTTTATGTAGTGTGGAATAACTCTTGATAAAGATTCCCAAGGCTCTATCTCATAGAGGTGCTCCCTCAGATACAGTGGCTCGCCTCGTATGGCCTGACTTTCCTATAGGTTTACAGGTTGTTGATGTAGATACGGATGGGTGTCCCTCATGGAATCAAGTTTCTTCATCATTGATACGTGCCACACTTAGTTTTGTTGGTTTGTCTGTGGTGGCTGATGAGGGTTGGTTTGTGTGTTTGAGTCTAATGGATCAACTTCCTAAAATATATTCCATGGGAAAGAAAGTTGGATTGGTCATGCATCGAACAATGTCTGTTCATGTGGATTCAAGTTATTTGTATGAGAATGGAGAATGGGTAAGTCATAATCTCTCAAATATTTCCCTTTAAGTATACATGTTATGTGGTATGGATATCCAAACATAATGTTTTCTCATTATGGTAGGTGGATACATTGGCGCTTAGTATGTTCTATCGAGTAAATTGCCATGTCCCTATTATTGATCGTGAGGCTAGGCAAAATGTTTCAAAGAAGTTATTCAACGCTCAACGAAATTTCATTTTTGAGAAGAATAAGAAGCATCCATTCCAACGCACGATGGTCTTGGAGTGCTACATTCGAGGTGGTGCAGAAACATCTCCTATGTTCTTTAGGTGAGACAATTTTCATTCTGTTCATTTTCATAGCTACTTTTTTAAAATACTTAGATGCATGTTTATGATTGCATTTCATTGTAGGTGGCTCCTTCTCAAGTGATGGAGATGGTGTCTTGGACGTTTTTGCGGGATGTGGAGGCTTGGGACATGCATGCCAAGAGTTAAAAAGGCACTATATGGGGATAGAGAATGACATGGAGGTAGCCAAAGCATGTCTGGGAGATTTCTCATTAGAGGATAGGTCGGGATGACACGTAGAAGAATGCTATAATTTGTGGATCAAAAGACTTTGTAATCGAGATTGGCATGGTTTGGAACTTTAAAGATCGGTATATACATTTTTGATCTTTAAAAGATTGTGTTTTATATTTAAGTAAGTAAGAAAGTATGTATGTATGTATATATGTTAGTGCGCGTAGGTAGCTCTTGTATGTATGTATGTATATGTATATGTACGATGTGTATGAATTTAGGTAGATATATGATTATATCAATAAGTATGATGTGGATCAAAAGACTTTGTAATCGAGATTTTCATGGTTTGGAACTTTAAAGATCGGTATATACATTTTTTATATCTTAATTTAGGATTATCTCTCTCTATACTTTTTCTCTCTCTAGGCCAAAATAGGGTAAAACAAGATCTTTCTTCTATTTCAGAGAGGGGAATAATTACAAGAACAAAAGGGGAGGTTCTTACACCTTTACACCTCAAAAGCTGGAGGAAGGAATCTTACAGCAATTTAGGTAACTGGATCAGTGAGATCATGGAGATGAAGCTGCAATCTCACGACTCATTTATCTACCATTGGCGAGACAAGTTGTTCATCTAAGTTTATCATTATAAAATTCTGTCTTGTATTCAGCTGCTACTGATAGTAAACAATAAGTGAACAATTGAGCGAGCAAAAGCCACTTGCTAAGTGTGTAGCCTAGCCTAACACTCACAACACTGTATGAATTCTCAGATCTAAGCTGATTAAGGTCTTTAGCATTAGGATAGGGTTTTAGGGATTAGCCCTTCCACATTAGAGTTAGAATTTTTCATTTGTTGTATCTCATCTAATTTTGTAATATAAACAATATTGATTCAGTTTCAACTTGTTTATTCAATATGTTGGTCATTGTGCTACATTCCCTTGTCCCCATAATTTTGACAAGGATGACCGATATTTACATAGTGTCTATGAGGCACAAGAGGCTTGGTGCAACTAAACTCTAAGTACATGGCTTAGATATTATGCTGCATGGGCGTATCCCCCATTTTCTATGTGTCAAAGATTTCATCTATCCCACAATCACCCATTTCCATGTGTCCCACTAGCTTCCCTACACCTCTGACTTTCACTTTGCCTACCCCTCTTCCTTCCACTTTGCCTACTTCGTGTCCTTTTTCTCCTAAAACATCATGTCATACTCCTATCCCCTCCACACAATAGACCCCACTCACATTTGCCATGGTGCCATCTCCCCAATATGCTGCAAGCCTACACCCTGTTATGGCTCACCCTAACCCTCCTTGAAACACATCCAAAAAGAGATTACCTGGGGTGAACCGCAACTGTGGTGCCGCAACTGTTGTGAGGATATTTCCAATGGCCAAGATCGTAACCCTTGAGATCTCCAAGCTCTACAACTCTTTGAGAAGCAATTCCATCGTGCCTCCTGCGAGTGTTGTCACATGCCACGTTACACTATGGATACTCGTCCCTCCTCCTCACCTCACTTCACTTACACACACTCACTAGCATGTATTAGGGAGATAGATTAGCAAGAGGATTAGAAAGAGCAAGAATCAATTGCACAATGGGAGAGTATGTTGTATTATGAGAGATATTCACTTATATACATGGCCATAAGTGTTCACACTCACTTAAACTTTGGCCGGTTGGGCACTTTAGGCTCATAAGGGCCCTAATGTTATTACAATAACTACTCTCATAATATATCCATGAAGTACATCACTTAGGACTTCATCCTAACTTGCTACCACAGGCTCTGGAAGCGAGAATTGCCATAGATACTCCGTCACACCATTACAGGCGCCCCTCCAAGTTGTAGCTTTGGACACCATTGCTTCATATCTTTAATGTATGACCCTTTGGTGTATCTATCATGGCTCCTTGATGTAAGATAATGGTGGTAGTTCTTGTTAACCCTAGGAATGGGTTAACACGCCCCCATGATACCACACTCAGGTGATGATAGTGTGAGGGCTTCTCATAGCCATCGATGATTTAGTAGTGGGGGGGGTGCGGATGATGCTTTGGAGGATGTGGGTGGTCGCTTTCACCTATGGCTCACCTATGATGATCTATTAGAGGGGGATTGGGTGCGACAGATGCTTCGGAGGAGGTGAGCATTCACCATCACCCGAGGATGTATGCTTTGAAGGAGGTGAGTGATCACTTTCACCTATGGGCTTACCTATGGCGATAGATGAGGTGCCGAGACATGGTATGCTTTATTATACTCTTGAGGAGGAAGGCCGGACTTTTAGGGATGAGATGGGGAAGAGGGTTTATTATAACTTGCGTCAAGTAGTTAATAAAACTTATAAAGCTAGTTTTAAACCAGGGGGGAGTAAAAGGATAAAAACTTCATGTATGTGGTGCAATACATACATGAGCGAGGGCTCTTGAATCCAACACACATGCATTTTTCTAACCAATGGTCTGAGGACTTCATCATAAAAGCTTCATGTGTGTGGTGCAATATATGCATGGGCGGTTCTTGAATCCAACACACATGTTTTCCGACCAATGGGCTGACATCATGATCCAACAATAGGTGGTCTCACATAAGGCAATGAATTAGAGAAGGAAAATAAATGCCTACCAATTGTTAAGGGGTAGAAGAAGGCAACGAAAGAAGCTAGGGAGGGTACTCAATACCCTCAGCAAAGACGGTGCATGTGAGTCAATTACAAAAGTATGGTGTGACAAAGTATGGTTTCAAGGGAAAGATAACTTGGCTCACACAATTTGTAAGTTTCTTCTTTCTTATGCATCACTAAGTTTAGTTCTTTTCTTGTCATAAGTTAAAAATCCTCCATTCAAGAAATGTAGGACCTTCAGGCTAGGATTTCTTTAAGTGAGCAACGAAGGTGGTGCCACCTATTTCTTTGGCCAATTATCCTTTGTTCACTCCATATTTGTAGTCTGGCGAGAAAGAGGAAAGATAATTACTAGAAATACATGGAGAATTTTCATCTTGAAATGGCTGTGTCTCATGGACTAACCTATATAATAAGTGAGGTTAACATGGGAACCCTTATATAATCAATGATGGTAGGAGGACTCATAATTTTATAAATGCTTCCCTTGTCTAGAGTATCCATATTTTGGTGGCATATTTTGGTTGAATGCATATTTTGTGCTAGCAAAATAAAGGTTATTTATTGATGATATTAAAATATAAAGAGGATATAGCTTTTCTTATATTATGCCTTTATACAATAGAAGTTATGGGACTGAATGCAAACTCTGTGCTGATAAAAGGAATGTTCTTTACCTCTCTTTGACAATATTCAAATATAAAGAGGTGATATCTTTTCTTATATTATGCCTTGATGTAATAGAAGTTGTGTTGGACAAAGAATGGTTTTTTCCAAGTATTTCCATATGATTCTTGGTGTGAATATAAACTAATTAAATCATGTACTCACATTTGAATATAATAAGAAGATTTTCACTTTAACTAGTGACCTCTATGGTTCAATGTCTAAAAATTCTTCTTTTTATTGATTATGAATTGTAGTGTATGATGATAGACCTTCTTATCTAGAGCTTTATGTATGGTTCATGTGCTTTGTTGACAAGAATTCATCATATATATTTCAAAAATAATTTTAATGTGTAATCATGTAGGAATTAATATGAAGCACTATTTGATATAGGTAATTTCTTCTTTGCTAGTTTCTCTTCACAAGTAGGTTTAGTATTATTGGTATCAATTGCATTGCAGTCTCATATGTATCTACTTGCATACATGGATAGGTAAATAGGAGATCTCAATAATCATTTATTGAGAAGCTTGACAAGAATAACTTCCATGCATGGAAGTTTAGAATGACCAATTTATTGATGGGAAAAGGATCTTGGGAATATGTTGAAAGAGAAAATGAGGAGCCTTTAAAATTGCCTAAAGAGAACACTACTCTAGCACCAGAGATAAATGCGTCCAAAGACTGGGATCTAGGGTGCAATGAAAGTGATGTATTGGATTTCAGTCAGTCTCATAGCACACAATATGATAGGACATATATAGAATGCCAACACTCCAACAGTTGTATGGAAAAACCTAGTGAAGATGTTCCTTGATTTGATGTTAAATACATGAGAAATATGTATTCCATTTCTTCTTGAGAACTTTGTTGGTGCAGATTAGCAAAGAGTGTTTCAGTTCTTGTGCCATGGGTGCAAGGAAAGTCATATTGGATTTCAATCAGTCTCATAGCAGACACTATGATAGGACATATATAGAATGCCAACACTCCAACAATTGTATGGAAAAACCTAGTGAAGAAGTTCCTAGATTTTATGTTAAATACATGAGGAATATGTATTCCATTTCTTCTTGAGAACTTTGTTGGTGCAGATTAGCAAGAGTGTTTCAATTCTTGTGCCATGGGTGTTGGTCTTTTGAGTGTGAATTTTTTGTGAGATTATATATGAGTATCTAAATGTTTTTTCAAAGAAACTATCATCATATGGTTTACCTCCAAAGAAGGTTGTAGACCATAAGATTGATATTTTGTAATCTTTGAGTAATCTTTCAAGTTAAGTCAATTTAAGGAGGATAAAGCTACTAAATAGCTTCAATGGTACCTCTAGATGGGGTATATTATGCCTTGTAGATCACCTTGGGATGCATTAGCTCTCTTTAGGGGAAAAAAAGATAATACAAAAAGAATGTGTGTGGATTACAAGGATCTTAATAAATTTATAGTTAAGATAATTTATAACAAAAAATAATGTGTGTGGATTACAAGAATCTTAATAAATTTTTGTGTGTATAGTAAGACACTAAGATGAAAGTAGCCAATGTCTCAGAATTGTTTTTTGTAGTTCTTAAAAATGAATACTATTTATCAAAATGCAATTCTATTTATGAAAGAAAGTAATTAAGTGTGGCTTCTTTAAATAGGAGCTTTTATGCCTAGGGTATATCAGCACTATTGATGGTGTCTATATTGACTATGAAATTGAAGTCAAAAAGTTATGGGAGCGGCAAATCTTGAAGGCCATCACACAAGTCAAATCCATATTTGTAAAAATTTCCAAGTTCTAAAACTATGTGAAGATTACTTTGTATCTTTGATTTTTTTTGAAGGGGTGTGTGGAGAAATGTAAATAACTAAGTGTAAAAGCATGGCATGGATTAAGAATTTGGATAAATATTTTATAAACATGAAGTACTAGATTAGCCCTTATGCTTTGAATCACAGTGGATTCCTATTCACCAAGGAAACACTATGTTACCTTATGTAAGGAGATGAATGAAAAATGCAAGGGTCAATGTAGGGACTATGCCTTTTAACCATCTTATGAGATCAATTCCCTCTTGTGGGAAAGCTAGATCACCTCACTTACATGTCTTAAATTGGCACACAATAGGAGTTAGGGGATTTGGGAGGTTATTTTTGGGCCATTTCATTCTAGAGAGAGAAAGGTCCTAGGCCAATAAGAGAAAGGCATCTGTAACAAAAGTTTCTTATTTATTGCTTATTAGTTATTAGTATAAATTATAATATATAAATATCCTAAAATATCTCAATAGTACTTTCAAATATGACACTGATCATATTTAAAATCTTTACTAAAAACTCATTTATTACATATAACATCTAATAAAAGATATAATATTCATTGAAAAGATATAATATTCATTGAAAACAAGTACATTCAGTACCATCTTCTTCTTTTTCTTCTATTACCTTTCTTCCTCATCTTCTATTGTCTATGTATCTTTTATCTATATATGTATATCATTTTCTAATGCAATATTACAAACAATAGTAAGTTCTCATCGCCCTTCTTTGTTGATTACTTCTATTTCTATATCAAACAAACTACATGAAGATAACATCTGGATACCCAGAACAATTGGGAAAGAAAGCTGGGTTCTTCTACAAAAACGTAAGTGTCAAAGATCAAGTTCGAATGAGTTTATCTCTTTATGGAAGAAAAGGATAAAAGATTTTAGACTTGGACAAAATGAGAAGTCTAATAAAGAAGTCCTTGTACAACATGTGTACATGCACAAAGAACTTTTCTTGCCAAAAAGACATAGAGAACTTCCTCTCCATCAACCAAATTGTAAGAATATTTCTTTTTTTTAAAACATATTTTGCATAGGTATATCTTTTAATACTTACATAAATCTTTTTATTATTTTTACAGATGTGTATCCTTTAACTCTTATGGATTGGGAATCTATGGAGTCTATTATAGGAATCTTTGATGTTATTCACACATTTATTGGAGAGAAACAATACAAAGGAAGAAGTCCAAGATCTCGTACACAAATTGGTATATAGACTATGACTCTTTTTATAATGCACCACATAGTAATATCGATTTGTGTTACTACAAATCCTGACTTTGCTTGACTTTAGAGATGAGGAGTGGTTATTTTCAAGCCCTTGCACTAGTGAGAGCCTTAGATGCAAGATCTTCCAAGAATTATAAAAGTCAATGAAACCACATATAGCTACCAAGTAAATAAAAATAATATAAACATGCGTGTGAATGCCTTCATCAACTCATTCTCAAATTCAGATATTAAGATTACAAAGACAATTTTTATATATAATTCTCTAGATTTAGAATTCTTAGATTGAGGATGGAATAAGAGAATAAAAAATGGTGTGGAATGTCAAGTTCTATTAGAGATTAATACATGATAGGGAATCAAGTTTTTTGCTATCTTTATACTGTAGTCATTGACACACTCTAGCTAGATGACTTGTTCCTTTGGATCAAAACTTGCATGACTTCTATGATAATCCAATCATGGATATTGAAATTTTATCAATGAAAATAGTATTAATGTGATATCCATTAGGCAAAAATGTTCTATGGCACAACTTAGAACTCGCTTGTAGAAAGAAGGAGATGTAGGGCTTCCTCATAACTTCATCTTTCAAGTAAATAATTGAAAGGTATAATATAACACAACACATTATAACACATTACATAAACATAACAAGATTTTATATACATTTGACTCACTTTTACCTAAAAGGTAAGAAGAATGATTTAAAGGCCAATACATCAACAACAATGCTATTGTACACATTATTCTAGCTGGACACTCTCAATTGAGCACAAAAGGAAGTTAGACACATAAGTAAAAAGTAATTCTCTTATGGATAAGAATGTAGTAATTCTCTTAGAAGAGAGTGGATAAGAATGTAGTAAACATTGTATACATAATTATGTGATATGCTAAACTTCTTTTTCACATCCCATGTTCAAGTAGGTGTAGCGAGGGAGAGTTTTGTCGTGTTGGCCTGGTGTCTTTTGGCTCATCCTTAGTTCGTTGCATTGTCACTCTCACCTCAGTAGTTGCATCCTATGGCTCTTTTGTTTCACTAGTTGGTTCTATTGTCATTCTTGTTGTATCCTTTGGCCCTTTTTGTTAACACTCTTGTTGCATCCTTTGACTCTTTTGTTGTACTTTCATCACATCAGGCATGTGAAAGCATGGATAGGTGGTACAAAATGTAGTGTCTTTGACACTGCTTTTAATACTATTTTTTATTTTGTTTTAGAGAGTTTTAGATAAATTTAAAAAAATATTAGTAGCACTTTTTAAGATTCTTATCCATAAAAGTACTTTGAAGAATATTATTTAGAATTCCAGACCACAATAGGAATCCTAAAATCAAACATTTTTGAAAGTAGAAAAGTGGTACCACCTAACCATGCTTTGACCCAAGCACATCCATCATGTATTCTATATTGGTGTCTTTTGGAATAAAAGAAGGACCAATTTTTTCTTTTTCATGCTATAGCTTGGTTCTTGTGGTCATGTCTATGTAGAGGACGATGCTACCATCGATGCTACCATCGAAGAAGTCTTCACCTTTCTTCTTCGTTGTCTTATTTCTTCTTTGTCGTATGTGCTATTGGGAACTGATTTACTTATGATTAGCTCTATCACCCTTGTACAAAAGTTTTAATTTATGATAGGTGTTAAACCACAGTTGGTTAACATTTATTCTGAAGCGTGGTTATGCTTCATGTACCTTTAGTAGACCACATTAAGCGCTTCATGTAAAAGATATATGGAATGACTGAGCTTATGACGTATGTAATGCCAGTGGCCACAAGAATAAGCCTAGGTGTACATAGAGCTAGAGAATTAGTTTTGGGCCCCCAATTGTTAAATGGGCAGCCAACCATTGTAAAAAGAGAGCTCATGTATATAAGTGACTTATGAAATATGAAAAGGAACAATACCATTATCACAATTGAGTCTCTCTCTCTCTCTTGTGGGATATGGTGGTAAGCTTGTGTATGTTTATGCTTGCTTGCTAAATTGTGGTGTGTGCATGAAGGTGATATTCTCATTGCTTGCCTTTTATCCTTCTTCTCCTCTCTCTCTCTCTCTCTCTCTCTCTCTCTCTCTCTCTCTCTCTCTCCCACTTTTGAAGGAATTGAGTAGGAGTTGAGCTCACTATAGCTCCTTCCCTCTTTACTCCAGATGCAATGCAAATATTCTCAATTAAATAAATGAAAGTAAAAAACTCTAAAATATCTATGTATGAAATCTTGTGGTGTACTTTCTAAAGGTCTTAGAGCATCCTCACTATAGAATGGCATTTGGATGATAGGAAGGTGGGCCAAACATCTATCCCCAATGGAAACTCTCAACAATGAAGTCACTTACAATGGACCAAAATGGATAAGTACATGGAAATAAAATCTCATAAGTGATTGATAGCCTCCAATTTTGACATCAAATAGGCTAAGAAGATGCAGCTTTTGTCAAATAAGAATGATGTTATCCCATGTTTATTTTGTATCCAAGCCTAGACATACACTTGTTGCCGTATGATTTGTACGCATGTCCAACTTTGTAAATGCTTGGCAATTTAGCGGGTCCGCACTTGTAAAGCCAAAGCATGGAAACTTTCTCTAGCTATTTTGTAAGGTTAAAAGCCATGGTCTATGTATGCACAAAAATGAAAGCTAAGCCTAAGGTTTCAAAAAGCTTATGTAACAAACTTTTCAAATTCAATAAAGAAAGAAAGAGAAAGGACTCGTGTGATTTGGGAGGTTTGGGAAGTTGGAAGTTGGTTACAACCTCTCTCTACCTTTATCTACCAATCTCACGGTTCTTTTCAATCTCTCTCAATTGGCACAAACTTTTGCTTTCTTGTTTCTTCCATCTCTCTTGTGCTTCAACGCCATATCCATGGAGGAAGAGAGTGAAGAAGAAGATGGTGAGGATGATCTCTATGCTTATCTTTTGTGTGCCATAACCTAGGTCTAGTTTCTTTTTGTGTGTGCATGGCTGTAGTTTCCTAGAGAGAGAGAGAGATAGTGTGTGTGTGCCATTCTTGAGTGTATTTGAGTGTTTCTTGCAGTTTTTATGGCAATGGGCTGAGCCCATTGCATATATTTTGCATGCTTGAGTCCAGGATTTGCTGTCTTTTTGTGTGCTTGGAAGGCTGATTAAGTGATGGGGCTAAGGCATCATAATGTTCAATCCTCCATTGCTCTACCTCTTGCTCTTGGATAGTCCTCACTAGATGGGGTCCACCAACTGAATAGAGAACACTCTGATCATCATGCCGCCTTTGGGGTCACTCCCACTAGGAATTGAAGAAGTTCAGTCCCATACCTTCTAAATAAGTAGGTTCTACCCTACCAACAAAGGTAGGACACAACTGTGCAAGCATGTGATGCTCACAATCACAAAATGGTACAAGGGGCTGGAATTATGACAAAATAGGTCAACAAATGCAGTTAAACCTCACCCAAGGATGAATAAAAATCTCACAAGAAAAGTTTGGACGTGAGAAATACTTAACTCCCCTTGAAAGTACCATTTTGTATGGTCGGCATCCAAAATGGGTGCATTGGTGTCGCACCAAGAGAAATCCATTTCTCAAGACCTGAAAATGCAACATTCAAACATCTTTTAAAAAGGCGATTCTCTGGAGGTTAAACATTCTGTGTAATTGCTTGTTTTTATGCTCCTTTCTATCTCTCATTTTTTTTTGTAATAGAAATACTTATTGTGTGGGTTAGTTCTTATAAGTATGTATAGATGTACTTCCATTGGTTTTGGGGTGGTTGTGTGGACCAAAAGGGAGATATTGGTGAACTCTTTTTGCCATATTTGGTTGAAGTGGTCATGTGCTTCAATTGCCCCAACATACTTTAGCTAGTGGGTTTTTGAATTGTCAGGGAAGACATATCATTCTAGCCCAGGGAATCCATCAAGCTTGCGAGTCCTATGGGAGCATGTTTCCCTTGATGGTTCCGCTTTAATGGCATGTTCAAGTTCTTGGGTGGGCAACATTAGGTAGGTATGCGGTGTGCTAAGCATGTATAGAGATGTGATATCCTACCCGTTGTTGTAGAAAACCTTGTTCCTGTGCATCTAGGGAGTATTTCCAAGGTGGCAAGGATATGCATCCAAATCTCAAAGTCTTCTCGCTTCAAAAGAGGTACACATTCCTCACTATCCTTTTCATCATCTAGTGTCTTATGGCACATTTGACATAGGTGGACTGTAGTGGATCAAGTTGTTGTTACTGATTCCTCTGCAAAGGGTCTACCACACTCATTGGGTGTACCCTCCACATGCATAGCTTGATCTTTACTATTTGATCTTTCCTTTGAATATAGATGTGGTTGGTATCCCAATAGTGGATCATTTTGGATTCCCTCATGAATGGTCACCCAAGGATGTAGTAAGAAACAGGATGACGTCCAAAGTTCATCATGACAAAGGTGTCATCCACGGTCTGCTCTCCCCATTTTTCAAATCCTTCAGTAGACAAATTGGTCTAGTTGTGGCTCTATCAGCGAGTTCCACTAGCAATGTGGTGTCATCCATGGCGGTTGCTCCCCATTTTTCCCAGTATTTTTTTGTAACAATGCCCACTCTAGCTCCCCCATCTAGGATTTCTGTGACCTGGAGACCATGAAAGGTTATCCGCAATGCCGCATTTAGTTCATCACCCTCAAAGTATTGTCTAATATTATTTACTCAAACTATGGGGGTGCCAATGATTTCGTGGGGTATAACAAGTTCATCTTCCTTAGACTCATTAGAGCTATCTAGTTTCATGGATTCTTGTATGCCTGCCCCAAGGAGTCCCTCCATCCAGTCCTTTAGATATTTCCATAAGCTCGGGATACCTTGAAGCAAGGTGCCAATAGGGATTTGGATCTGAGAAGAAAGGAAGAAAGAGAGACCAGCAATGTCTCTAGGAGTAGAGGCTGTTCTGTGTGAGGAAGATTGCTTTAGCTTAATCTTAAGATCTTATGTGTATATTGGATGTGGATGGGGATTTCTATATCCATTCTTTTGAGATGGTTGAATCTCCTAGATCTTTGAGATATTCGGCTACTTGATTTCCCTGGTGGGGGTAGCTACGACAGTGGGGGAGCTGCTACTTCTGTTGGCCCTTGTGGGGGTGACTGGTCTGGGAGCTATCTAGGATATACCTAAGCCTCTTCAGTGGGTCTCATGTTGGAGCCCAACGGACATGACTCAAGGTAAGAAGTAAAAGGCTTGTATTCTATTTGTGCTTGGCAATCCCTGACCAATTCTTGGGCTACCAAGAGTTTTTATTTCTCCTCTATGGGGTTAGGATGTTCGGCAAGATGTTTTGAGAGATGATTAACATCAATTGGTTCTCAGGCTCGGGTGACTGAGCATAGCAGATCTTTATCTTCTGACAAAGAGGTTAATGCATGTGTTGTTGTGCCATCTTTTGAACCACTTTTGATAACTACTACTTGGCTATCTCGCTTACTGATCTTTGTGGTTTTATTTTCTAAGCGTCTAGTTGCTAGTGCTTGTTCAAGGAAATTCTTTGAGGATAAGACTTTGTCTTGTCCCTGGTCTTGCGAGGTAGATGCCTCTATTGTAGCATGAGCTACAGCCCTCTATCTATTTTGTAATCTAGTTACGACATTGAGAGGGACCGTGTGGATGAAGCTATCTCTTACAATCAATAGGTTAATACTAGTGCTAGGTTTAGCTTCACGAGCCTTCCCCATTGTTCCAGGTCTCAGTGGAAAATCTTTATACATATGGTCAATTCCACACCTAACACATAAGAGGGTTAAGGCGGGAGCACCTATAGAGGTACTTGCCATACCTTTCTTGATAGGACACTCAGCTACTTGGTGAGTTCTTGCACAAGGATAGCATTGCAGAGGTGGTTGTTTTGCCATTGCATTTATGTCTCAGCCCCGTGGCATTGTGGTAGCTAAGAACACTAGGTACATTTGGTCACCCTCCATCATATAGTGGCTTAGAATTTGAGAGGGTGGACTTGAAAAAGATCCCTATCCCCTCCGCACAATGAATTTTGGGGTACTAGTAGCGGAAGTAGCACTTCTTGCATGGGACAGGGTCCCTCACTCGGGGCCTCGCCCACGTATATCTGGACAAGAGACCAATCCCTCGATTTTTCCAAAACTGAACTCGAAAAAAACTTCCCTCGCCCGAAAAGCACGGGCGATTCCTCTAGGATAAATTTACTCTAACGTAGTCAAGAGCCTTAACTAACTGAACTGATTTGACCAAACCCATAAGTCCCATAGTTAGATCAAGGAAAAGACTTGCACTTGGATCATAGTGAGCTACATCATACATCCATCTTTGAATAGGGTTTTTAACCCTACTTGATCAGAGTGGTCATGGATCTATCCTTGGTGTCTCTTGCGCCCAATAGCTCAGTGGTGGCAGAAGGCACCGGCAACCCACTCCCCACCACGTCATGAGAACCACCTCGGTATCACATGTGTGGAGGTGGAGAACTGTAACCATTGGAGAGACATTGAAGAACAAGAAGACTCAGCATAAAAGGGCAACCGATATCTACTACAGATGGTAACAAGGGTTAATGTTGTGTTAGGCAGGAGTAGAGATAAATGCTCAGATAGAAGTAATGTATGAAGAGTGTAGCAGTTGTATGCTCTCAACAAATAGTTTACAGTTGTGTCTTGAAGCTTGTAATAATGATAATACCCAGGGAATGTTAGTCTGTGATGGCTCTATACTAGTCTCTGTAATGCTTCCCGAATATAATTAAGAGCAAGCTTGTCATCTCACTATTGTTTTGAGTTGTTCTCTACATTGTGTGGATTGAGTCTACAGTTTCTCTATTCTACTGAACATGTTGTCTATGTATAAGAGAGAGTGAGATAGTTAGTGAATAGATGGAGTGAGAACTGAGTGAGTGAGAGTGAACGTTTTCTTAGTAGTGTAGTGTTTTGTGTGTTCCCATGACCATATGAGAGTTGGTGTTCATACCCGAAAACTCTAGTGGTGGGTGATTGTACGTCTCCACAGACTACTGTCTTGCCATTTCGCTGAGAGAGGGAAATTAGTGAGAAACACTTGGCAATCCTATTGGGGACACAACAAGCATACTACTAGGGAAAGCATCCGTAGAGTAGCATTCTGCACCATCACTAAAGGAAAGTCTAGGAACAAGTTTGAGAAGAAACCATAGCATGGAAAGAACTTTCCGGAGAAGACAATATGGAGAGCTATGCACCACTTAACTCAGCTAGCTTTAGGCATGCTTTATGCATGTTATTGGATCTGAAGATGGTGGAAAGTAATGCCTTCTAAGAGACCCTCTAGGAAGCTTGCAGGTGGGAGTGCATCGCACTATTACAATCAAGAAGAGAGTGTTGAAACTTCTGCAATCTCGCACAAGCAAGAAGAAGTGTCAGAATTTAGGCACAACTTAGACCACGAAAAGGAGTGCCAAGAGCGAGAAGCCGGGCACAGTCTAGGTCTGGAAAGCCCAAGAAGGGTGGAGTAGCAAAACCAAGAAGAACAACCACAACAAAACCCCTGGAAAAGGTTCAAGGGAGCCATGGCGTCATTAGCCAAAAATTTATTGGTGTTCTTAGAAGAAAAAAGAGGAAGATGAAGATCTCCATGTGAGGAGGTTTGAGCAATACTGGAAAGTGGCCAGACCTCCGGACGTGGAAGAGCCAGAGCTGAGTGAAATTTGCAAAGGTTCTTTCATGAATACCTTCAAAGAAATAGCCATGGAGTGGGTGTCAAGATATCAAGACAACATTTCCAACCTATGAGGAGGTCATGACTGCTTTTCTGGGAAGATTTTGCAAAATAAAGTCTGCAACTCAACTCTGTGATCAAATGAGAGAGCTCTAATAAGAGGATATGGATGTGGAAGCTTATGCAACAAAGCTGCTAAGCTTGAGGTAGAGAGTGGCAGAACAAACCCGACCCTCTATGCAAATTGTTACTGTGATTAGTTTGTCCAAGGGCTTAAGCCAGATATCCACACAATAGTCAGCACAAAACAAGCAAAAACTAAAGAGGAGTTTGAGGAACTGGTGAAGTTGGACAAAATGGCTGGAAAAAGAAGTCGAGAAAGGAGAAAAAAGAAGAAGCCCAAGAAGAGTGTCACCATTGAAGAGGACGATTCAAGGGACTCCTCTCGTCGCAGGACTCTCCAAAGACAAAAAGAAAAAAACTGGGAAGGCATAAACAACCTCCGGAGAATTGATGCTGCAGATAAAACAGTTAATGCAAGAAATGAAAAAGAGCAAAGGCTCAGATTTTTGCAAGAAGGTGTTATGTTCCCAATGCAATCAGGAAGGGCAACTAAAGAAGGAATGCATTGTGCCACCAACTTGTACCATTTGTAATATGTACAATCATAGCACATGGAATTATAGGTACAATTTGAAAAACAGAGCCCCCATAGTGAACAACATGGAAGGAGTGGAAAAAAGACCCCCATGAGTGGGAAGGTATTGAAACAGAGGCCGTGGAAATTATTCAAGAAATAGAAACCAAGGAGGACGAGCCGATGGTTCTACAACCTTCACGTGCTATTATTGTCAACAGGTTGGACACACCAAAGTAGAATGTGCCATGAAGAAAAAGCATGATGAAGAAAGACAAGCAGAATTGATGCAGCTCAAGGAAAATCCGCCAAGCGCCAACATGATGCAAGCAGATGATATACAGAAGGAGGTGCATGAAATCTTGCCAGTCATAAGGGCTAAAGCTAATGAACTTGGTGTGTAGTAATAATCCCGCCTTCATAACCAAAACTCACCCCAAGCCGGAACTGAGAAACTCAATAGAAGAAGAAACCCTGGAATGTAGCAATATGAGCCGAAGAACTGCCAGTATTATCCAGAGATGATGAAGCAGCCAAAGTCACAATTTAATTGAACAATGAACTCATCAATGATGCAGTGCTCAATGCAGTATCTAGAGTGAATATCATCAACGAGGAAACTCCATTGGGATTGGGTCTCAAGTGGTATCCCATTTCGTTCAACATATGAATGGTAGATAACATGGTAGTATTACCTAAAGGAATCATCAAGAATGTCCCAATGAAAATCAAACAGGTTGACTTCAAGGTTAACGTGGTGGTTATTACCACAGAAAACCACACCGTGGGCATGTAAAGGCTTTTCTCGGGCCTTTTGTCTAGCCTTTGGGACTTGGTAATCTTTGGCATGGTGATGTTTTTTGAGAATGTTGCAGATAGGTGTCTCTTTTTCACTTCATTTTTTGGGGCGTTGTCATTTTCAGCTTCCCACTTTTTGATGTGATGTGACCCTTGATTCATATCATGGCCACCATCTCGACTAAATGGTTTTAAAGCATTCGCATTGTCTTCCCTTCTTACCATTGCGAGTGGGGTTTTAATGATGTTGTGACTCCTATCCTCCATGCAATTGCTTGTGCCATCATTGTGGCCTTTTGAGTTGTTGATGTGGATCAGGCTGGCACACACTTGGTCACTCATTTTTTTACTTTCTTGGCTCTGATTGGTTCTGGAGATCTGAGGTTTTGAAGTCTGGCCACCCTTCCGGCCTAGCAATCCTTCTGTGGCTTTGTGGTCTTTTGAATTTTTTGCATCCGCCTCCACTAGTGAGGCCATGCCACAGCATATGCTCTAGACCAACTCATAGTCTTCCGCTTTTGCTTCTTCTAGTGTAATCACCTCCGGATGGCCTTTGTATTTTCTCATCCTAAAGCCATTTACTGTCTTTGGAAAAGGTGTACCATCCAAGTTTTCTAAGGTAAAGGAATTCTGACTGATGGTCTTTCACACTATGAATGGTCCGAGATCCACCGAGTTTTGAATTTTCCAGGGTAAGCTCCAAGCTTGGAATTGTAGACCAATACAAGATCTCCTTTCTCAAAAATCATGTGCTTGAGATGTCTATCAGTCCAAGCCTTTCTTCTTCGTTGCACTATCTCCGCCTCTAGAGAGCTAATTTGTCATTCTTCCTCTAAGGCTAAGAGTTCCTGTATTCTGATTTCCTGGGATTCTTCCATTGGAAGCTTCTCTTGAATGGCCACTCTTAGACTGGGTACCACGAATTCCATGGGCATAACTACTTCCAATCCATAGAGACCAGCTTGAATGGTATTTACCAAGTTGAGACTTTGTAGGATGTGCGAAATGCCCATAGGGCCACGTCCAGCTTCTAGTCCCAATCGTTTTTGTTAGAATTTTTAATTTTCTTTAGAATCTTAGTCAGAACCTTGTTGGTTGATCTTGCCTGGCCATTGCACTATGTGTAGTAGGTTGAGGACTTCTTGTGATTGATCAGGTATCTCTCCATCAATTCTTTCATTGCTTTGTTTAAGAAATGTGTGCCCTGGTCATTGACTATTTCCACTGGTAATCCATGCCTAGCAATGATGTCCTTGAAGAGGAATTTCACCACCTCTTTTGCGGAGTTACTTTTTACAGCTCTAGCTTCCAGCCACTTGGTAAAATAGTCAGAAGCCACAATGATGTACTCACATCTGCTGCTCTTTCTAGGTGGCTTAATTGGTCCAACAAAATCCAATCCCCACTTCATGAATGGAGATAGCAACAGTATAGGTGAGATGGGAAATACATCGGAATCTCCGAGTTGACCCATTCACTAACAGACAGCACAGTTCTTTGCTTCACTATTGGCATCCCTTATGATAGTTGGCCCAACCACAAGCTTTCTTGGAAAAAATTTTGGGCTATTATTTCTCCGCCCATGTGTCCTCCGATTATCCCACACTATGCTTGTAAGATTCCTCCCCCAGCCTTCGAGGTATACAGGAGTAAGAACCTCCCTTTCTGATCTTATAATTATTCCCTCTCTAAAATAAAAGAAAGATTCTGTTTAAAAAAGGAAGACCCTTTCCCCAGAATACTTCTCAGGAGCCCACCTGTTTTAAGGATTCAGAACGATGAGTTCAGAAGTGAGAACCGGTGTTTTGGATGCCAAGGTTTTGGTCAGCAGTTAAAAGACTGCCCAACTCTTGCCATGTCAAGGGCACAGGGAAGTCAAGCACCTCGAATTTAGAGACCAATTCCTTCATACCAGTCTAATCAGGGTCCGTCTCGCCCAAGCCAGGGTAACCCCAGAAGAACTCCAGCTCATCCATCTGCCTCTGTCCAGAATAACCTTAGAACTCCTTTCTAGAACTGGAGCAACCAAAGAGAAAGAATTCCGCCTCAGTAGCCAGAGCAGTCGCAATTTCAGATGTAGTAGAAGAGAAAAAAGGACAGATCTGTGCTACAATTGAAAACCAAGGACCTAACCGACAATTCTGAGTCATCCATACTCCAGCAGAGTATCAGGGTAAACCAAGTAATCGAAGATATACTTCGGTCATTCTGTGGCAGGGAACCCAAGAAGTGGCTAAGCTATCTGCACCTAGTCGAGTTCGCCTACAATGCTTCTTATCACAGAAGTATTGGGATGAGCCCTTTTAAAGCTCTATTTGGACAAGATTCCTTAACTCCATTAACTAGGTCCGACCCATTGATTAGGGTCGAGACGTCCAGACAAATGCTTGACGACATGGAGCAATAGATGTAGGCAATTCATAAAGATATAAAAGCTGCCCAGGATTGACAAAAGCAGTATGCAGATAAGAAGAGGACAGTCAGAGAATTCAAAGAAGCAGATATGGTCTTCATTTGAGTACGGCCCAAAAGAAGTTCTTTATCTCTTGGGAAGTATAAGAAGTTATCCCCCAAATATTGTGGGCCATATCTGATTTCAAAGAAAGTAGGTGACTTAGCCTATGAGCTTCCTCTACCTCCTCATCTCAAATTCATAATGTATTTCATGTAAGCCTTCTAAAGAATATTGTGCCAAGCCCAAATCATGGAAAGACGGTAAAACTTCAGTGGTAAGATACACCGTCGGCTTCTAGGTTACGCTAGTTCCTTCTTTTATATAAGTCGTAACTCTTACTTGTCTCTCTCGCAGTAATCTTACTTCCATCGATCTCCTTTCTTTCTTAGTCTCTTTTATGGCTTAGCAGCAGGACTTGATTTTATCCATGATGATTTCTCACCTTCAAGACGCAAGCGAGTTTGTGAAGAAGGATTTTATAGAACTGTATGAGCGCTCACTTTTTCCTCACTTGTTTGGGAACTTCTGTAGCTTAGACCAAATGGCGAACCTATCAAGACATAACTAGGGTAACACCGTGGGGTCGGCATCGCTTTCGTAACAATGTCCGCTTGGCTATGGTTATTGAAGCTTTGGGTTTGGGTCCCCGATACTATTGCGTGATGAGATCAAGGCATGGTGGATTTTCTGAGCGGGTCTTCTTACTTGCGTGTTTTCTTCCTCACCATAAGATATGCCTTTATCCCATTTTTGGCTTACCTCTTAGAGGTCCTTTTATTAGGTCACCTCATACCAATGAGGTAGGTGCTGCAATAACCAGCCGAATTATTCCCATAGATGAGTTACCTTATACATGTGCTTATACGTGTGCTGCTTGTTAGTGCTGCTTGTTAATGCTGCTTTTGTGACCATATGATGGACGGGCTTATGGAATTCTAAAAAGTTCTTCTATCTTGCTATATATGTTCCAAGAGTAAATAAAGTTGAAATCTTTGTTCTTGTCTTGAGTCTTGCTCTCTTTGAGACTTTTCTTGGTGGTTACTCTTAATTAAATTTTCTCTTAGTCTCATATTCGTGCATCTTGCGGAATTACCCCCAAATTACGAGATAAGGGCATCTCATGTTTTTCAAGTGGGAGAGAATGTAAGATTCCTCCCCAGCCTCTCAAGATATCCAGCATCTTCCCCTGTAATCAATCCCTCTTCAAAAGTATAAAAGATCTTGTCTCTAACTGTTTTAACCTAGAGAGAGAAAATATTCTAGAGAGATAATATTCAATTTTTTAATATTTTTTGATAGAAAAATATCTCATCTTATTAAAATGAATTCCCCCGAAACAGAAATTCAAAAAGGACTTTCCAATGTGCAATTGGAATTAATTGGAAATGGGTATAAAGGACCTTAGCCGCCTAAGAGTCTAGATTTTCAGAAATTTTTGGATTATGGTCCAATTAAGGTTCCTGTGGGCAATAGGATCAATCCATGTGTGGGGAGGAGATAAATCCAATTTATAAAAGAAGATATCCAAAAATGAGTAAATGGTCACATAAGATGAAGAGTTGACTATGTACAAGGTTTATTAGTAAGAAACATGAGTAATATCAAAATATGAGATATTTTGGGTATCCAAAAATGAGTAAATGCTCACATAAGATGAAGAATTGAATAAGGACAAGGCTAATAGTTAAAAAAGGGAGATATTTAGAAGTAAATACTCACATAAGATGAAGAGTTGAATAAGGACAAGGCTAATAGTTAAAAAGGGGAGATATTCAGAAGTAATGATGCATTTTTGACACCTCTGTATGGGGATTTCCCCCTCATGAATGAGGCACCTACTTCACATGTGCAATTGAGTTTTAAATCTTCAAAAATTGAGATATTTCATCTCTCCTCTCTCCTACTTCAAGTCTAGTTGCAAAAAGTTAGCTCAACTGACCTAAAAATGGTCAAAAATTGACCAAACTGAATTGGAAAATTCTAGAATCAGTTTGTTTGGTTAGAAGCTCACTTTTTTTCTATATATAGAGGCCTTCCCCTTTGTTGAAACTCAATAGTGTTTTATGCACTGTTACTCTACTCCTCCCAAGCCAAGAACTATGAATTTATTAAGAATTCACTAGTTTTTGACATTTCCCTCTTCCAAAGATTGGTGGCCACTCTTGTCCAAACAAGAGTTGAACCCTCAAACCATCAAGCCAAAGGAAAGCTATCAAAGTCATTAGTAAGTTGGTGATTCTTCTAATTTTTTTAATTTTATGGTTTTAAATGGTTTTTATGCTTTATGTCTTCTCTAAAAATGTTATGCCTCATTACAAAAAGGCATTTCCCTCTCTTCTCTACTAAAACCAACCATTCTCTATCCTAGGTGAATGATTAATGATTAAAGTCAAGTTTTTATAATGTTGTCTTAATTAAATGGAAAAATATTTACCTTAGGATAATTTCAATACTCTTGGTGCACTTTTAATTAGTCTTAAAGACTTAAAAATTTAAAAAATGGTCAGCCATACAAAGGAGGTTATGGCAAAATTTTTAGAAATTAGTGAGATAAAATTCATCTTTTATTATCCTAAAAGAGTAATCCTTACGGTTTCTATATTCTAAAGTATCATTTTCATGCATAGAGGTATGCATAAAGATTATTATTTTAATATAAAAGTGTTACTTTTATCATATTTGGATTTCATGCATAGAGGTATGCATAAAAGATTATTATTTTAATGTAAAAGTGTTACTTTTATCATATTTGGATTTCATGCATAGAGGTATGCATAAAAGATTATTATTTTAATGTAAAAGTGTTATTTTTATCATAATTGGATTTCATGCATAGAGATATGCATAAAAGATTATTATTTTAATGTAAAAGTGTTACTTTTATCATATTTGGATTCCATGCATAGAGGTATGCATAAAAGATTATTATTTTAATGTAAAAGTGTTGCTTTTATCATAATTGGATTTCATGCATAGAGGTATGCATAAAAGATTATTATTTTAATATAAAGTGTTACTTTTATCATATTTGATTTTTATGCATAAATGGGTGCATAAAAGATATTTTTTTATACTAAAAGTGTGATTTTCATCATAATTGGATTTTATGCATAAAATAGATGCATAAGAGAAACTCTTTTATTCTAAAAGTGTAATTCCTACTAAATTGGATTTATGCATGGAAATATGCATAAAGAATTTATTTTAATCCAAAAGTGTCATTCTCATTTAAAAATGAATTTATGCATGGAAAGATGCATAAAAGATTGATTTTAATTCAAAAGTGTCATTCTCATTTAAAATGAATTTATGCATAGGAAGATGCATAAAAGATTGATTTTTAATTCAAAATGGTTATTCTCCTTAAAATAGAATTTATGCATATATAGATGCATAAAGAAATCTTATATCAAATATAAGAATTCTCTTGTATTGTATAAATAGATATTAAGATATGATAAGATGCATATGAGATGAGTTAAGATGTGATAAGATGAGTTAGGATGTGATAAGATGCATATGAGATGTGATAGGATATGATAAGATGTGTATGAGATGTGATAGGATGTGATAAGAGGTGTATGAGATGTGATAAGATGTAATAAGATGCATATGAGATGAGTTAGGATGTGATAAGATGAGTTAAGATGTGATAAGATGTATATGGGTTATGATAGGGCAAGAATGGATGTGATGTAAAAGAATAGATGTGAAGGCGTATGTGGTTATATGAATGGGAATGTGAAAATGGATGTATGAAGGTGAATGTGGATGTGCGGATGTGAAAATGGTTGTATGTATGTAGAAATGGATGTATGGATGTATGAATGAATGTGGATGTGGATGTGGATGTGGATGTGGATGTGGATGTATCAATGAATGTGGATGTGGATGTATGAATGTGAATGTGGATGTGTGGATGTGGAAATGGAAGTGTGGATGTATGCATGTAGAAGTGGATGTATGGATGTGAATGGGAATGTAGAAGTGGATGTATGGATGTAGAAGTGGATGTATGGATGTGAATGGGAATGTGGATGTGGATGTATGTATGTGGATGTGGATGTATGAATGAGGATGTGGATGTATGTATGTGGATGTGGATGTATAAATGAGGATGTGAAAATGGATGTATGTATGTAGATATGGATGTATGGATGTGAATGTGGATGTGGATGTGGATGTATGTATGTGGATATGGATGTGTTTGTATGAATGCGGATATGGGATTGGATGTATGATGTGGGATGTACGAACATGGATGTGTATGTAGAATAATGAATGTGAATGTGTATGTGAAATAATGTGTCGTCGATATGAGTGAACGGATGAGAATGAGTACACATATGAATGGAATGTGGAATAAGTAATGTGGACTGAGAAGGGATAAGGTGGAAAGACGAGAGTTCGAAATAGAAACTGTATTTTGTGACCTGCTCTGTAAATGACTGTTTTATGTCAAGAATGTTGGGGAAGCATTTTGACCGTCTTCTTATGGATTAAGGTCATGGAGACCTAACTGTTAAAGTTGCAACTGTTGAAGGAATGTCACTGGAGGACGTCTCGCGTAGCAAGGTCGGTCTTGACCAGCCTCGGTTCGATTTAAATGGTGAGCTTCCGGTATAGTGGATGAGGGACCAAGGAAGCGGCCTATGAGTGAAGCGCTAGGTGACCTGCGAAGGATCCTAGAGGGTGCTGACCATACGGTGCTCGGGCTCTGGGTCGCCAAAGATACCCACACGTGCGTCATGGAAGATATTGGAACAAGGAGTAAGAGTTGTTTTCTGAAACCGGGCATGGATCTGGTTGATTGACCAACGGATGAGTCCATGGCTCTCTTATATGGATCTGTTTTGATTGATCTTGCTGATCTCAACAAGGATTCCATCTTGATTTTTATATGTGAAAATATTGCTGTGGTTACTATGAGCTAGGAACTATCGAAAAGGCCCCTGAGTGAACAGGTGGTGGAGTGTTCTGGTTGCCAATAATGCCATAAGTACACCGATGAATGAATGATTAGAAATATGGATTCAACTAGAGATTTTGAGGATAGTGATCAATGGCATAATGGTTTCATTAAAGGATAGTGATCAATGGCATAATGGTTTCATTAAAGGATTGTTTTAAAGTTAGCTGATGCTGAGAAAAAGGCAATTTCATATTGGGTGCGTAAGTGGTGTGACTAGTTTTATGTTTGCATGAACTTCCGGCTATGGGGCTTGGGAACTCTTTTCCTTGGTACCCGGGACAAAACCTATTCAAATTCCTAATTGGATCCCATCACTACAGTGGTTGGGCGGTTGGCTAACCCATGGGACTGGATGGGGTTAGGCTGGACTGATGGATCCGTAAATCGAGACTCAATTTTTGTTATTATGATAGATAAAGTAAATCTTGGATAGTAATTGTTCTATGGATAGGAATCAACGGCTGTGCCTCTTGATGGGGAAAAAAGCGTTGATCCCAATGATCCAAGTGCAAGTTTCTTCCTTGATCCGACCGAGTATCTTTATAGGTGCAATTGGATCAGCGTGATCAGTAATGATCTTGACTACGTTAGAGTAAAAAGTTATCCTGGTGGAATCGCCCGTGCTTTCGGGGTAAGGGAAGTTTTTCCAGGTTCGGTTTTGGAAAAACCGACAGATTAGTCTCTTGTCCGGATATCCGTGGACGAGGCCCCGTGCAAGAAGTGCTACTTCCGCTGCTAGCACCCCGAATCCATTGCGTGGTAGGGACATGGATCTCACAGTTGGTAAGTGTGGGACCCTGCCCCGCGCAAGAAGTGCTACTTCCGCTGCTAGCACCCCGAATCCATTGCGTGGTAGGGATAGGGATCTCACAGTTGGTATCAGAGCAAATTGGCTAATAAAGATCAACTGAGAAGCCAAATATGTCAAAAATTTATCAAGAAGCACAAAAAGGTTGTAATTGTGTGATATAATTTATACAATTTGATATTCAAACTGAAAATTCGTAAATTAGTAATTGGGTCTTCAAATGGAAGTACCGCAATTGTATGGAACCCTGACTTGCTTGAGGCCTAGACATGATGGTATTTACCTTATAGTTCCAAGTATCATGACTACCCGTATATACCGAGGGTATAACTGCAGCTCTTTACCGGCAGTATATACGAGTAAATCTAAGACTTGAATTATAAGCATTAATGCTATCCAGATGATGATTTCGAATGTGGTTGATATGTTTTTTAATTCTGTTTGAGAACTGATGAGTTGATTTGGTTTCTGAATTGAAAAATGATGATCCTTGAAAATTGGTTGAAATGTAATAAGCTGAGCGAAACCACAATGAGGATGAATGGGACAAGTCCTTGTGATGATATTCATAACTAGAATAATGATAATGATTTCAGCAAATCACTATGAGATTAGTGGATTGTGCTGTCAAATTGCTAGTGTTAACACTTGACACGGTAGATCAAGTTAAGGGATGACAAATTGAGAACTTGCTTGACTGAAATTCCCGTGGAGGAATGTTTAGAAGGAAATTTTTCGGTCTAATGGACCATTATCATGTTAAAGATATGAATGATATGATTTGAATGAATTGTTATTTAATGATGAGTTCTATATAAGGGATATTTATCCCAGTATTCTGTTGGGTTGACCAGAATATAGGGAACCCCAGAATAAATTGGATCTTAAGAAAAAGAGTTGTCCTCTACTTGCGAGATGAGGACATCTCGCACTTTTTTAAGTGGGGTAGAATGTAAGATTCCTCCCCCAGCCTTCGAGGTATACAGGAGTAAGAACCTCCCTTTCTGATCTTATAATTATTCCCTGTCTAAAATAAAAGAAAGATTTTGTTTAAAAAAGGAAGACCCTTTCCCTAGAATACTTCTCAGGAGCCCACCTGTTTTAAGGATTCAGAACGATGAGTTCAGAAGTGAGAACCGGTGTTTTGGATGCCAAGGTTTTGGTCATCAGTTAAAAGACTGCCCGACTCCTGCCATGTCAAGGGCACAGGGAAGTCAAGAATCTCGAATTCAGAGACCAATTCCTTCATACCAGTCTAATCAGGGTCCGTCTCGCCCAAGCCAGGGTAACCCCAGAAGAACTCCAGCTCATCCATCTGCCTCTATCCAGAATAACCTCAGAACTCCTTTCCAGAACTGGAGTTACCTGTTGAGATATCGAGCTCTAGTGAGGCGGTGGACACTGATGACCCGCCTGGGGGATAGGCCCCGCACTTACACCACTGGCATGGTTGGTGAGATCTTGGGTGATATGCGGCCAGTGGGATGATAGGCTGTGTGACAGCCACTCTAGAGACTGGCATAGTTATAGCGCCAGCTCATTTAGTCGGGTTCACACTATAGAGAACCCGTGTATGTATTGGTTGAGTACCTTTCATATTATTGTGTACTCTTATCTTTGTATATGGTGTGTTGAGTGTTGAGTAGAGAAGAAGAAGATTTTCAGCCTCTCACCTTGTGTGTTCTCTATTAGGGTTTTGTGAGTGTGTGTGTGTGCTTGCAAGAGCTCAAGCTCTCTTCCCCCCTGCATCTTTTCATGGTATCAGAGCCTGGTTCGTGCTAAGGGCTGAGCTGCAAGCAAGAGAACCACAGGAAGCGGTACGAGGGTAAGAGCTGCAACTACTCTTCCCTATTGTGTTGGTGACTACACCCTTGTCGGGAGCTCTACGGGAGGCACCGGCAAACGATCTCCGATTGAGGAGCTTTCTTCGCGGGAGTGAAGCTACAGGGCAACTATACAGTCCTTCGGCCTGAAATTTCCGGGCCGAAAACGCGTTTCGGGCGCGTCTGGACCTCCGTTTTTCAGAAAGCAGGCGATTTCGAGCACTGCGGGTAAGTCATCGATTCTCTGCAGAACTCTGTTTTAAGAACTGCAGGAAGACAGATTGACTGTGCAGACACTGTGGGTGCTGCAAAGAGGTCTACAGTTGCCATTGGGTGTATGTATATGCATTGAAGTCACTGGTTGTGACATTTGAGAGTACTACAGTACCGCTGTGCAGAAAATACAGCATTTGTGCAGGAAAAACCAGAGTGCAGGTTCTGGTAAAATTGTGTGTTTGGCAAGATGTCTAATGATGGCATAACACAGATTGTGGCTGAGAAGCTGGATAAGAATAACTTCCATGCTTGGAGGTTCAGATTAACGAATTTCCTGATGGGAAAAGGTTATTGGGACTACATAGAAGGTGAGCATGAAGAGGCACCGGAGATACCGGATATAAATCCGACTGCTGCAGATGTGAAAGAGTTTAAAGATTGGAACCAAGGAGCCAGGAAAGTAATGTATTGGCTTTCCATTAGTATACAGGACACCATGATTGGGCACATTCAGGATGCCAAGTCCCCCAAGGAGGCGTGGGACACCTTGGTAAAGCTGTATGAAACAAATACCAAGGCACGTAAGATACAGTTGAAGAATGAACTTCATACTGTGGAGAAAAAGAGCATGTCTGTGAATGACTATGCGTTGAAGATAAAGGGTATTGTGGAATCCCTTGCATCTATTGGTGTGTCAGTAGATGATGATGACAAGGTGGAAGTCTGTCTACGTGGTCTCGGGCCACAATACAAGGCGTTCAAGACGTCTATTCAGACTCGGGAAAACATTCCCAACTTTACAGATTTGGTGTCTATGCTGATCATCGAAGAGAAGAGCTTGGGTGAAGACCAACAGTCTTCACAAAGTAAAAACAGTTCAGAGCAGCAGGCTTTCTACACGAGTTCAGGAAGAGGACGTGGTAGAGGAGGCCGTGGACGCGGTCAAGGAGGTGGCCGAACAGGTAATCAGAATTATGGCCAGCAGCAGCAGCAGCAACAACAGTCCCAGAATCAACAACAACAACAACAACACGCAGGTGGAAGAGGCAAATTCAGAGGCAGGGGGAGCCAAAGAGGCCGTGGAAATTGGCAAAGGCAATATAATGATGCACGTGAATGCTATTATTGTGGTAAGCCTGGACATGTGCAGTCAGAATGTTATAAGAAGCAGGCTGACATACAAAATGGGAAAGTGCAGCAAAACAACTATGCATCCTCAAGCAGAAATAATGAGGATAATGAGAGGTTGTTTGTTATGCAGCATGTTGTGAATGCCATGTCTGAAAATGCTGATGCAGCACAAAAGGATAATGTATGGTATGTGGATTCAGGCGCTTCGAACCACATGACGAGTCATGGGGAGTGGTTCAAGGAGATGAAGAACCCGGAAAGACCAGGTTTTGTGGAAACAGGGGATGACACTGCTCATCCAATTGCCCACGTTGGAGATGTGCCATTATCTATGCAGGATGGCAAAGTGAAGTACCTTGCAGATGTACTTCATGTACCGAACATAACAAAGAATCTGGTTTCAGTTGGCCAGATGATTGAGCAGGGGTTGCAGGTTCGGTTTAACCCTGATGGGTGTTATGTTGAAGATTTCAAAGACAAGTGCAGGTTGGTTGCAAAAGGCAACAGAGTGGGCAGAATGTTTACGTTGGATGTAGACATGCCTGAAATGAGTGCTGCAATGTTTGCAAATGGTTCAGGAGTTGTTGCAGACACAGACATATGGCATAAAAGAATTGGACATGTGAATGTTCAGAGATTGAAGTCTATGCAGACAAAAGGAATTGTGACAGGGCTACCAAAATTTAAAGTGGAAGGTATGCAGAAAATATGTGAAGCATGCCAATTTGGGAAGCAAACAAAGCATGTGTTTCCACGTAACAAATATGTGAGCAGAAATGCACTAGATGTTGTGCATTCAGATGTATGGGGTCCTACGAAGACCGTGTCTATGGGAGGCTGCAGGTACTATGTCACTTTCATTGATGACCACACAAGGAAAGTGTGGGTATATTTCATGAAGGAGAAGAGTGAGGTGTTCACTCACTTTCAGAACTTCAGGTTTTTGGTTGAAAAGCAAACAGGAAAATATGTAAAGTGCCTAAGGTCAGATGGAGGGGGAGAGTACTTCTCCAATGAGTTCTCTGAATTCTTGAAGAAGAATGGTATTCGGAGACAGTTCACATGCAGATATACTCCGCAGCAAAATGGAGTTGCTGAGCGGAAAAACAGGCACATTGCTGAGATTGCGCGAGCATTGATGGAAGAGAAGAATATGCCGCATTGCTATTGGGCTGAGGCTGTTTCTACAGCAGTATACATCATGAACAGGACTCCAACTGCAGCCATACATGATGTAACTCCAGAGGAGAGGTTTACTGGCAGAAAACCAGATTTGTCTCATCTGAAAGTTTTTGGATGCATTGCATATGTGCATGTGCCAGATGAGCTGAGAACTAAGCTGGATCCGAAAGCTGAAAAATGTGTGTTTATTGGATATTCCCTTGAGCAAAAGGGATACAGGTGTTATAACCCTGCTACACGTGAGTTGAGGGTAAGCAGGGATGTTGTCTTTGATGAGATGAGCAGCTGGTATGCTGCTGAAAAAGAAGCTATTGGGGCTGATGTGAGTGGAAGTGTGGTTGCACAGAATGCAGGTCAGCAATCACAGTCTTTGAGTGGACCAGGAGAGTCCTCATCTAGTGGGTCTGTTGATAGACCATGGAGTGGCAGGCTGCGTCATAATACCAGTCCTGCAAATGTGATTAGTACATCACGTAAAGGAAAAGAGAAAGTGGTTGAGCCCCTTGGTATGCCTGACATTTCTGCAGGGCATTCTCATGTTGATGGAGAGTCTAGTGGCTCGGATATGAGCCTTGATGAGGAGCTTGGGATCCCAGCTATGAGAACACCTGGTGTAAAGAAGGCTATGGAAGCCATGAATGAAAAGCTGCGAAGATCAGGGAGAGTGAAGAACCCTGTGCAGAGATTTACATATGATGGTTATGTGGCACATCACTATGCATATATGGCAAAGGTTGTGCAGGTTGTTGAACCCACATGCATTGATGAGGCTGTTGGAAATGTGAATTGGGAGAAAGCTATGGATGAGGAGATGGATGCACTATATGGAAATGAAACTTGGGATTTAGTGCAATTGCCAGAAGGCAAGAAAGCCATTGGATGCAAGTGGGTGTACAAAGTTAAACATAACAGTGATGGAAGCATAAACAGGTACAAGGCTAGATTGGTAGCCAAAGGATATGCGCAGACATATGGGATTGATTATGAGGAAACTTTCAGCCCAGTTGCCAAGATGGCAACGGTGAGAGTTGTGATAGCAGTGGCTGCGTCAAAGCAATGGTCTTTACATCAGATGGATGTAAAGAATGCATTCTTGCATGGGGATTTGCAAGAAGAGGTGTATATGTTGCAGCCACCTGGTTATGAGGATGTGGGTCACCCCGAGCATGTTTGCAGGTTGAAGAAAGCCTTGTATGGCTTAAAGCAAGCACCAAGAGCATGGTCTGACAAGATTTCTGAATATCTTGTCACTATTGGCTTTCATGTAGCCAATGCAGATTTCTCATTGTATGTGAGACATGGTGATAGAGGGGTTGTGCTTGTTGTCATCTATGTAGATGACTTGATCATTACGGGGGACCATGATGCAGAGATCTTTGATGTAAAGATCTTGCTTAGACAGAAGTTCGAGATGAAGGATCTGGGGGAGCTCAGATATTTCTTGGGCATTGAGGTGATTAGGTCACCACATGGTATTGGATTACTGCAGAGACAGTATGGCTTGGACATGTTGTCCAAGTATGGTATGACAGGCTGTAAGCCTATTTCTGTGCCATTGGATCAGAATGGCAAGTTGAGTGCAGATTCGGGAGAGATCTTGGAGGATCCTACTATGTACAGGAGCATAGTAGGAAGTTTGATCTACATGACGATCACCAGACCAGATTTGAGCTATGCTGTTGGGTTGGTGAGTCAGTTTATGCAGGTTCCACGGAAACCGCATTTAGATGCAGTGAGACGCATACTGAGGTATGTGAGGTCTACTTTGCATTGTGGACTATTCTATGAGACTGGGACAGAGATATGTGTACATGGGTACACAGATGCTGATTGGGCTGGTAGTATCTCAGATAGAAGATCTACCAGCGGATTCATGTTTTCTTTGGGGAGTGCTGCTGTGACTTGGAGCAGCAAGAAGCAGCCTACGGTTGCTCTATCGAGTACGGAGGCCGAGTACAGAGGAGCTGCTATGGCAGCATGTGAGGTAGCTTGGTTGAGAAAGCTACTTGCAGATTTGGGTCTATCTGTGGATAGACAAGTTGTCATTTTCTGTGACAACATTAGCAGTATACAGTTGGCCAGGAACCCAGTCTTTCATGCTCGTACGAAGCACATAGAGGTCCACTACCACTTCGTCAGAGAGAAGGTCTTGGCAGGAGACCTTGACCTTGTTTATGTCAGCACAGAGGATCAGGTCGCTGACATCTTCACCAAAGCATTGGGTACAGAGAAGCTCCGCAGATTCAGGGCTTCGCTTGGTGTACATGAGATGGAGTTGAGCTCGAGGGGGAGTGTTGAGATATCGAGCTCTAGTGAGGCGGTGGACACTGATGACCCGCCTGGGGGATAGGCCCCGCACTTACACCACTGGCATGGTTGGTGAGATCTTGGGTGATATGCGGCCAGTGGGATGATAGGCTGTGTGACAGCCACTCTAGAGACTGGCATAGTTATAGCGCCAGCTCATTTAGTCGGGTTCACACTATAGAGAACCCGTGTATGTATTGGTTGAGTACCTTTCATATTATTGTGTACTCTTATCTTTGTATATGGTGTGTTGAGTGTTGAGTAGAGAAGAAGAAGATTTTCAGCCTCTCACCTTGTGTGTTCTCTATTAGGGTTTTGTGAGTGTGTGTGTGTGCTTGCAAGAGCTCAAGCTCTCTTCCCCCCTGCATCTTTTCATTACCAAAGAGAAAGAATTTTGCCTCAGACTCCAGCAGCCAGAGCAGTCGCAATTTCAGATGTAGTAGAAGATGAAAAAGGACAGATCTATGCTACAATTGAAAACCAAGGGCCTAACCGACAATTCTCAGTCATCCATACTCCAGCAGAGTATCAGGGTAAACCAAGTAATCGAAGATATACTTCGGTCATGCTGTGGCAGGGAACCCAAGAAGTGGCTAAGCTATCTACACCTAGTCGAGTTCGCCTACAATGCTTCTTATCACAGAAGTATTGGGATGCGCCCTTTTAAAGCTCTATTTGGACAAGATTGCTTTACTCCATTAATGTAAGATTCCTCCCCCACCCCCTTTTTGATGTCTAGTATCTTTCCCTGTAATCAATCCCTCTTCAGAAATATAAAGACCTTGTTTCTATCTGTTTTAGCTTAGAGAGAGAAAAATATTCTAGAGAGAGAATATTCAGATTTTGAATATTTTTGGATAGAAAAATATCTCTTCTAATTCAGATGAGTTCCCCTGAAACAGAAATTCAAAAAAGAATTTTCCAATGTGCAATTGGAATTAATTGAAAATAGGTATAAAGAACCTTAGCCTAAGGGTCTAGATTTTCAGAAATCTTTAGACTATGGTTCAATTAAGGTTCCTATGGACCAATAGCATCAATCCATGTGTAGGGAGGAGATAAATCCAACTTGTAAAAAGAAAATACCCAAAAATGAGTAAATGCTCACATGAGGTGAAGAGTTGAAAATGTACAAGGTTTATTAGTAAAAAACTATGTGCAATATTAAAAATATGAGATATTTTGGGTATAATGATTTTATTATGACACATATGTAAGGAAGGGGAGTCCCTTAAATGCTCACATAAGATGAAGAGTTGAAAATGTACAAGGTTTATTAGTAAAAAACTATGAGCAATATTAAAATGATTCCATTATGACACATATGTAAGGAAGGGGAGTTCTTTAAAGGAGGTGCATATTTCACATAAGATGAAGAGTTGAAAATGTACAAGGTTTATTAGTAAAAAAACTATGAGCAATATTAAAATGATTCCATTATGACACATATGTAAGGAAGGGGAGTTCTTTAAAGGAGGTGCATATTTCACATGCTTGAATGAGTTTTAAACTCATAAAAATTGAGATATTTCATCTCTCCTCTCTCCTCATTCAAGTCTAGTTCCAAAAAGTTAGCTTAACTGACCTAAAAATGGTCAATTATTGACCAAACTGATTTAGAAAATTCTAGAATCAGTTTGTTTGGTTAGGAGCTCAATTTTTCCTATAAATAGAAGCCTCCCCCTTGTTGAAAAATATATAGTGTTTATGCATCGTTACTCTACTCCACCTAAGCCAAGAACTGTGAATTCATTTAATAATTCACTAGTTTTTGGAGCTTTCCTCTTTCTTCAATCCCCATTAGTGGCTCCATCAACATACTTAACCAATTGATTGGTTGGGGGCCTCTACTGTGAACAAAGAATCAAGCAAGTTGTAAGGTAATTAGTGAATATTGATCTTTCTATAATTTCTCAATGTTTCTCTCTTCTCAACCCCTCTCAAGCTTGAGAAGTTTAATTGGTATGGTTTTTTTTAAATGCTATTGAAGTTTGAATAGTAGTGAAGAGTTACATAATGCTATTGAAGTTAATTTTCATTTATGTTTAAATTCTAATGATTTTTATGTAAATTCTCTCCCTCACTCAAGAAATGGTCATACTCATGACCCGTTCTCAATCCAAATCAAGCTTTTCATAAAGCTTTTTCTTAACCCAAGATTAAGCTATGCTTGAGGCCAAATTAATGGCTTTTTTCTATGCTTTTAGTTTATGTATATTAATGATTCAATCCATTATGGATTAATAATCCAATTAGAGATTATTTTAATTATTTCCTTAATGATAAGCATTATCCCTTAGAAAAATTGAGATTTATCAGTCATAGCAGCGGAGCTATGGTAAAATTTTTATAAAAATTATGCATAAAATAATCTCATTCAAAGCATAAAAAGAGGACTTCCTACCATATTCTAGGAATTATCATCCTAGATTAATTGAAAGAATTTCATTACAATCATGGAAAAATTGAATTTTAATATCATGCATAAAGGATAAGTTTTTATATCAAAAGTGTTATTTTTACCATTTTTATTTCATGCATAGAAGTATGCATAATGGATAAATTTTTATATCAAAAGTGTTATTTTTACCATTTTTATTTCATGCATAGAAGTATGCATAATGGATAAATTTTTATATCAAAAGTGTTATTTTTACCATTTTTATTTCATGCATAGAAGTATGCATAATGGATAAATTTTTATATCAAAAGTGTTATTTTTATCATTTTTAATTTTCATGCATAGAAGTATGCATAAAGGAAAATTTTTTATATCAAAAGTGTTACTTTTATCATTTTAATTTTCATGCATAGAAGTATGCATAAAGGAAAAAATTTTATATCAAAAGTGTTACTTTTATCATTTTTAATTTTCATGCATAGAAGTATGCATAAAAGAAATTTTTTTATATCAAAAGTGTTACTTTTATCATTTTTAATTTTCATGCATAGAAGTATGCATAAAAGTTGATTATTTTATTATAAAAGTGTGACTTTTATCATAATTGAATTTCATGCATAGAGGTATGCATAAAAGTTGATTATTTTATTGTAAGAGTGTTACTTTTATCATATTGGATTTCATGCATAGTGGTATGCATAAAAGATATTCTTTTTATACTAAAAGTGTGATTTTTCTCATAAATGGATTTTATGCATAACTTAGATGCATAAGAGAAATTCTTTTATTCTAAAAGTGTAATTCCTACCAAATTGAACTTATGCATAAGAAGATGCATAAAAGATTGATTTTAATTTCGAAACTGTTAGTCTCCTTAAATGGAATTTATGCATAAATAAAAGTGTAGAGAAATCTTATACTAAATATAAGAATTCTCTTAAAAAAGATATGAAATGTGATAAGAGGTGATAAGAGGTGTATGAGATGTGATAAGAATTGATAAGATGCGTATGGAAAGTGATAGGAGGTGATAAGAGGTGTATGAGATGTGATAAGATTTGATAAGATGCGTATGAAAAGTGATAGGATGTGATAAGAGGTGTATGAGATGTAAAAAGATGTGATAAGATGTGTATGAGATGTGATAGAATGTGTTAAGATGAGTTAGGATGTGTTAAGATGTATATGGGATGTGTTAGAACGAGAATGAATGTAATGTGGTTGTATGAATGTGATGTGGATGTATACATGTAGATGTATATGTATGAATGTGAATGTTGAGGTGGATGTGGATGTTTGTATGCATGTGGATGTAGATGTGGATGTATAGATGTGAATGGGAATGTGGATGTGGATGTATATGAATGTGGATGTATAAATGTGAATGGGAATGTGGATGTGGATGTATGTGAATGTGGATGTATAGATGTGAATGGGAATGTGGATGTGGATGTATGTGAATGTGGATGTAGATGTGAATGGGAATGTGGATGTAGATGTGGATGTATAGATGTGAATGGGAATGTGGATGTGGATGTATGTATGTATGTGGATGTAGATGTGGATGTATAGATGTGAATGGAAATGTGGATGTGGATGTATATGAATATGGATGTATAGATGTGAATGGGAATGTGGATGTGGATGTATGTGAATGTGGATGTAGATATGGATATGGAATGTGAATGTGGATGTATGTATGTATGTGGATGTAGATGTGGATGTATAGATATGAATGGGAATGTGGATGTGGATGTATGTGTGTGGATGTGGATGTATGTGAGTGGATGAGGATGTATGAATGAGGACGTGATAGTGGAGGTATACATGTGGATGTGGATGTATGGATGTGAAAATGGATGTGTATGTATGAATGTGGATATGAGATGTGGATGTATAAATGAGGATGTGAAAATGGAGGTAAACATGTAGATGTAGATGTATGGATGTGGATGTGGATGTGGATGTGGAGATGGATGTGGATATGGATGTGTATGTATGAATGTGGATATGGGATGTGGATGTATAAATGAGGATGTAAGAATGGATGTATGCATGTAGATGTGGATGTAGGGGTGTGAATGTGAATGTGTCTGTGAATTAATGTGTCGCCGATATGAGGAAATGGATGAGAATGAGTACACATTAAATGGAATGTGGAATAAGTAATGTGGACTAAGGAGGGATAATGTGGAAAGACGAGAGTTTAATTTAGAAACTGTATTTTGTGACTGTTTGTAAATGACTGTTTTATGTCATGAATGCTGGGGAAGCATTTTGACCGTCTTATGGATTAAGGTCATGAAGACCTAACTGTTAAAGTTGCAACTGCTGACGGAGAGTCAATGGAGGACGTCTCGCGTAGCAAGGTCGACCGAGGTCTTGACCAGCCTCGGTTCGATTTAAATGGTGAGCTTCCGGTACGGTGGATGAGGGACCAAGGAAGCGGCCTATGAGTGAAGCGCTAGGTCACCTGCGAAGGATCCTAGAGGGTGCTGACCATACGGTGCTCGGGCTCTGGGTCGCCAAAGATACCCACACGTGCGTCGTGGAAGATATTGGAACAAGGAGTAAGAGTTGTTTTGTGAAACCGGGCATGGATCTGGTTGATTGACCTTGCTGGTCTTCAATGGATGAGTCCATGGCTCTTTATATAGATCTGTTGGTTGATCTTGCTGATCTTCAACGAGAGTCCATCTTGATTTTTATAAGTGATTATATTGCCGAGTATTATGGGCTAGGAACTATTGAAAAGGCCCCTGTGTGGACAGGTGGTGAGCGTTCTAGTTGCCAATGATGCCATAGATACTCTGATGATGGGAAATTATGAATCAACCGGATAAATTGGAAGATTATGATCAGTGGTACTATGGTTTCATTAAAGGATTGTTTTAAAGTTAGCTGATGCTAAGAAAAAGGTAATTTCATATTGGGTGTGTAAGTGGTGTGGCTAGTTTTATGTTTGCATGAACTTCCGGCTAGGGGGCCTTGGAACTCTTTTCCTTGGTACCCGGGACAAAACCTAACCAAATTCCAAATTGGATCCCATCACTACAGTGGTTGGGTGGTTGGCTAACCCATGGGATCGGATGGGGTTAGGCTGGATTGATGGATCCGTAAATCGAGACTCAATTTCCGTTATTACGATAGATGAAGTAAGTCCCGGATAGTAATTGTTCTATGGATAGGAATCAACGGCTGTGCCTCTTGATGGGGAAAAAAGCGTTGATCCCAATGATCCAAGTGCAAGTTTCTTCCTTGATCTGACCGAGTATCTTTATAGGTGTAGTCGGATCAGTTTGATCATTATTAATGGTCTTGACTACGTTAGAGTAAAAAGTTATCCTGGAGGAATCTCTCGTGCTTTCCGGATAAGGGAAGTTTTTCTGGGTTCGGTTTAGGAAAAACCGACGAATTAGTCTTTTGTCCGGATATCCGTGGACGAGGCCCCGAGTGTGGGACCCTGCCTCGCGCAAGAAGTGCTACTTCCGCTGCTAGTACCCCGAATCCGTTGCGCGGTGGGAATAGGGATCTCACAGTTGGTATCAGAGCAAAGTGGTTAATAAAGATCAACTGAGAAGCCAAATATGTCAAAAATTTATCAAGAAGCACAAAAAGGTTGTAATTGTGTGATATAATTCATACAATTTGATATTCAAACTGAAATTCGTAATTAGTAATTGGGTCTTCAGATGGAAGTACCGTAATTATATAGAATCCCTGACTTGTTTGAGGCCTAGACATGATGGTATTTACCTTATAATTCCAAGGGCCGTGACTACCCGTATATACCGAGAGTATACTGCAGCTCTTTACTGACAGTATATACGAGTAAATCTAAGACTTAAAATTATAAGCATTATTGATGAATTCGAATGTGGTTGATATGATTTTAAATTCTGTTTGGGAACTGATGAATTGATTGGGATTCTGATTGAAAAATGATGATTTTTGAAATTTAGTTGAAATATAATAACCTGAGCAAAACCACAATGAGGATGAATGGGACGAGTCCCTGTAATGATAAATGATGATAATGATTTCAGCAAATCACTATGAGATTAGTGGATTGTGGTGTCAAATTGCTACTGTTAATACTTGAGACGGTAGATCAAGTTAAGGGATGACAAATTGAGAACTTGCTTAACTGAAATTCCCGTGGAGGAATGTTCAGAAGGAAATTATTCGGTCTGATGGACCATTATCGTAGGAATGATATGATCTAAATGAATTATTATTTAATGATGAGTTCTATATAAGGGATATTTATCCCCATATTCTGTTGGGTTGACCGGAATATAAGGAACCCTAGAATAAATTGGATCTTAAGCAAAAGAGTTGTCCTCTACTTGCGAGATGAGGACATCTTGCACCTTTTAAGTGGGGTAGAATGTAAGATTCCTCCCCAACCTTCGAGGTATACAGGAGTAAGAATCTCCCTTTCTGATCTTATAATTATTCCCTCTCTAAAATAAAAGAAAGTTTTGTTTAACAAAGGAAGACCCTTTTTCTAGAATACTTCTCAAGAGTCCCACCTGTTTTAAGGATTCAGAACAATGAGTTCAGAAGTGAGAATCGATGTTTTGGATATCAAGGTTTTGGTCTTCATTCGAGTACGGCCCAAAAGAAGTTCTTTATCTCTTGGGGAGTATATGAAGTTATCCCCCAGATATTGTGAGCCTTATATCTGAATTCAATGAAAGTAGGTGACTTAGCCTACAAGCTTCTTTTATCTCTTCACCTCAAAATTCTTAATGCCTTCTATAGAAAAATGTGTCAAACCCAAATCATGGAAAGACAGTAAAACTTCAGTGGCAAGTTATCGTTGGCTTCTAAGTTACGCTAGCTCCTTCCTTTATATAAGTCGTAACTTTTACTTGTCGCTCACAGTAATCTTACTTCCATCGATCTCCTTTCTTTCTTAATCTCCTTCATGGCTTGGCAACAAGAACTAGTTTTATCCATAATGATTCCTCACCTTCAAGACGCAAGTGAATCTGTGAAGAAGGATTTTATAGAGCAGTATGAGCGCTCACTTTTCCCTCACTTGGGAACTTCTGTAGCGCAAACCAAATGGCGGACCTATCAAAACATAACTAGGGTAACACCCTGGGGTCAGCAGCACTTTCGTAACAATGTCCGCTTGGCCATGGTTATTGAAGCTTTGGGTTTGGGTCCCCGATATTACTGTGTCATGAGATCAAGGCATCTTGGGTTTTCTGAGCGGGTCTTCTTACTGGCATGTTTTCTTCCTCATGAGAAGATATGCCTTTATCCCGTTTTTGGCTTGCCTCTCAGAGGTCCTTTTGTTAGATCACCTCATACCTCTGAGATAGGTGCAGCAATAACCAACAGAATTATTCCCATAGATGAGTTACCTTATACTTGTGCAGCTTGTGAGGACTGCTTTTGTGATCATATGATGGACGGGCTTATGGAAGTGTAAAGAGTTCTTCTATCTTTACTGTATAAGTTCCGAGAATGAATAAAGTTTAAATCTTGTTCTTATTTTGAATCTTGCTCTCTTTAAGACGTTTCTTGGTGGTTAATCTTGATTAAAATTTTTCTTTAAGTCTCATATTCGTGCATCTTGCGAAATTATCCCAGTTTGCGAGATGAGGACATCTCGCATTTTTTAAGTGGGGTAGAATGTAAGATTCCTCCCCCACCCCCTTTTTGATGTCTAGTATCTTTCCCTGTAATCAATCCCTCTTCAGAAATATAAAGACCTTGTTTCTATCTGTTTTAGCCTAGAGAGAGAAAAATATTCTAGAGAGAGAATATTCAGATTTTGAATATTTTTGGATAGAAAAATATCTCTTCTAATTCAGATGAGTTCCCCTGAAACAGAAATTCAAAAAAGAATTTTCCAATGTGCAATTGGAATTAATTGAAAATAGGTATAAAGAACCTTAGCCTAAGGGTCTAGATTTTCAGAAATCTTTAGACTATGGTCCAATTAAGGTTCCTATGGACCAATAGCATCAATCCATGTGTAGGGAGGAGATAAATCCAACTTGTAAAAAGAAAATACCCAAAAATGAGTAAATGCTCACATGAGGTGAAGAGTTGAAAATGTACAAGGTTTATTAGTAAAAAACTATGTGCAATATTAAAAATATGAGATATTTTGGGTATAATGATTTTATTATGACACATATGTAAGGAAGGGGAGTCCCTTAAATGCTCACATAAGATGAAGAGTTGAAAATGTACAAGGTTTATTAGTAAAAAACTATGAGCAATATTAAAATGATTCCATTATGACACATATGTAAGGAAGGGGAGTTCTTTAAAGGAGGTGCATATTTCACATAAGATGAAGAGTTGAAAATGTACAAGGTTTATTAGTAAAAAACTATGAGCAATATTAAAATGATTCCATTATGACACATATGTAAGGAAGGGGAGTTCTTTAAAGGAGGTGCATATTTCACATAAGATGAAGAGTTGAAAATGTACAAGGTTTATTAGTAAAAAAACTATGAGCAATATTAAAATGATTCCATTATGACACATATGTAAGGAAGGGGAGTTCTTTAAAGGAGGTGCATATTTCACATGCTTGAATGAGTTTTAAACTCATAAAAATTGAGATATTTCATCTCTCCTCTCTCCTCATTCAAGTCTAGTTCCAAAAAGTTAGCTTAACTGACCTAAAAATGGTCAATTATTGACCAAACTGATTTAGAAAATTCTAGAATCAGTTTGTTTGGTTAGGAGCTCAATTTTTCCTATAAATAGAAGCCTCCCCCTTGTTGAAAAATATATAGTGTTTATGCATCGTTACTCTACTCCACCTAAGCCAAGAACTGTGAATTCATTTAATAATTCACTAGTTTTTGGAGCTTTCCTCTTTCTTCAATCCCCATTAGTGGCTCCATCAACATACTTAACCAATTGATTGGTTGGGGGCCTCTACCGTGAACAAATAATCAAGCAAGTTGTAAGGTAATTAGTGAATATTGATCTTTCTATAATTTCTCAATGTTTCTCTCTTCTCAACCCCTCTCAAGCTTGAGAAGTTTAATTGGTATGGTTTTTTTTAAATGCTATTGAAGTTTGAATAGTAGTGAAGAGTTACATAATGCTATTGAAGTTAATTTTCATTTATGTTTAAATTCTAATGATTTTTATGTAAATTCTCTCCCTCACTCAAGAAATGGTCATACTCATGACCCGTTCTCAATCCAAATCAAGCTTTTCATAAAGCTTTTTCTTAACCCAAGATTAAGCTATGCTTGAGGCCAAATTAATGGCTTTTTTCTATGCTTTTAGTTTATGTATATTAATGATTCAATCCATTATGGATTAATAATCCAATTAGAGATTATTTTAATTATTTCCTTAATGATAAGCATTATCCCTTAGAAAAATTGAGATTTATCAGTCATAGCAGCGGAGCTATGGCAAAATTTTTATAAAAATTATGCATAAAATAATCTCATTCAAAGCATAAAAAGAGGACTTCCTACCATATTCTAGGAATTATCATCCTAGATTAATTGAAAGAATTTCATTACAATCATGGAGAAATTGAATTTTAATATCATGCATAAAGGATAAGTTTTTATATCAAAAGTGTTATTTTTACCATTTTTATTTCATGCATAGAAGTATGCATAATGGATAAATTTTTATATCAAAAGTGTTATTTTTACCATTTTTATTTCATGCATAGAAGTATGCATAATGGATAAATTTTTATATCAAAAGTGTTATTTTTACCATTTTTATTTCATGCATAGAAGTATGCATAATGGATAAATTTTTATATCAAAAGTGTTATTTTTATCATTTTTAATTTTCATGCATAGAAGTATGCATAAAGGAAAATTTTTTATATCAAAAGTGTTACTTTTATCATTTTAATTTTCATGCATAGAAGTATGCATAAAGAAAAAAATTTTATATCAAAAGTGTTACTTTTATCATTTTTAATTTTCATGCATAGAAGTATGCATAAAAGAAATTTTTTTATATCAAAAGTGTTACTTTTATCATTTTTAATTTTCATGCATAGAAGTATGCATAAAAGTTGATTATTTTATTATAAAAGTGTGACTTTTATCATAATTGAATTTCATGCATAGAGGTATGCATAAAAGTTGATTATTTTATTGTAAGAGTGTTACTTTTATCATATTGGATTTCATGCATAGTGGTATGCATAAAAGATATTCTTTTTATACTAAAAGTGTGTTTTTTCTCATAAATGGATTTTATGCATAACTTAGATGCATAAGAGAAATTCTTTTATTCTAAAAGTGTAATTCCTACCAAATTGAACTTATGCATAAGAAGATGCATAAAAGATTGATTTTAATTTCGAAACTGTTAGTCTCCTTAAATGGAATTTATGCATAAATAAAAGTGTAGAGAAATCTTATACTAAATATAAGAATTCTCTTAAAAAAGATATGAAATGTGATAAGAGGTGATAAGAGGTGTATGAGATGTGATAAGAATTGATAAGATGCGTATGGAAAGTGATAGGAGGTGATAAGAGGTGTATGAGATGTGATAAGATTTGATAAGATGCGTATGGAAAGTGATAGGATGTGATAAGAGGTGTATGAGATGTAAAAAGATGTGATAAGATGTGTATGAGATGTGATAGAATGTGTTAAGATGAGTTAGGATGTGTTAAGATGTATATGGGATGTGTTAGAACGAGAATGAATGTAATGTGGTTGTATGAATGTGATGTGGATGTATACATGTAGATGTATATGTATGAATGTGAATGTTGAGGTGGATGTGGATGTTTGTATGCATGTGGATGTAGATGTGGATGTATAGATGTGAATGGGAATGTGGATGTGGATGTATATGAATGTGGATGTATAGATGTGAATGGGAATGTGGATGTGGATGTATGTGAATGTGGATGTAGATGTGGATGTATAGATGTGAATGGGAATGTGGATGTGGATGTAGATGTGAATGGGAATGTGGATGTAGATGTGGATGTATAGATGTGAATGGGAATGTGGATGTGGATGTATGTATGTATGTGGATGTAGATGTGGATGTATAGATGTGAATGGAAATGTGGATGTGGATGTATATGAATATGGATGTATAGATGTGAATGGGAATGTGGATGTGGATGTATGTGAATGTGGATGTAGATATGGATATGGAATGTGAATGTGGATGTATGTATGTATGTGGATGTAGATGTGGATGTATAGATATGAATGGGAATGTGGATGTGGATGTATGTGTGTGGATGTGGATGTATGTGTGTGGATGAGGATGTATGAATGAGGACGTGATAGTGGAGGTATACATGTGGATGTGGATGTATGGATGTGAAAATGGAGGTAAACATGTAGATGTAGATGTATGGATGTGGATGTGGATGTGGATGTGGAGATGGATGTGGATATGGATGTGTATGTATGAATGTGGATATGGGATGTGGATGTATAAATGAGGATGTAAGAATGGATGTATGCATGTAGATGTGGATGTAGGGGTGTGAATGTGAATGTGTCTGTGAATTAATGTGTCGCCGATATGAGGAAATGGATGAGAATGAGTACACATTAAATGGAATGTGGAATAAGTAATGTGGACTAAGGAGGGATAATGTGGAAAGACGAGAGTTTGATTTAGAAACTGTATTTTGTGACTGTTTGTAAATGACTGTTTTATGTCATGAATGCTGGGGAAGCATTTTGACCGTCTTGTGGATTAAGGTCATGAAGACCTAACTGTTAAAGTTGCAACTGCTGACGGAGAGTCAATGGAGGACGTCTCGCGTAGCAAGGTCGACCGAGGTCTTGACCAGCCTCGGTTCGATTTAAATGGTGAGCTTCCGGTACGGTGGATGAGGGACCAAGGAAGCGGCCTATGAGTGAAGCGCTAGGTCACCTGCGAAGGATCCTAGAGGGTGCTGACCATACGGTGCTCGGGCTCTGGGTCGCCAAAGATACCCACACGTGCGTCGTGGAAGATATTGGAACAAGGAGTAAGTTGTTTTGTGAAACCGGGCATGGATCTGGTTGATTGACCTTGCTGGTCTTCAATGGATGAGTCCATGGCTCTTTATATAGATCTGTTGGTTGATCTTGCTGATCTTCAACGAGAGTCCATCTTGATTTTTATAAGTGATTATATTGCCGAGTATTATGGGCTAGGAACTATTGAAAAGGCCCCTGTGTGGACAGGTGGTGAGCGTTCTAGTTGCCAATGATGCCATAGATACTCTGATGATGGGAAATTATGAATCAACCGGATAAATTGGAAGATTATGATCAGTGGTACTATGGTTTCATTAAAGGATTGTTTTAAAGTTAGCTGATGCTAAGAAAAAGGTAATTTCATATTGGGTGTGTAAGTGGTGTGGCTAGTTTTATGTTTGCATGAACTTCCGGCTAGGGGGCCTTGGAACTCTTTTCCTTGGTACCCGGGACAAAACCTAACCAAATTCCAAATTGGATCCCATCACTACAGTGGTTGGGTGGTTGGCTAACCCATGGGATCGGATGGGGTTAGGCTGGATTGATGGATCCGTAAATCGAGACTCAATTTCCGTTATTACGATAGATGAAGTAAGTCCCGGATAGTAATTGTTCTATGGATAGGAATCAACGGCTGTGCCTCTTGATGGGGAAAAAAGCGTTGATCCCAATGATCCAAGTGCAAGTTTCTTCCTTGATCTGACCGAGTATCTTTATAGGTGTAGTCGGATCAGTTTGATCATTATTAATGGTCTTGACTACGTTAGAGTAAAAAGTTATCCTGGAGGAATCGCCCGTGCTTTCCGGATAAGGGAAGTTTTTCTGGGTTCGGTTTTGGAAAAACCGACGGATTAGTCTTTTGTCCGGATATCCGTGGACGAGGCCCCAAGTGTGGGACCCTGCCTCGCGCAAGAAGTGCTACTTCCGCTGCTAGTACCCCGAATCCGTTGCGCGGTGGGAATAGGGATCTCACAATTAACTAGGTCCGACCCATTGATTAGGGTCGAGATGTCCAGACAAATGCTTAATGACATGGAGCAGTAGATGCAGGCAATTCATAAAGATATAAAAGCTGCCCAGGATCGACAGAAGTAGTATGTAGATAAGAAGAGGACAGTCAGAGAATTCAAAGAAGTATATATGGTCTTCATTTGAGTACGGCCCGAAAGAAGTTCTTTATCTCTTGGGAAGTATAAGAAGTTATCCCCCAGATATTGTGGGCCATATCTAATTTCAAAGAAAGTAGGTGACTTAGCCTACGAGCTTCTTCTACCTCCTCATCTTAAAGTTCATAATGTATTTCATGTAAGCCTTCTAAAGAATATTGTGCCAAGCCCAAATCATGGAAAGATGGTAAAACTTCAGTGGTAAGATACACCGTCGACTTCTAGGTTATGCTAGTTCCTTCTTTTATATAAGTCGTAACTCTTACTTGTCGCTCGCAGTAATCTTACTTCCATCGATCTCCTTTCTTTCTTAATCTCTTTTATGGCTTGGCAGCAGGACTTGGTTTTATCCATGATGATTTCTCACCTTCAAGACGCAAGCGAGTCTATGAAGAAAGATTTTATAGAACTGTATGAGCGCTCACTTTTCCCTCACTTGTTTGGGAACTTCTGTATGTAGAATAATGAATGTGAATGTGTATGTGAAATAATGTGTCGTCGATATGAGTGAACGGATGAGAATGAGTACACATATGAATGGAATGTGGAATAAGTAATGTGGACTGAGGAGGGATAAGGTGGAAAGAAGAGAGTTCGAAATAGAAACTGTATTTTGTGACCTGTTTGTAAATGACTGTTTTATGTCAAGAATGTTAGGGAAGCATTTTGATCGTCTTGTGGATTAAGGTCATGGAGACCTAACTGTTAAAGTTGCAACTGCTGACGGAGAGTCACTGGAGGAAGTCTCACATAGCAAGGTCGACCGAGGTCTTGACCAGCCTCGGTTTGATTTAAATGGTGAGCTTCCGGTACGGTGGATGAGGGACCAAGGATGTGGCCTATGAGTGAAGCGCTAGGTGACCTGCGAAGGATCCTAAAGGGTGCTACCATACGGTGCTCGGGCTCTGGGTCGCCGAAGATACCCACACGTGTGTTGTGGAAGATATTGGAACAAGGAGTAAGAGTTGTTTTCTAAAACCGGGCATGGATCTGGTTGATTGACCTTGTTGGTCCTCAACGGATGAGTCCATGGCTCTCTTATATGGATATGTTGATTGATCTTGCTGATCTTCAACGAGGATTCCATCTTGATTTTTATATGTGAAAATATTGCTGGTTACTATGAGCTAGGAACTATCAAAAAGGCCCCTGAGTGAACAGGTGGTGAGCGTTTTGGTTGCCAATGATGCCATAAGTACATCGATGAATGAATGATTAGAAATATGGATTCAACTAGAGATTTTGAGGATAGTGATCAGTGGCATAATGGTTTCATTAAAGGATTGTTTTAAAGTTAGCTGATGCTGAGAAAAAGGCAATTTCATATTGGGTGCGTAAGTGGTGTGACTAGTTTTATGTTTGCATGAACTTCTAGCTAGGGGGTCTGGGAACTTTTTTCCTTGGTACCCGGGACAAAACCTAACCAAATTCCTAATTGGATCCCATCACTACAGTGGTTGGGCGGTTGGCTAACCCATGGGACTGGATGGGGTTAGGCTAGACGGATGGATCTGTAAATCGAGACTCAATTTCTGTTATTATGATAGATAAAGTAAATCCCGGATAGTAATTGTTCTATGGATAGGAATCAACAGCTGTGCCTCTTGATGGGGAAAAAAGCGTTGATCATCCCAATGATCCAAGTGCAAGTTTCTTCCTTGATCCAACCGAGTATCTTTATTGGTGCAGTCGGATCAGCGTGATCAGTAATGATCTTGACTACGTTAGAGTAAAAAGTTATCCTGGTGGAATCGCTCGTGCTTTCCGGGTAAGGGAAGTTTTTTCGGGTTCAGTTTTGGAAAAACCGACGGATTAGTCTCTTGTCCGGATATCCGTGGACGAGACCCCGAGTGTGGGACCCTGCCCTGCGCAAGAAGTGCTACTTCCGCTGCTAGCACCCCGAATCCATTGCGTGGTAGGGATAGGGATCTCATAGTGCTTCTCTTAACACAGCTTCTGTTCATGATCTAGGACACATCTGCGTAAGATCTTGTCTATGCCTCTTTTGTGGACCTGCCCAGTAATCATGGTGAAATTTCGGCTTCTTAAGGCAATTCTCTTTTCCCTGTTAGCGATGTATCCTTCCGGAAAAGTCCCATCTTCCAAAAATTGCATTATGTCATAATACCAATTTTCTTCCACTACAGGTGCTATTGCTACTGTGAATAAATTGGTATCTGGTAGTTGATTTTCTACACCCCCCAAGGCAAGCTCTCTCGAATCTAGTCTAGATAAAAAATATGCCATTTCATTTTCTTTTTTGGATGTGTTCTAAATGGTGAACTCAAATTCTTGGAGTAGAAGCATCCATCTTGCCATTTTTCCCACTAGAAAAGCTTTGTTCACCAGATAAATGAGTGCTTGATAGTCCACATGGAAAAAAAATTTGTTTCCCAAGAGATTGTGCCAGAACTTGTTCACAGCATAAATCATTGAGAGGGCTTCTCGTTATGTCGTGTTGTAGTTCCTTTCCACCCTTGAGAGGGATTTGCTCGCATAATGGATGGGCTGCATCTAACCTTTTTGTTTTTCCTGCATTAGTGCACTCTACATAAACATGGAACATTAAATTCCATTCCGAGTTGATTATCACTGGTGCAGATGACACCATGCTTTTCAGTGAATGGAATGCCTTCTGACATTCCGGACTCCATTCATACTTTGCGTCTTTCTTGGTAAGTGCATATAATGGGTAAGCTACATGTGCTAAATACTTCAGAAATCTTGCATGCCACTTCACCTTACACATGAATTTTTGAAGTTTCTTAATATTTTGGGGAGCAGACATTTGGATATGGCCTCTGCCTTAGATGGATCTATAGCCAATCCCTGGGCTGACATAGTGTGTCCTATCAATGTTCCAGATTTTACTACAAAAGCACACTTGGCTGGATTCAACTTTAGCCTTGTATCTCTGCACCTCTGCAAACATGGCCTTAAATGATAGATGTGCTTTTCCTTATCTCTAGACATGCTAAAATCATCCACAAAACATTTTATGAAGTCTATCAAATAGTCCTAGAAAATCTCCTGCACCATTCTCTAAAAGGTGGTAGGTGCATTTTTCAAACCAAACATCATGATAGTTGCCACAGACACCCCATTCGGTGATGAATGCAATCTTCTTGCTGTCTTTTGGAGCCATCTTCACTTAGTTGTATCTGCTAAAGCCATCTAAAAAGAAGTAAATCTCCTTTCCAGCTACCTCATCCAATAAGGAGTCCGTGAATGAAAGTGGAAAGGGATATGAGTTAGTGCGGTAGTTCACACAAATTCTATTTTTTATATTCTTTTTGGGGACTACCATGATTGAGGATATCTAGGCAGTTTTTCCATTTCTAAAATCAAAATTAATGAGAATAACTCTTTTGAATCAAAAAAAAATTTCTTTATGCATCTTTCTATGCATAAAATCAAAATTAATGAGAATAACTCTTTTGAAATAAAAGAAATTCCTTTATGCATCTTTCTATGCATAAAATCAAAATTAATGAGAATAACACTTTTGAATTAAAAATAAATTTCTTTATGCATCTTTCTATGCATAAAATCAAAATTAATGAGAATGACACTTTTGAATTAAAAAAAAATTCCTTTATGCATCAAATCAAAATTAATGAGAATAACTCTTTTGAAAAAAAAATAAATTCCTCTATACATCTTTTTATGCATGAAATCAAAATTAATGAGAATAACTCTTTTGAATTAAAAATAAATTCCTTTATGCATCTTTATATGCATAAAATTAAAATTAATGAGAATAACTCTTTTGAATTAAAATAAAAATAAACTTTATTTTTCACAAAATTCTAGAAAATTTTGCCATAATCTCCTTTGTATGGCTGACCATTTCTCAATTTTAACATTCAATTTATGACTTGAATTAATCCAATTTGAATTCTAATATTTCTAATCTACTCCATTTTCTAAAAATCAAGAGAGTAAAAAATGAAAAGAGTTTAATTAATCTTTTAATTAAACTTTCTAGGATTAAGAAGGGCTGAATTGTAAAGAAGAGAAGGGGGTGGCCTTTCCATCAAGGCATAGCAAGAGATTTTAATTCAAACATTTACAAAGCATAAAATTTAAGAAAACCATAGATTTAAAATTCACAATAAGTAATAATTAAGCTTACATGGAGCTTGTAAGCTTTCTTGTGGCTTGAGGGATTGAGGGTTCTACTCTTGTTTGCAGCAAGAGTGGCCACCAGTTCTTTTGGAGAGGATTTAGTAAAAAACAATTGAATTATCAAGTGAATTCAATGTATTTAACTCTGGGGAGAAGTAGAGTAACAGTGCATAAACACTATTAACCTTTTAAAAAGGGGGAGGCTTCTATTTCTAGGAAAAAATGAGCCTCTAACCAAGCAAACTAATTCTAGAATTTTCCAGATCAGTTTGGTCAATTTTTGACCATTTTTGGGTCAGTTTAGCTTACTTTTTGGATCTAGTTGAAACAGGAGAGAGGAGAGATGAAATATCTCATTATTTAGGAGTTTAAAACTCCTCCACACATGTGAAATAGGCGCCTCCTTCATGAGGAGAGATCCCCACACTGAGGTGTTAAAAAATACATCATTTCTTCTAAATATCTTTTCTTTTTTAACTAATAACCTTGTCCTTAGTCAACTCTTCATCTTATGTGAGTATTTACTCATTTTTGGGGGATTTTCTTTTATTCTTCAGTTTATCCCCTCCCTACATTTGGATTAATCTTATTGGTCCATAGGAACCTTAATCCAAAAATTTTAAAAAATCTGGATCCTCAGGCTAAGATCCTTTTTACCTATTTTCAATTTATTCCAATTGTACACTGGAAAGTTCTTTTTGAATTTATGTTTTAGAGAAAATCATTTTAATAAGAAGGGATATTTTTCCATCCAAAGATATCTAGAAACTGAATTATCTCTCTCTAGAATATTTTCTCTCTCTAGGCCAAAACAGATAGAAACAAGGTCTGTTATTGTTCTGAAAAGGGGATTGATTACAGGGGGAGAAATTGGACATCTTGAGGGGGTGAGGGAGGAATCTTACATCCTACCCCACTTAAAAAAATGTGAGATGTCCTCATCTCGCAGGTGGAGTATGATCTCTTTCATCATCATCTTCTTCTTCAATCACGTCCAGCGTTACTGCCTTGGAAGTGGAGGGCCGATTTGGGAACAACTCTCTTTGACTTCCCCTATTTTGAGACAGAGGTCTTGCATTACTTTGGATTGAAACTATAGGTTGGTTAGAGGGTCTACCTCTTAGATTTCCCTGATTTTGGCGGGGTAGAAGCCTGATTACTCTGGAAGGAAGGAGCTGGAGTCTGGAATATTGATCCTTGATTTCCCTGCCCTGAAAACCTTGATCCAAAAGGAGTTGGGCAATCCATACTGCGATGTCCAAATCCTTGGCAGTTATAGCATTTCACTCCCTTGTTCAAGGGTGGAACTTCTGAAGTTGAATTCCAGGGGATTGAGTTTCGGGAAAAGGACATTTCTTCCATTCTGGAAACCACAAACACAACATAGAGAGCTCCAAGAAGAAGGATATGCCAAAGGCATAGGGCTCTACAAGAAATCACATTTTATCAAAGGAACACTGAGTTGTTGATAAGAAGAGCTTTTTTTGCTCGCACAGTGAAAGGAGATTCTCCAACGATATAGAACAGAGTTCTGTGTGCAGAGGATTTCCCTTGAAGCATTGGAAGAAGCCGCCGAGGCTTATCTTGTTGGGCTTTTTGAAGACACCAACCTCCTTGCAATACATGTAAAGAGGGCTACCATTTCTGCCAAGGACATGCAACTAGCTCGGCATATTCGAGGTGAGCGAGACACGATCTAGAGATCTTAGATGTTAACTTGCTTTTTGAAGCAACTCTTTTGTTTCAAACCCTCCTTTGTAACAAGCCTATTTGGCTTTCATTTGTAACCTTCTAATAATTTAAATTGTAAGTTTCTCTTACAATGTCTTGGTGTCATCATGTTTGTTTAACATGGAGTGTCTATCATGTGCTAGTTTGTCACCCAAGGCATCAGAAATGCTCCTGGAGGACTGAGGAAGCTGTGCTAGAACAGCTATGCCAGAACACTGTGAGGATGTAGGCTAAAAATTTGCACTATTCTGGCACTTCTCCCCTAGCCACTCAGGATCATTTCTGATGCATTTATAATGAAGTTGAGTACATTTTTGCATTTATAATGAAGTTGAGTACATTGATGCATTTATAATGAAGTTGAGCACACTAATTGCGAGAAACAGTAGTTTACAAGATAAAAATACCTTTAATCATGTAAAAATACATTGTTTGTCATCCAATGCATCAGAATTGCTCTTGGAGGACTGGCGAAGCTATGCTAGAACAGTGCGAATTTAGGCTTTGCAACGGTACAGGCTCAAAATTTACGCTGTTCTGGTGGGGCTGATGCATTTATAATGAAGTTGAGTACACTGATTCTGAAAAACAATAATTTACAAGATAAAAACACCTACATTGTTTATCATCCAATGCATCAGAATTGCTCCTAGAGAGGACTGAGGACTGAGGACTGAGGAAGCTATGCCAGAACAGTGCAAATTTAGGCTCTGTGCAGGTGGTGCAGGCTCAAAATTCACACTTTTTTGGCACTGCTCCCCCGGCCACTCAGGATTATTTTTGATGCATTTATAATGAAGTTGAGTACATTGATTATGAAAAACAATAATTTACAAGATAAAAACACCTTTAATCATGTGTAAAAATACATTATTTGCCATCCAATGCATTAGAATTGCTCCTGAAGGCCTGGGGAAACTATGTCAAAATAGTGCGAATTCGGGCTCTATAGCAATGATGCAGGATCAAAATTCACACTATTCTGGCATTTCTCCCCCAGGCCCCTAGGGTCATTTCTGATGCATTTACAAAAAAATTGATGGTACAAACTAGAAAAAACAATGATATACTTGATGAAAATAAGTTTGCAAAAATTGTATTGTATTCATAATAAGAAGTGATACATCATCTTTACAAAAGCTTTATTATAATATTGAGCTTCCTTCTCTTGTTATTGGGCAGAGTGTGCTCAAGGAGTGATTGGGCTATTTCTTAAGGATCCTCTGTGCCTATGCTTTTGGCTATACCTATACGAGCAAGAAGCTTACCCCTAAATCAAGAACCAAAAATATCAAAGGCAAGGGATTTTTTGATCAGAACTATACATTTGGTGCTCTGCGCCATAGAGGCTACACAGAGCACCTTAGAGAGAGCTTTCAAAAAGAAGAGAGTGAAGGCAAATTGAGGGGTGTAGTCCCTGTGGATAATGGTGATGCCATCCACACGAAGCCGACCAAGATAGTGCGTTAATGCAGCATCATGTCCATGAACCTTGGCCTGGTCTCTGCTGCCACCGCCTCTCCCAGCAAATGCGTCAATTTCAACACCCTCTGCAATCAAAGGAAAAATCAAAATATTTTCCTATACATAATCACAAATGTTTCTAAGTTGTAAAAGGTCGATTATTACCTCTTGCTCAATGTCGTCTTTTGCCAAAGTGCTAGTGAGGGTGGAGAGATCAATCAAGGACTTAACCTCATCCTTTTTAGGTGCTTTGGTCTCCTCCATCACTCCAGTAGCAAGGGTATCCTTTTCAGCCTCTAGATTCTTTTGTAAGGCTACGAATTCCTCCTCTGGAACTAGGGCTTGCTCCGCAGTCTCAGCCACAGTTTCTTTGACCAAAGCAACTGTCTCTGCGAGCGATAGATTTTCCAAGGGGTAATATGACACTATCTAGGTGAGGACCAAGGTTGGACGTATCAAGGTCCACCTCACATCGCGTGCATATAATGCCCAAGCATTCATTACCTCCTCATTCGAATCCTCATCGCTGATGAGGAATGCAAAAGTGGTGAGCCACGAGAGGAACCTAGTTCCTAAGTTGCCCTTCCCCAACCTCTTCACCTCCTGCTTATTGAAGGTACAGTAAGCTCCTGCTGTGGGGATGCAGATATCGATGAAGCGTTCAAGGCGTTGGATGTAGGGGCGGACATATTGTTGAATGTACTTAAGCAGCTCAACAGGCACCCATCGATCATTGGGGAAATGGGGAAAGGAGATGGAGTGGGGGCTAAGTATTTCTCCATGTATGCAATTTGCGTCTCATAATGTTGGGACGCAAGGGCGAGTGACTTTTCAAAGTCAACTTCACAAGTGAACATGGCAAAGAGCTCACTCTTGCTCACCCACAGGGTGGTGGAGAGGAGCTCACAGAAGTTGTCAAAGTGGGTATCCATGTGAATGCAAAGAGATAGTGTGAGCTCGTGCTTGGTTTCTATTGCGTGAAAATGAGAAAGAAGGCCCCTTTGGCTATTTATAGTTAAAATTTAAAGTTTAGCCTTTTCAAACTAGACAAAAAAATCACAGTTTGCAAAAATATTAAGATTTCAATTAAAAAAATATTGGTTTAAAAAGAGTCTGCTACAAAATTACAAGCATGTCATCTAATCTAAAATTGTTATAATATCTTCATTTTTTGCCTCTCTTGTGACATTTACTTCATGTTGATCTCCATCTCCTTGTTGACTTGAAAATCTTCAAGCTCTTCTACATGCCTACTATGTGTTAGTAGGGCTATGCACCTTGCTGCTGAGAATTCAAGGTCCTCCATTTGCCATGATTCTGAGACCATGGTTGTCCCTTCTTTATACTTCCCAATCTGTAAAAATATAGAAAGTGGCACAATAACCAGAAAGTGTAAGGGTTAATTCTAGACATGTAGTGGAATCAGATATACCTTTCTTCTTATCAACTTGAAACTTGACTCTTCCACATTGTCAAAGCCCATGATGTTAAAGTGTTGACGCATGTCTGCTAGGCTCCAATGCTTGCTTGTTGCCACTCGCTCAATCCATCCATTTTGCCATCACAGCTACTTCACAATAGGCACAATTTCTTCTTCTAAGGCTTGAAGTGGGATCTATATCTCGTACTTTTGCATCCATCTTTGGTAGTGTAGACGCATGTACAAAATAGAGTGTGCCTTCACCAACCTGAAAGACACTGTAGAATCTACTACATTGCACTTGTACACATCACCTTGATGTGACCCCTCATTAACCTCTCAACCCTCTCCCACTAATCCTTGAATGAGGTCAAACCATACCTCCTTACAAATATACATTGTTTTTGTTAGGTGCATTGGCATGGAATTGAACATGTGCACAAAAACATGTAAAGGACAAAACCAATTTAGCCCTACTGACCTAGATGCCTTTGAAAACTTGAGTGATGTCTTGATATCACTTACCATCTTAAACTTTAAGCATAATATGGTCCAAGCATCAGGTTGTTTGGGCTATTCGGGATTGTTAGGGAGGTTGGGGATCTCTTCTAGCTTGCCAAATAAACCTGGTTTTTTATCTACAAAATATGAGTGAAAAAAGAAAAAGATATTATTTTGTACAAGATCACTTGGGCTTTGAGATACAAACATTGACTCTCCAATGGATGCATGCATAGCATAGAAAACTCCAGTGAGACTTTGGAGTGGTTGTTCCTCAACATAATTAGAGGGAAAAATATCTATAGATAGAGACATAAGAAAATGGAGAATCATAAGCAGGGATTTCATTAACGTCTTCACAATTTCGTGATCACGTTAACAAAACCTAGTGTTAACATATTAAAACTTGTGATCACAATGTATATTCACATGACCTGAGAAATGACCTGCCGGAATCCACTAGTCCAGTAACACCTCCGGGCTTTTACCTTTCCCGGCGGGCCCGCCGGGGTATATAGTTTTCCTGGCGGGCCCGCCGGGAAAGATAAAAGCCCGGCGGGCCCGCCGGGAAAGACAAAGAATACCGGCGGGGTATTATTCTGTATATAAACACTGCCCGACACCCATCGTACAACTTTTGGGAAGATAGTCCTTGTTTTGGGGGCGTGATATCTCTCCTCAAAGTACTTGTAGAGCTCTCGAGTTGCTAGAAGTGTCCTCTTGGGAAGAACGTCCTTATTTTAGGGGCTGTCGTCTTTCCTTGTAGGCACTCCTAAGGCTATTGAGCCACTCGTCCTTAGTTCTTTGAACTGGGGGCAGGGTGTGGTTCGTAGCTAATACTTGCGGAGATTTAGGGACAAATTTGGAGTCATTCAGCTTTGCATTTGAGCCACGTACGTAATCTACCTCATTCTGCTTTATGAATGGTTTGATGGAGCCAAGAGTCCTGCTTAGGGGCTTGTATTGGTTCTTGATACTTGATATAGTTTAGAGTAGACAAGGGTCTATTGTCCTATACTAGAGTATTGGGCAAGCATAGATCTTTGATTTTTTTTGTGAATGTTAAAGAAGGTCTATTGTCCTATACTAGAGTATTGGGCAAGCATAGATCTTTGATTGTGTAAAGTATCCTTAATTGGGTACAAAAGGCATCCTTCATTGGGGGTGCAATGTGCATGATAGTTTCGAAGTAGTTTTGTAAAGTCATGTACCCACCCCTCTGCACCTATAGTGGCCAAACGCATAAGAGAAGAAATTCAAAAGAAAGATTCAAGAAAACATGACACTCCTACCGTTAATGTATCAAGGCAGCAAGAACACTGTTGTTCTAATCATCAAACTCCCGCTACATCGCCTACTTGTACCCCGAACGGCAATGTGCAACCAGAAAGTAATCTACCCAGTGCATCTTTTTGCAAGCGAAACTTTGACGTAGGAAATATACCCATCCGTCAAACTTCATTGCAAGAAAGCCTACGTCAAGGTCGACTCGATGATGCACAACTCGTCCTCGCTGAAGCGATTTACTTTTCTGGGAGTGCTATGATGATGGTGGACAGTGACCATTGGAAGAGAGCATGGAAGAAAATTGGTGAGTTTGGACCAGGGTTTTCACCGCCTACGTACCATGCTATGCAAAATGATCTATTAGAGAAATGTTATGCACAGGTAAAAGAACGTGTACAAAGAATAATTCTTAGCAATATAGAGCTTTCTGGATGTAGTATAGTAAGTGATGGATGGTCTAATGTGCAAAGAAAACCATTAATTAATGTAATGGTTATTTCACCTAGAGGTGAGACTTTCATCCGTGCCGTGGATTCAGCTGGTTCAATCAAAACTGGGGCTTACATTGCTCAAGTCATTAGCTCTGTGATAGAGGAAGTGGGTGCCAAAAATGTAGTCCAAGTCGTCATGGACAATGCAAAAAATTGTAAAAATGCATCCAGAATCCTACAGCGACAATATCCACATATTTTTCCGGTAGGATGTAATACTCATAGTTTGAATCTTGTATTAAAAGATTGGTATAAATCTGATGATACCAAATGGTTTGCCTCGATCGTCGACACTGCTCGCCAGCTTGTGAAATTCATGCTCAAGAGACAGAGAGTTTTAGATATGTTTCGACCTCGCATGTCAGTTATGTTAAAGCTTCCAGCGGAGACTAGGTTTTGCACTCACTTTTACACTTTTGAGTCTCTTCTTAGAAATAAAGATGCAGTTTGTGAAACATTTACATGCATGGCATTTCATGACTGGGAGAACACTCAACTTGAAAAAGTGAAAGAGAAAATCAAAGTCTTGAAGGGAGCGCTTACGAGAAGAAGTTGGTGGAACAGTGTGATGGATGCATACCATGTAATGATGCCTGTTATGTATGCTATACGAAGTCTTGATCAAAGAGCGCCTAATCTTGGAAAAGCATGGATGCAATGGTGGACTGTCCAGCGGAGTTTGGAGTGTCCTGAGAAATTAGAGCATTCAGTGGTGGAAAAGCAATGGCGTGTACCATTCTCCAGTAGACAAAGAAAAGTTCTGTTGAAGTACTTTCATGCTAGATGGATTGGAGCGCACTCGCCACTGCACAGTGCTGCTTACATGTTAGATCCTGAATATTGGAATATGGATTTCATGTCCAACGTTGAGGTGGTGCAAGATTTTTATAAAGTGGTAAACACTTTCTATAATAATGATGATGATCGTGTACAGTGCATAAAGGAGATGACCTCATTTCGGTTGAAAGAAGGTTTATTTTTCAACTCCCTTGTTCAACAAATGGCTAAAGAGCAACCTGCATGGAAGTGGTGGATGCTGAATGGTGGTGAGCATTATGCTTTATTGCGCAACCTTGCGATGAAGGTTCTAAGTCAGTGCTCTTCAAACTCAGGCTCAGAAAGGAACTGGAGCATGTATAAATATATTCATAGTACTATTCGCAATCGACTTCTTGCAGATCGAGCAGATAAACTTGTTTACATGTACTGCAATGAAAAGATCTTACGAGACATTGAAAGCGAAGAGTATGAAGAAGATATGCCTAGATGGATGTACAATTGTGATGATGTAGTAGACGAGAACTTTGATGTTGGACGTACGTTGTGCACCACCCTTGAGATAGAAGACAATTTAGACATTGACTTAGATGAGCTTAATTTAGCAGACGAGAGAGTAAACGGTGAAAGAATTTTGGAGCAAGATATTGACATAGAGGAAGAAGTCACTTCATTAATTTAATAAAAAGTACTTGTACAAATGATCATATTTGGAGAAATTATCAATACAAAAGTAGGATTTGTTTTTCTTAACTCTCATCTTGAAATAAATTACGAATTGCACTAGGAGTTGCATCTAAAGGTCCTGGTGGTTTATATTCGCTAGCCATGCCGAACACTGTATAAATACCTTGATTTATTGGGACATTGCACAATGCACATGTAGAAGTATTTTGCATTTGTCTCACTAAACATATTAAGTGGTAGTAGTGTCCACATGGTAGTATATACTGGCCGCTCCACCCATCGAATACTTTGTAACATACAGGACATTGGGGGGTGGAGGAACTTGTAGCCTCAGCAGAAACTCCCACAAGATCAGGATGTATCAAAAAATGAGAGATGTGGTTTCCTTGGCGCACAGGAGCAATACGTGAAGAGATGCTCTGTACATCTTGGCTGATCTTTGTTAGCTGCTCTTGAATCCCTCTATTGGCCGGGGGAGGAGTTGACGCTTGAGTTAATCGGTGAGCTTCTTTCTCCTTCTCTGCTAGCTGGGCCCCTAAGCTTTCTTTAACCTGGTTTAACTCCAGTCCAGCGCCCTCCACCATGAGTGCAAGTTCTTCTCTTGTGAATGTCACTGTCTCTTCACGTATGTCGTGGGTGTTGACAGTGGCCTCTCTGGAGGCGAAGTCCACTGGAGTTTGTAAGATAAATTGAGCATATAGCATTTTAGCAAAATACAGTGGAGCGTCGGCGTTATGGAGAGGACGACCGTACACCTCCAAGAAAATGCGCTGGGCATTAGTTTTGATATCATTGTGGGTGCAACGAGAAATCTTTCATCTTCCCTTCTTAATCTCGCCATCTGGACATGGCCATATTTCCTTTATCATCTCTGTGGTTACGCGTTTGTTTATGTCTTTCCATTGGGCATAAGTTGGATTTGTCCATTTCGATAACCTGCATGCTGTTCTTGTAGCTTCGCGGGCTGTCAGGCCATGTGCAAGGGCCTTCATTCGCTCGTATGCCTTCTTGGCTAACTCCTGATGCTCGTTCGCTTGCGCCTGCTCCATATCTGCATGAACGTAAATGACTTTAGGATTTTAATGAACTGTAAAGATCAACGTAAGATAAATTGACCATTGCTCTCAAAATCTTGAAGTCAAACACCACGAGAGGAGATATGTATTGCAAAGACTCGATGAGAAATATCCACTTGACTCCAAAAACACTTCAAACAATGCTCGCACATCAAATTTTGAAGAGAAAACATAAACTTAAACACCACAAGAGGAGAGAGATGTTGCAAAGACTCAATGAAGAGAGAAACAAAATTTTGAAACATTGGACACATCAAATTTTGAAGAGAGAAACAAAATGCCATTCCTGAAACTTAATCTCTTGATACTGTATCATTACAAAGTTGGGGTGAATGCCACCGATAGCTCTACAAGAGGACGTTGTGCCCTCGTAGGGTCAGTATTTAGTGATCTAAAAAATTCAACTACTTGCAAAATTGATTTTCACTCATCGCGATTAGGCAGAAACATCCAATTTTTGACTCTATGAATAATAGTATCCATGGTAACTTTGTCATGGGAACTATTATCCATCCACAACTCTTGCACTTTCTGCCAAAAGTCATATAAAGTTTGTAATAAATATCCCAAGGCAAAAACATCAGATGCAGGAGTGTATGCATCTGCCAAAAATGGATCATAAAGCTCTGGGGCTATCCACGGCCGTTTATTTCGCTCTCTGTCTGCGTGGGAGACTGCCTGTGCCACCTTCTCGGGGTTCTTGTCTGCTTCAAAAACAAAATTGAGAGACACCCGTTTTTTGGGCGCTCTCAACAGCAACCCCCAATCGATAATACCTATGCGTGGCTTTAGCTCTTTTGTATAATCCAACACTACATTGAAAGGATGTAGGTCGGTATGTACAATACCTGCCATATGTGCTGCCGCTAGACCTTCCACCAGGGCATGCATAATATGTGGCATGTTTATTACTACCTCTTTTATTTTTGAAAGTTCTAGATGACTTAAAGGGATATTATTAGGCGGGGGTTGTCTCCATCCTCGATCCAAACGAAAAATGGCTCTGGTGAACTCACTGAATTTGAAGGGAACCTTCAGAAGAGTATCACCACGAGAGCCGCCATTATAGTACGGGAAAATTGTGATCCAAGGAGCCTCTTTTGTAAAGGCAATGCATCGGACAATCGATGGATGTAGCACTTGCATACCCTGCTCTGCCTGGAAGCTCTTGAACTTCGCGCTGCCTTCTCCTTTGTAGTGCTTTCCGCAAAAAGTGATGTGCTCCGGTAAAAATGATATACCTTTAATTGCATACTCTTTTACTGTTCCAAACACACGGAGCCTATTGTTCGTCCTTCGTGAAGAGCTTCGTGCGGGATGCCAATAAGATGTGTGCACATAGAATTGTAGATGGTACGATTAATGACACCTGTACCACTTGCATCTGCCTGACTGGACGTTGCAGCGACGTCTTGGGCAATGCGCACTCTTTTGGGGAGGGACTCTGCATCCAACGCCTTCATGCGCTTGCTCTTGGCTCTTTGCTCGCTCCATACAACGTCCCATAACTGTAGACATTGCATATTGGCTTCAGGCGGGGCAGCATCTCTAAGATCACTGCATGCTACACGCATGCTCCCCAAAATGGTTCGTGTTATGTGCTGATTGTTGAAATCTGCTATCTTCTGTCTATCTAGCAGCTCAGCGTTGCCTCCGCTTCGAAGCCGACGCTGTGCAATTTCCCATATTTGGTCTATGAGATCTCGCATGAGTATCTCAGACTCATTGATCTTTTTGACGACATCATCAGTACATTGTGATACTGTGATGACCGCTTCAACGCGAATTGCTCGCAGAACAATTTTGCGCTCTTCGGGAGAAAGCATGTTGATCGTCTTCGTAAATCTAGCAAATATCACTAAACACAAAAAAATAAAATATCAAACATTACTGAAATAAACATCAAGCAGACGTGAGAGAACAGCAACAAGTATATCAATATCGTCAATGTTCATACAAAAACAGAATATCAAATAATTTTAATGAACTCAACATCATCCAATACATCATCAAACATGAGAAAACAGCAATAAGTGTATCATTACTTATCAATGATCAAACAAAAACAGAATATATCAAACAACATTACTGAACTCAACATCATGCAATACATTATCGAACGTGAGACAACCGCAACAAGCGCATTATTACTTATGAAGTGTATACATTATCGAATGAGAGAGAGAGAGAGAGGGGGAGGAAGAGAGAGAGGTGTGACAGATAGAGAGAGGAAAAATTAAATGACATTTTTTATAGTTTTGTGAGTTCCTAAAGAGAGAAAAATAATGTTTTGTAATCCTAAAGCACTCCTCATCTACATACCTATCGTGATAGAGAGAGATGTGAAGTGTATCATGAGATTTATTCGATAAAAACAATACAAGTCAAATCAATAAAAACAATACAAGTCAAATCAAACAAATTTACGACATTTATTCGACCGCGTTAACGATCATATGCCGAAATACGCAAGCAAATTTACGACACTTTTTCGACCGCGTTAACGATCAAATGCCGCAATATGCAAAAAACATTTTATGCACTAGCGGACGACACCAACTTGCCGTGTTAACGACAAAATGCCGCCCGATTCTATGGGAATACCAATAGGATACGAACATACACTGGCCGCGTTACCGACCATATGTCCGCATTTGACAAAGGGAAGGGAAGGGAAGGTGACATCGCCATAACGATACTATGCTTGCCGTGTTACCGACTAGTACCGCTACGGCGTGTTATACTTACCATAGGACACAGACTAGCCGCGTTACCGACTAAGTGCCCCAGGGTAAGCACCATTCCGAAGAATGGCCTTACACACACACCAGTCGTGTGGCGGGCCACCCAAATCCTGCCGCGCATTGCGACAATGCGCACGAACTCACCCACACACACATCCCTCGTGTGGCGGACCACCCACATCCTGCCGCGCATTGCGACAGTGGGCGGCTGCCCGCACGAACACACCCACATACACACACACACACACACAAGTTTTCATTACCTGTGTATGCTGTCAGCAATGAAATCCCAAAGGGCCCCCCGGGCCCATATATATAGAAAATTGTACCCCGCCGGGCTATATGACGACCCCGCAGGGACCGGCCGGGCTTTGACTTATCCCGGCGGGCCCGCCGGGTATAGCAAAAGCCCGGCGGGATTTTTTCCGGTTACCAGGTCGCTTGCCACCGGCTTTTTTGAGAACATGTTAACATGTGAACATGTTAATAACATGTTCACACATGTTATTAACAAAAAAAATTTTGTGATCACGTGAATATAAAATCAGAGATCATAAGAAAATTTGGAAAAAAAAATCCAATATTAGCATGTTGTTAAAGTTGTGTTTATATTACACTGACAATTTTAAGGAAACCTTGGTCGTTGGCCTTGAATGTACAGGTCTCCAAGAGTATACACATGTTGCACTATGGAAACCAGTCCTTCCTTCTTAGTATGCTTGAAGCCTTGTAGCTGCCCCTTCCAATGATGTAGCATATTCCCTAGTTAACGCACTCGGTGTGGTCCCTTAGAGCTTGGCTGCATGTAGACCCAAGCCCCAACCCTCAATCTTGTTGGAGCCTAAACTCCATTCTCATCTATTGTGTTATGCAGCACAAGCTCTTCCACCTTCTCCCTAGGTCTTCTCACATTACTGGAAGAGGCCATGGTGGGTGGTAAGAAAAGAGAAGAAGGGAAAAGAAAAGCTTGTTTTACAACAGAGGAGTAGAGAGGAGAGAAAGTTCAGGGTTTTTAGTGCAGCAATGGAAAACTTAAAAGAGGGTTAGTGTTTGAGAAAAGGATGCCTGAACCTAGAGTAGACTAAAGAGGGATAGAGTTTCTACAGCAATGGAGAGGAAGGGAGCTTGAGAGAGAGAGAGAGAGAGGGAGATTGAGAGGGAGAGGGAGCTTGAGAAGGAGGGAGAGCTTGAGAGGGATGGAGTTTTTGCAGCAATGGAGAGATTAGAAAAGGAAGAAAGAGGGAGAGGGAGCTTGAGGCTGAGGGAGCGTAGAAGAGGAAGAAAGAGGTTCAAAATGAGCTTTCCAAACCTAGAGTATGTTGTGGCAAAGCTCGCGGATGCGGCTCTTCATCTCTTGCCTGACATCATCCAAAACCATATTTCCATTAACAATTGTATAATAAATTTTTCCATCGGGTGTGGGGTGTGTGTCAAAACGTCACGATGATCGTGAGCGTGGAGTGCTTCTAGTGCTAGATGGGGAAGGATGCTCACATGGGAGCATAGACCCATCCGTGCCCCCACTTGGACAATAACCACCTCCACCTCCACCACTCGAGCGTTGTCCTTTTGCGAGTGTTGGACAAGCAACCTGTTGGAGGACCATCAATATATGCGCTGAAATAACTGTCGAAAAGAGCGTTGAAATTAGGGTGAAAAAAAGCATCGAAAACATAAATTTCCCACGCTTTCAACGGATTTTTCGACGCTTTTTTCACCCTGATTTCGACGACCTTTTCCACGATTATTTCCATGACCTTTTCGACACTTATTTTGACAATCGCTACTTTTCATTCAAATTCAAAATCTTTCCAAATCCTGTGTGTCCTCGAGATTTCAAATTCCATATCACCGACTACCACCCTCCACAAATACATAAGGGAGGATTTTCCTCCAAAAATAAGCATTCGTTCGCATTGCAAATCAATATGGAAACAATGGATGACGCCACACCCTCAAATTTTGTTGATTTAGAGGAGAAGACACTTTGCCCATTTACTCGCTCTGCAAATACCAAGTGGCTCGACGTGCGACGAATTTACAACAATGATCATACAAAAAAATGGAGAATATTTTCGGTGGAGCAATTATAACATCTAATTAGTGGCAATGCGCGCTTCAGCACAGCCAGGCAGTGACGAACCAGTGGATATCCGGCCTGAATGATGAAGACGAACAAGAGTAGCCACAAATGAGGTGATCCAACAACCCGAGGAACTTGAGACGGATTCGGAGCAAATACTAGAACATGACATGGATGACATGATAAATGCCTTACATGATGGAACAGAAGATCGCGGTTTGGAACATGAAAGGGTAGAAGAAATCACACGACGTGTGGAATACACTTCCCAAGAAGAGAAAGAGCTACACAAGCTTGCTCGTCTTCCACTATATCGTGGAGCACATGTCTGTTTTACGTGCTTGCCTATCCATATTGAACTTGCAATCGATTTTTGGATGATTTGATACGAGCGTATCAAAATATTTTACGTAGGTGATGATATCATATGCAATTAGTGAGTTACGTACCTTTATATGCATTTTCTTAGCCTGTCTATTTTGTGTAAAAGCTTATTGAAACATCAAATATTGCCAGAAGATAATGAGATGCTAGTGGACCGTAGTCGAGCAAAAGTAATCTTGCACTCGATTGGTATGGACTATAACACACACCATGCTTGTCCAAATGATTGTATTCTTTATCGACAAGAATATAACAATGCAGTACACTGTCCGCATTGTGGTACATTGAGATATAGACAAGATGTGCAAGGAGAAAGGGTACCAGCAAACGTTTTACGATGCTTTTCCATCATCCCTCAGATTAAAACAATGTTCAAGTGCAAATCCATTGCATGACTAATGACTTGGCACCATAACACTAGGTCCACGGATGGTGTTATGCGTGTGCCCGCAAATTCCCCTGCATGGAAGCACATTGAAGAGAAGTGGGTAGCCTTTCAGGAGGAGGCTCGCCATATTCGACTCGGACTAGCGATGGATGGAGTGAATCCATTTGGTCTATGAAGTTCATCATGGAGTACATGGCCTGTTTGTCTAGTTAACTATAATCTTTCACCATGGCGCATTAAAAAAGAGCATCTTTTATTGTCTTTGATAGTTCCTGAAAAGTACAAGGTGAAGAACATGGATGTGTATTTAGCTCCTTTAGTTGAAGAGCTTCGTGTTCTATGGGAGGGCATTGAAGTTCATGATATTTCCAAGAGGTTTGGACAACGTGTGCTAACATTGAGAGGAATACTTGCATGCGCAATATGATCTACCAGCCCGAAGCCTAATTTGAAAATCTGGACATGTGCATGATGGATTCTTCCCATTGTCACCCTGTATTTTTCACTAGATAGTAGTGATTTCTCGGTCTCAATTACAAACACTTCCATATATCTAGCCTTAATGTCTAAATGCTCAAAGACAATAGTTGTATCAACTTAGAGATCCTTTTTAAATTGTTTGCCCTACTAAACATTCTGATTAGGTTCTCCTTTTTTAGAGTGGGTTGATGTATAAACATATTATGGTTTTCATCCAATCCAAAAATATGCAAATATACAAAATATAGGTGCTTGCATGCGCAATATGATCTACCAGCCCCAATACTTATGTGGACTATGTATGATTGGCCTAGCTATGGAGAGTGCTCAGGTAATACTGTAGTTTGTTAACATATTATGTTAAGTCATGATTGTCATCCAAACTTACCTGCTACAATCTATTTTGATGTTCTACAGGAATTTCAGTGTCAAGGTATAATGGATGCCCATTATGTGGGCCACAACTTGAGGCTCGGTACTCAAAGTCTATGAAGAAGATAGTATACGAGGGCCACAAGAAGTATCTCCCTGACAACCACCCTTTGTGTGTGAGGGATTTCTAGGGAGGTCTCCTTGCATATGGAAGAGCAGTGATTGGAGGACCTTATGGGAGCTGGACCCAACCTGCACACCTCCAGGAATGAAGCATCTATCCATTTTCCATCAACTTCCAACTGGAATGACCTTCTAGTGAACCATCTTCTCGACCCAATGCACATTTTCAAGAATATAGCCAAGGTGCTTTGGAAAACCATCACAGGAGCAAAGGAGAGCAAGGCACAACGAGATGATTTACAAGAGGTTCAATGCATGCAACACTTATGGGTCCAAAATAAAGCAAATGGGAAGGTGAAGCTACCAAAAGCACCTTGGGTCATGACAAAGGAAGAGAAACGGCATGTAAAGAAGTGTATTAGTGAGTTTCGTACACCTAAAGGATGCATGCATTGCTTGAAGGGAGCATTTACAAAGGACGATGAGCTTAGTGGCTTGAAGAGTCATAATTGGCACAAATTTTTATACTTTGTGCTTTATATAGCCATCAAGGATTGCCTCAACAATGACATTAGAGCAACAATTTACAAAATTGGTGCAGTGGTGCATTGGATATCAAGGAAAGAGATTAGTATAGATACCAATGATTTTATATTCACGTGATCACAATTTTTTTTTGTTAATAACATGTGTTAACATGTTAACATGTTCCCACCAAAAAAGCCGGTGGGAGGTTTCCTGGTAACCGGCTAAAATCCCGTCGGGATTTTTGCATTGCCCGACGGTGCCGCCGGGAATATTTACACCCCGACGGGCCCCGTCGGGGTCGTCATTTAGCCCGACGGGCTACATTTTTGTATATATATGGACCCGGGGGGCCCTTTGGGAGTTCATTGCTGACATATACACAGGTAATGACAGTTGTGGGTGTGTGTGTTTGTGTGGGTGTGGTGTGCGTGGGTGTGTGTGTTCGTGCGGGCAGCCGCCCATGGTCGCAATGCGCGGCAGGATGTGGGTGGTCCGCCATACGAGGGGTGTGTGTGTAAGGACATTCTTTGGAATGGTGCTTAGCGTGGGGCACATAGTCGGTAACGCAACTAGTTTGTGTCCTATGGTAAGTATGGCACGCCGTAGCGGTACTAGTCGGTAACGCAGCAAGCATAGTATTGTTATGGCGATGTCACCTTCTGTTCCCTTCCCTTTGTGAAATGCGGGCATATGGTCGGTAACGCGGCCAGTGTATGTCCGTATCCTATTCGTATTCCTATAGATTCGGGCGGCATTTTGTCGTTAACGCGGCAAGTTGGTGTCGTCCACTAGTGCATATATTGTTTTTTGCATATTGCGGCATTTGATTGTTAACGCAATCGAAAAAATATCGTAAATTTGCTTGGTGCAGCTTGTATTGTTTTTATTGTGTGTGATCCTGCGATACTTGGTTGGTAACGCGGCATGAGTACTTCATGGATCAAAGTTTACATCATATTGTCTTTAAGTTTAATTTCATGATATCGTGACTCATAAAAATGAATATCTCTCTCTCTCTCTCTTCCTCCCCCCCTCTCTCTCTCTCATGATACACTTCACAACTCTCTCTCGCTCTCGATACACTTCACAACTCTCTCTCTCTCTCTCTCTCTCTCTCTCTCTCTCTTTCTCCCCCCCTCTCTCTCTCTCATGATACACTTCACAACTCTCTCTCTCTCTCTCTCTCTCATGATACACTTCACAACTCTCTCTCTCTCTCTCTCTCTCTCTCTCTCTCTCTCTCTCTCTCTCTCTCTCTCTCTCTCTGTCACGATAGGTGTGTAGATGAGTTCTTTTTTTTTTCTCTTAAAATATACATAATCCCTAATAAATTTCCTTTTCTCCCTCTATTTTCTTAAAATATAAAACAATACTAAACATTATTTTTCTCTCTTTAGAAACTCATAAAACTATTGAAAATGTCATCTAATGTTTCCTCTCTCTCTATCTGTCACGACTCTCTCTCTTCCTCCCCCCTCTCTCTCTCTCTCATGATACACTTCACAACTCTCTCTCTCTCTCTCGATACATTTCACAACTCTCTCTCTCTCTCTCTCTCTCTCTCTCTCATGATACACTTCACAACTCTCTCTCTCTCTCTCTCTCTCTCTCTCTCTCTCTCTCTCTCTCTCTCTCTCTCTCTGTGTCACAATAGGTGTGTAGATGAGGAGTGCTTTTTTTTTCTCTTAAAATATACATAATCTCTAATAAATTACCTTTTCTCCCTCTATTTTCTTAAAATATAAAACAATACTAAACATTATTTTCCTCTCTTTAGGAACTCACAACATTAGGAACTCAATGGAGTCTTTTTGGGCCCTTTAATTTGCCATGAGGTTATGGAAACGTTTACCTTTTTGACAAATAGGAGCCCGCCATGTAAGCAAAAACCATTGGTGATTAAGAGAGGTGTAAGAGTGGTCAAAGGGTGCACTTTTTTTCCCAAAAGGGGGGAGGGGCAATTTTACAATTTTCGGACCTCCATAACTTCTACATACAAGCTCTGATTTGAGCGGAGATTACAGATCCGTGATCTACGCATCAAGAGCTTTCCATAGATATGCTACATGATATGGTTTTATTCGCTAGATTTTAAATTCCATTTTCCCTCCAAAATTCAAATTCAAATAAAGTAGCCGTTTTGAAGCTTCAAATTAGAAAACGTTTCTTCTTAAGAGAAAAGGTTTGACTCCCTTAAACTGCCAAATAAAAGGGCCCAAGAAGACTCCATTGAGGTCCTAATGAACTATTAAAAATGTCATCTAATGTTTCCTCTCTCTCTATCTGTCACGCCTCTCTCTCTTCCTCCCCCTCTTTCTCTCTCTCTCATGATACACTTCACAACTCTCTCTCTCTCTCTCTCTCTCTCTCTCTGTCACGGTAGGTGTGTAGATGAGGAGTGCAACATGTATGCACTTGATAAGTAATGATAAGTAATGATGCACTTGTTGCAGTTGTCTCACGTTCGATAATGTATTGCATGATGTTGAGTTCAGTAATATTATTTGATATTTCGTTTTTGTTTGATCATTGATAAGTAATGATACACTTGTTGCGGTTGTCTCACGTTTGATGATGTATTGGATGATGTTGATTTCAGTAATAATCACATGGATTTCTCATATGTTTTTGATGCTCATCAAATGGATGCTAGATTTGGACTTCATGTGTTGATTTCTTTGATATTTGGTCTAGATCCATTTCAACAGCTTATTACCTGCATTTTTTCGTTGCTCGGTAATGTTATTTTGCTACTTAGTAAAACTACAGTGTGTTTTTGTTGCTAATAATGCTGCTAAGAAGTGGTCACATTACACAGCAAATATAGTAGTGCCTGTAGTAATGAGATGACCCCAACATTTGCCAAGGTTTGTAGTTAAATATATAATAATGCTGCTATATTGTCATTCCGTTGTAGTGATAATGATGCATCCATTTGTTTAGTGTTTGATTAATAGATAATTAAGCTAATTTTATCATCATAGTTGGTGGCATCATAAGCAGATGATGACAAGCAGAGACAATGGCATGCCCACCATGGCACTAGAGTTTCCATGAGCTAAAATACTAGCTAGACTATAGGTATATAAAGGGTTTCATTAACAAAGTGAGGACCACTAGAGCTTGGATAATGAGTTGAGTGGGTGAAACAGGTGTTGGAAATCACTAACCTCAATAGATGAAGAAGGTCTATCTGCTAGACTGCTGAGTTCACACATTGTTTCATTCAATGACGAAGAGGGCTAGAACATATTTCAGCTTTATAAATTCTATATGCTACATTAAAATGAGAATAATTACTGTGGTGAAAGTGATTTTAGGCTACATTTGGATTAAGAGCATAGCTACTATGGCGAAATTGAGGAAACATATTAAATGAATCTCGAATATATATTAATGGCATCATTTATCTTATGCTAAATCATTTTCTTTTGAATCATTGTCCCACACAAAACACCTATTATGAGACAAATTCGTTCATTCATCTCATGTTCTCTTGGTTTGTCATATCATTTCTCTCTTGCTAAATCAAAAATTTATCTTAAATCGATCTTCTCACACAAAATACCTACTTTTATGAGACCAATGCATTCACCTCATTTTCTATTGGTATGTTATGCCATTTGTTTTTACAAGGAGGATAACTAGAATGTTAGAAGTATGGCATGTAGAGATTGGAGAAGAGATTTACAGTTATCAAACAACAAAAGGCGAAAGTGACTACTTTTACAAGTTTTATGTGATTCTTATGGATAACCTTCTAGGACATCTAGAAGAGAAAAGCCCATAAAAAATTCTCTAGTCAAGAATGGATGGTACCTAGCACTTAAACATGGTGAAGATCTCATTCATGGGTGAGGCAAGGAAAGTTTGGTGAGGGAAAGAAAGCTTGGGTCATTTTCAACATGTATCCACAAGTAAGTTTATCAAGTATGTAGAATCAACTTTTTACAAAAGTATATCAAAGTTGGTTTCATATTCAAACAAGAAACATCCATGAGTGAGCATAACACCATCCCTTATATACGTTTACAAATGGAGAAGAGGTAGCCACACATTTTATTTATAACAATTGACTTCCATCTATGAGTGTCTCATCTTAGTGAAATAATAGCTCAAACATGGCTTAACAATTTATTAAGAATCGACTTGTTTTTGTTTGGCCAAATTTTTTAAGGCGCGTCCAACCTCTTTAAATTATTATATTCCACAAAGTTATGTATCTCTTAAACTCTTACAAAAACTAAAGCAAAGAAAGATGAATCTCTATTGTTCAAAAGACAAAAATGGTTCTCTCATATAGCATAAAGAAAACTCCACTTCTAAAACCCATAATGTAAGTGCTTACATACAATCACGAAATATAACAAGCTAGCAAATGCAAGTCGTTCTCCATACTATAATAAAATATTATTTCATTCGATATTTTTCTCTTAAAAATTTTCTCTCAAAATACGTCCACTACAATTACCCAAATGATATCCTTAAATTCTCTCTTACAAATATATTCACTATAACAAGCCATAAATATCCTCTTCCGTGCCATCAACAGTGTATCTAAAATATATTAGAAAAATACAACACTAGAGACCAAAAACACTTGTTAATCTAGAGAAAACAGTGAGCGGTCATGCCACCATCCACAGTGAAAATGCTTCCAGTGGTAAAGGAAGAGCAAGACATGCAAAGGAAAGCCACTGTTTCTGCAATCTCTTTTGCCTCGCCAACACGTGCTAGGGGTGTCCGAGCATTTAGCATAGTTGTAAGCTCTGTTGTTAGCGCCTGCCTCACATGGTTTGATTGTTAATTAAACCTTCAAAAGAACTTCAAGAATATATGTACATAATCATCACACATCCTGATCAGAAACATGTTCATCCACACACTTAGTTTCAGACACGTTGATCCGAGAATCTAGTCAATTCAAGCCGGTTTCATGAACATGAGCTAGATGCAAGAATGTGAAAAACAGGTTTTGTAAGGTAAGCGAGGGAGTTGACCAATCTAGTGGGCCGTTTAAAACTTCTAAGAGAGGGAGAGAGAGAACAGTGTGGGCGGTCTGAAACCCCTACGAGAGAGAGAGAGACTCACCTTGTCGATGAAGTCTGAATGCGTGTACCCTGGAGCAACAGCGTTCACTCGGATACCGTCTTTGGCCCACTCGCAAGCCAAGCTTCTTGTGAGCTGATTAACTGCGGCTGCAAAAAATGGAGAAACAGCACGAAATGGAGTTGATAAAACGTGGAGCTTAGAGAAAGGATCGAATACGTGAAGCCTTTTGCATGTGGCTTGCCTTTTGATGACGAGTAGAGAGCACTCTGGGGTTGGATGGCGAGAGAGGCAGCGATGGAGGAGATGAAAACGATGGAGGCTTGGCCGGACGCCTTGAGGAGGGGATGGGCAAATTTGCTAATGTAAAAGCCCGCCTCGAAGTTGGTTCGCATCATCGAAGAGAGGAAGTCCTCCTGAACGTCAACGCTGCTGTACTGGAATATAGAGATGAAGGCCGCGTTGTTCACCTGCACGCCACCTTAATTACGCCATGATCGAGGAAAATTAAGCGCGTTACCAAAATTATTACCAATATGTCGAGCCTCCCTGTGAAATGATCTGACACTGCTGCCACCAGTTGCTTGCACGAATCCATGGACGACACGTCGCACACACAGCCCTCCACGTCCAACCCGGCCCGCTTCCACGCCTGCACAACCTCCTCCACATCTTTCTCCGTCCGAGCACACACGTAGACCGACGCTCCTAACCCTGCAAGCTCCTCGGCTATGGCTTTCCTGCATATAGTCCCATAAGAAGACTCCAAAAACACGTGGAGTGAAAAATTGACCCTCAATTTTATTAGAGCTCATTACCCGATGCCTTTGGTGGCTCCTGTCACTAGAGCTGTTTTGCCCACCAAGTTCCATCTTGAAGGCAGCTGTTCAGCAGATGCCCTTGCCATTTGTAGTTTCCACAGAGACAGGTTGACAGAGAGAGTGAAAGAGGGAGAGAGAGAGAAGGATGTAAGTGCTTACTTACAGTAAGCTGAGGGTACTCCACAAGGATGGGGTATGCAAATTATGCTGACTAGGGAGATAAACTCTGAGCAGGACTACTTTTATGAAATATAGCAAGCTAGCAAATGCAAGTTGTTCTCCATACTATAACAAAATATTATTTCGTTCAATATTTTGCTTCTTAAAATAATTCCAACAAATGATATCCTTAAATTCTCTCTAACATTTCAACAAGCCATAAATATCGTCTTCCACACCATCGATAGTGTACCTAAAAATATATTAGAAAAATACAGTGGAGACCACAAATGCTTGTCAATCTAGACAAAGTTGTGAGCAGTCATGCCTCCATCCATGGTGAAAATTATCCTAGTGATGGTAAAGGAAGAGCAAGGCATACAAAGAAAAGCCATTGTTTCTACAATCTCCTTTGCCTCACCAACACGTGCTAGGGAGAATTTATCATAACTGTAAGCTCTTGTGTAAGCATCTGCCTCACATGGTCCCATTGTCAATTAAATCTTCAAAAGAACTTCAAGAAATACATATAGAATCATCACACGTCCAGTAATAAGTGACACATGAGTAGGCTTCTCCCTCCTTTCATAAATCCCTCACCCAATACCACATCATACGTCCAACATCGATAATGTCCGCATTAGTCAACCTCCCACCCTCAAGGGGAGAAGGGGGTGGGGGGCATGAGTCTTGAACACGTCGACGATTACATGAGCTAGATGAAAGAATGTGAAACAGGTTTTGTCCACGATGGTGGCATCGAAATCAAAAGGAATCAACCACTTTTTTTTTTAATGAGGGAGTTCACCAATCTAGTTCAAGTGTAAATGGGGAATCTAGTCCACGTGTAAATGAGGGAGTTCACCCATCTAGTCCAAAATTGTGGGCGGGCTGAAACCCGTACGACTACAAACACATGAGGAGTTCACCAATCTAGTCAAATGGGGAATCTAGTTCAAGTGTAAATGGGGAATCTAGTCCACGTGTAAATGAGGGAGTTCACCCATCTAGTCCAAAATTGTGGGCGGACTGAAACCCGTACGACTACAAACACATGAGGGAGTTCACCAATCTTGTCCAAGTGTAAATGAGGGAATCTAGTCCACGTGTAAATGAGGGACTTTCAAAACACACTACCCCATCAAATGACTCAGCAAGGTTGACCTAATTGAAATTTCATGTCGGACGACCGTATTGAGCATTCCTTTGGTGACGAGGCTAAAAACTTCCAAAGGCTCAAACAGAACGCTAGTACTACTTCACATAGGACATTCATTAAATCATACTCCCTCTCTCTCTCTCTCTCTCTCTCTCTCTCTCTCTCTCGCGCTGTCTGTGTGTGTGTGGAAACTACAAATGGCAAGCGCATCTGCTGAACAGCTGCCTTCAAGATGGAACTTGGTGGGCAACACAGCTCTAGTAACAGGAGCCACCAAAGGCATCGGGTAATGATCTCTACTGAAATTGAGAGTCAATATTTCACTCCACGTGTTTTACGAGTCTTCTTATGGGATTATATGCAGGAAGGCCATAGCCGAGGAGCTTGCAGGGCTAGGAGCGTCGGTCTACGTGTGTGCTCGGTCGGAGAAAGATGTGGAGGAGGCTGTGCGGGCGTGGAAGCGGGCCGGGTCGGACGTGAAGGGCTGTGAGTGTGCAAACAATTACTGGTGGCAGCTCATCTCTGTCCGGTACAGCAGCGTTGACGTGTCGGCGGACTTCCTCTCTTGACATTTGCCTATCCCCTCCTCAAGGCGTCCGGCCACGCCTCCATCGTTTTCACCTCTTCCATCGCTGCCTCTCTCGCCACCCACCCCCAGAGTTCTCTCTACTCTTCATCAAAAGGCAAACCACATGCATATCCATGCGCTTCATATATTCGATTCTTTCTCTAAGCTCCATGTTTTATCAACTCCATTTCACACTGTTTCTTCATTTTTTGCAGCCGCAGTTAATCAGCTCCCAAGAAGCTTGGCTTGCGAGTGGACCAAAGACGATATTCGAGTGAACGCTGTTGCTCCAGGGTACACTTCGTCGACAAGGTGAGTTCTCTCTCTCTCTCTCTCTCTGTGTGTGTGTCTGTGTGTGTGTGTACTTAACCGCCTAGATTGGTGAACTCCATCATTTACACTTGGAGTAGAATGGTGACCTTCCTCAAGTCGTAGGCCGCCCACACTTGGACTAGATTGGTGAACTCCCTCATGTGTTTGTAGTCGTAGGCGTTTCAGACCGCCCACACTTGGACTAGATTGGTGAACTCCCTCATTTACACTTGGACTAGATTGGTGAACTCCCTCATGTTTGTAGTCGTACGGGTTTCAGCCCGCCCACAATTGTGGACTAAACAGTAGATTTGAAAACAAATGAGATTGCATCTTTTCCTTGTATGATTTAATAGTTCTAATAACCTTACCTATGCATTTTAGGAGATCGCACACTCATTGGGGTGATGTTTCATCAATGTGTTACACAATCACTAGAACAAACTCCCCCCCCCTTAGAGATGGGCCCAAAATGAGTGGTCTTTCAAAACACGTCGCTTAAACGATGACGAACGTGGCTTAAGCGACACGTTTTGAATGTGATAATGAAGCGTCACAAATCTCCGTTGCAAACAGCTGCCGCATAAGCGATGAACATTTACACATCGTTTAAACGGCATTGATAGCACTACAAAAGAAGGCCCTATTTTAGCGGAGTATTAGGACCGCTAGATAAGTGCCGCTACTAACACCATTATTATCGCCGCTCAATGGCGCTAGTTGAATGTCGCTATAAGTGTCGCTCGGTGGCGCTCTAAAAATGCTAAGATAAGCGCGGCTTAGCGATGCTGGAAAAAAAAGAAGTGTTGAAACTGAGTGAAAATAAAAATTTTAAATAAATTATAACCCAAAAAGCTTGACGAACATCCCAATATTATTGAACTGAAACAACAAAATCATTAAATAGTTATACAAACCGATCAATGTGTACATAGGTTATGATGATATATATTTAATTTGTATCATCATCAAATCCATCTTGCAAAACCTTTATGTCATTAATGCTCACAATGCCATGAATGTACACTTGGTTTCTTTGGCATACAATTGGTATTTATGATCTGTCGGGTCTTCCACACAAAGATGACTTGCTCACAGTGCTCTGGTAGCACAAATGTGTTCCTTTGGTCAGTCCATATCTTTGTGCGGTCTACTTGAAGAAATCCACACTTATCTTTGCGTACAGTTACTTGCACCCCTTGAGTTACCAACTTGAACGATTTCACATAAAAAATGAACATATCAAACTTTTTGAATCCAACCTTGATAATATCTTGGATTTTTCCACAATGATCTAGCATGCCTACTTCACTATTGCCTCCATCAGTTGCACTTGAACGACTTTCTTGCATGAAATTAGCCTTCACACCACAATCAAATGTTCTTCTCTTTTTATCTATTCCTTCTACTCGAAAGTGACATCCGCGTGACCAAATTTCTCCAAACTTATGATACTGCAAGCACAATAAATAAGTACTTTTATTGTATAAATTCACGAAAGCACAACATAAAAGACAATGCGTAGATATATCAAACTCACATACATGGAAATCACAACCATATGCAAGCTCCTCCTCCTCATCACTTATTGATTCACCATTGCGTTTAGCTTGCAGTATGGTTTGCTCGAGCCATTTATTAGAAGGAAAGTCTCGAAGAAGTGCAAGTTCTGTTGGGTACGATAGTGTGCGGGTTGTTCGACTCCTTCTAAAACTCAAACGAGCTTGGTTCCTTTCAGCCTTCACCAAGTTATATCTCTCGATCCACGTCTCCATAGCATGTGAGTTTAAGATGCAAAATTTATTGATCTTCTCACACAATGCTACATCCATTGTTCTCACAAGGCCTTTCCCTTGTGGCTCTTTCCCAAAATAGTCAATCATCTTCTTCTTGTGTCCATACTCTTGGCATATCAGGATCACACTTACTGAGAAATTCAGTTATATATACAAGTGATTCTTGAACAAGACATCCCGCTACTATACTACCTTCTGGATGAGCTCTTTGACGAACAAATCCTTTAAGTGTCTTTATAAATCTCTCCAAGAAAAACATCCATTGGCTGGTTTGCTCGAGCCATTTATTAGAAGGAAAGTCTGGAAGAAGTGCAAGTTCTGTTGGGTACGATAGTGTGCGGGTTGTTCGACTCCTTCTAAAACTCAAACGAGCTTGGTTCCTTTCAGCCTTCACCAAGTTATATCTCTCGATCCACGTCTCCATAGCATGTGAGTTTAAGATGCAAAATTTATTGATCTTCTCACACAATGCTACATCCATTGTTCTCACAAGGCCTTTCCCAAAATAGTCGATCATCTTCTTCTTGTGTCCATACTCTTGGCATATCAGGATCACACTTACTGAGAAATTCAGTTATATATACAAGTGATTCTTGAACAAGCCATCCCGCTACTATACTACCTTCTGGACGAGCTCTTTGACGAATAAATCCTTTAAGTGTCTTTATAAATCTCTCCAAGAAAAACATCCATTGGCTATGGACAACCTTAGCCACAACAACTTTATCAACCACATGAACTAGCAAGTGCAATTGAATGGTTAAAATACTTGTTGGAAAGTATTTCTCACCCATTGTAAAACAGCCTCGATGACCGTGCTACTTCCAATGTGTCTATCAGGGATTTCATTAATGTCTTCACAATTTCGTGATCACGTTAACAAAACCTGTTATTAACATATTAAAACTTGTGATCACATTGTATATTCACATGACCTGAGTAATGACCTGCCAAAACTTACTAGTCCCGTAACCCCACCGGGTTTCTTTGTTTTCTCAGCGGGCCCACCGGAATATGGAGATATCCCAGCGGGCCCGGTGGGAAAACAAAAGAAACCCGGCGGGGTTCTGTCATGTTTATAAACATTGCCCGACACCCATCATGCAACTTTTGGGGAGATAGTCCTTGTTTTGGGGGCGTGATATCTCTTCTCAAAGTACTTGTAGAGCTCTCGAGTTGCTAGAAGTGTCCTCTTGGGAAGAACATCCTTATCTTAGGGGCTGTTGTCTTTCCTTGTAGGCACTCCTAGGCTATTGAGACACTCGTCCTTAGTTCTTTGAATTGGGGGCAGGGTGTGGTTCGTAGCTAATACTTGCGGAGATTTAGGGACAAAGTTGGAGTCATTCAGCTTTGCATTTGAGCTACGTAGGTAATCTACCTCATTCTGCTTTATGAATGGTTTGATGGAGCCAAGAGTCCTGCTTAGAGGCTTATATTGGTTCTTGATACTTGATATAGTTTAGAGTAGACAAGGGTCTATTGTCCTATACTAGAGTATTGGGCAAGCATAGATCTTTGATTTTCTTTGTGAATGTTAGAGAAGGTCTATTGTCATATACTAGAGTATTGGGCAAGCATAGATCTTTGATTGTGTAAAGTATCCTTAATTGGGTACAAAAGGCATCCTTCGTTGGGGGTGCAATGTGCATGATAGTTTCAAAGTAGTTTTGTAGTCAGACCTTGCAAGATAGTTTCGAAGTAGTTTTGTGTTATGTGATGATCTTTTGTGTTTGTCAAGATAGTTTCGAATAGTTTGTCTGCTGATGTATTTTTTGTAATAAGTGAGTGACTGTTGTTTTTTCATTTGTGTATTCATTGTTATATGCTTGCTTGAATAGGTTATTTGAGATGGAGGACAATGTTGGATCCAGTGATACCTCCAATAGAGTCCAAATTCCAAATAGTAGGAAAAAAAAGGCACCTGGGATAGAGTGGCAATATGTAATTAACGTCGGTGATCGATTCATAGATTGGGAGTGTAAGCTATGCCACGACTCGACTAAGAGAACACTTTTTAGGCGGAGCGAAGAAAAAGTCATGTACCCACCCCTCTGCACCTGGAGTGGCCAAACGCATAAGAGAAGAAATTCAAAAGAAAGATTCAAGAAAACATTACACTTCTACCGTTAATGTATCAAGGCAGCAAGAACACTGTTGTTCTGATAATCAAACTCTGGCTACATCGCCTGCTTGTACTCCGAACGTCAATGTGCAACCAAAAAGTAATCTACCCAGTGCATCTTCCTGCAAGCGAAACTTTGACGTAGGAAATATACCCATGCGTGAAACTCCCTTGCAAGAAAGCCTACGTCAAGGTCGGCTCGATGATGCATAACTTGCCCTTGTTGAAGCGATTTACTTTTCTGGGAGTGCTATGATGATGGTGGACAGTGAGCATTGGGAAAGAGAGCATGGAAGAAAATTGGTGAGTTTGGACCAGGGTTTTCACCGCCTACGTACCATGCTATGCAAAATGATCTATTAGAGAAATGTTATGCGCAAGTAAAAGAACGTGTACAAAGAATAATTCTTAGCAATATAGAGCTTTCTGGATGTAGTATAGTAAGTGATGGATTGTCCAATGTACAAAGAAAACCATTAATTAATATAATGGTTATTTCACCTAAACGTGAGACTTTCACCCGTGCTGTGGATTCTGTTGGTTCAATCAAAACTGGGGCTTACATTGCTCAAGTCATTGGCTCTGTGATAGAGGAAGTGGGTGCCAAAAATGTAGTCCAAATCGTCATGGACAATGCAAAGAATTGCAAGAATGCATCCAAAATCCTAAAGCGGCACTATCCACATGTTTTTCCGGTAGGCTGTAATACTCATAGTTTGAATCTTGTATTAAAAGATTGGTATAAAAGTGATGATACCAAATGGTTTGCCTCAATCGTCGACACTGCTCGCCAGCTTGTGAGATTCATGCTCAAGAGACAGAGAGTGTTAGATATTTTTTGACCTCGCATGTCAATTATGTTAAAGCTTCCAATGGAGACTAGGTTTTGCACTCACTTTTCCACTTTTGAGTCTCTTCTTCGAAATAAAGATGCAGTTTGTGAAACATTTACATGCATGACATTTCATGACTGGGAGAGCACTCAACGTGAAAAAGTGAAAGAGAAAATCAAAGTCTTGAAGGCAATGCTTACAAGAAGAAGTTGGTGGAACAGTGTGATGGATGCATACCATGTAATGATGCCTGTTAGGTATGCCATACGAAGTCTTGATCAAAGAGCGCCTAATCTGGGGACAGCATGGATGCAATGGTGGACTGTCCAGCGGAGTTTGGAGTGTCCTGAGAGATTAGAGCATTCAGTGGTGGAAAAGCAATGGCGTGTACCATTCTCCAGTAGACAAAGAAAAGTCCTATTGAAGTACTTCCATGCTAGATGGATTGGAGCGCATTCACCACTACACAGTGCTGCTTACATGCTAGATCCTGAATACTAGAATATGGATTTGATGTCCAACGTTGAGGTGGTTCAAGATTTTTATAAAGTGGCAAACACTTTTTATAATAATGTTGATGATCGTGTAAAGTGCATAAAGGAGATAACCTCATTTCGATTGAAAGAGGGTTTATTTTCCAACTCCCTTGTTCAACAAATGGCTAAAGAGCAGCCTGCATGGAAGTGGTGGATGATGAATGGTGGTGAGCACTATGCTTTATTGCACAACCTTGCGATGAAGGCTCAAAAAGAATTTGGAGCATGTACAAATATATTCACAGTACTATTCGCAATCGACTTCTTGCAGATCGAGCAAATAAACTTGTTTACATGTATTGTAATGAAAAGATATTGCGAGACATTGAAAGCGAAGAGTATGAAGAAGATATGCCCAGATGGATGTACGATTGTGATAATGTAGTAGACGAGAAATTTGATGTTGGACGTACATCGTGCACTAGCCTTGAGATAGAAGACAATTTGGACATTGACTTAGATGAGCTTAATTTAGCAGACGAGAGGGTGAACGGTGAAAGAATTTTGGAGCAAGATACTGACATAGAGGAAGAAGCCATTTCATTAATTTCATAAAAAATACTTGTACAAATGATTGTATTTGGAGAAATTATCAATACAAAAGTAGGATTTATGTCTTTCTTAGCTTTCATCTTGAAATAAATTGCGAATTGCACTAGGAGTTGCATCTAAAGGTCCTGGTGGTTTATATTCGCTAGCCATGCCGAACACTGTATAAATACCTTGATTTATTGGGACACTGCACAATGCACATGTGGAAATACTTTGCATTTACCTCACTAAACATATTAAATGGTAGTAGTGTCCATAGGGCAGTATATACTGGCCACTCCACCCATCGAATACTTTGTAACATACAGGACGGGGGGTGGAGGAACTAGTAGCCTCAGCAGAAACTCCCACAAGATCAGGATGTATCAAAAAATGAGAGATGTGGTTCCCTTGGCACACAGGAGCTATACGTGAAGAGATGGTTTGTACATCTTGGCTGATCTTTGTGAGCTGCTCTTGAATCCCTCTATTGGCCAGGGGAGGAGTTGACGCTTGAGATAATCGTACAGCTTCTTTCTCCTTCTCTGCTACTAGCTATGCCCCTAAGCTTTCTTTGACCTTGTTTAACTCCAATCCAGCGCCCTCCACCATGAGAGCAAGTTCCTTCCTTGTGAATGTCACTGTCTCTTCACGTATGTCGTGGGTGCTGACAGTGGCCTCTCTGGAGGCAAAGTCCACTGGAGTTTCTAGGATAAATTGTGCATATAGCATCTTAGCAAAATAGAGTGGAGCATTGGCGTTATAGAGAGGACGACCGTACACCTCCAAGAAAATGCGCTCGGCATTAATTTTGATATCATTATGAGTGCAACGCGAAACCTTCCATCTTCCCTTCTTAATCTCGCCATCTGGACATGGCCATATTTCCTTGATCATCTCTGTGGTTACGTATTTATTTATGTCTTTCCATTGGGCATAAGTAGGATTTGTCCATTTCGACAACCTGCATGCTGTTCTCGTAGCTTCGCGGGCTGTCAGTCCATGTGCAAGGACCTTCATTCGCTCATATGCCTTCTTGGCTAACTCTTGATGCTCGTTTGCTTGTGCTTCTGCCATATCTGCATGAACGTAAATGACTTTAGGATTTTATTGAACTATAAAGATCAACGTAAGATAAATTGACCATTACCCTCAAAAACTTAAAGTTTAACACCACGAGATGAGATATGAATTGCAAAGACTCAATGAGAAATATCCACTTGACTCAAAGAATATTTCAAACAATGCGCGCACATCAAATTTTGAAGAGAAAACATAAACTTAAATACCACAAGAGGAGAGAGATATTGCAAAGACTCAATGAGAAAATATTTCAAAGAGTGCGCACATATCAAAATTTTGAAGAGAGACAAACAAAGAGCCATTCTTGAAACTATATCTTCTGATACTGTTAAATTACAAAATTGGGGTGAATGACACCGATAGCTCTACAAGAGGACGTTGTGCCCTCGTTGGGTCAGTATTTAGTGATCTAAAAAATTCCACTACTTGCAAAACAGATTTTCGCTCGTCGCGATTAGGTAGACACATCCAATTTTTGACTCTATAAATAATAGTATCCATGGTGGTAACTTTGTCGTAGGAACTATTGTCCATCCACAACTCTTGTACTTTCTGCCAAAAGGCACATAAAATTTGTAATAAATACCCTAAAGCAAAAACATCAGATGCAGGAGTGTATGCATTTGCCAAAAACAGATCATAAATTTTCGGGGCTATCCACGGCTGTTTATTTCGCTCTCTGTCTGCGTAGGAGACCGCCTGTGCCACCTTCTCAGGATTCTTGTCTGCTTCAAATACAAAATTGAGAGACATCCAATTTTTGGGCACTCTCAACAGTAATCCCCAATCGATAATACCTACGCATGGCTTCAACTCTTTTGTAAAATCCAACACTACATTGAATGGATGTAGGTCGGTATGTACAATTCCTGCCAAATGTGCTGCCGCTAGGCCTTCCACCAGGGCATGCATAATATGTGACATGGTTATTACTATTTGTTTTATTTTAGAAAGTTCTAGATGACTTAAAGGAATATTATCGGGCGGGGTTTTTCTCCATCCTCGATCCAAACGGAAAATTGCTCTGGTGAACTCACTGAATCTGAAGGGGACCTTCAGAAGCGTATCACCAAGCGAGCCGCCATTATAGTATGGGAAAATAGTGATCCAAGGAGATTCTTTTGTGAAGGCAATACACCTGACAATTGATGGGTGTAGAACCTACATGCCCTGCTCTGCCTGGAAGCTCTCAAACTTGGCGCTGCCTTCTCCTTTGTAGTGCTTTCCGCAAAAAGTAATGTGCTCTGGCCAAAATGATATACCTCTAACTGTATACTCTTTTACTGTGCCAAAAACACCAGAGCCTATTGTTCGCCCTTCGAGCAGAGCCTCGTGCGGGACGCCAATGAGGTGTGTGCATATATAATTGTAGATTGTGCGATTAATGGCACCCATCCCACTCGCATCTGGCTGGCTGGATGTTACAGCGACGTCCTGGGCAATGCGCACTCTTTTGGGGAGTGACTCTGCATCCAGCGCCTTCATGCGCTTGCTCTTGGCTCTTTGCTCGCTCCATACAGCATCCCATAACTGTAGACGATGCATATTAGCTTCAGGCGGGGCAGCATCTCTAAGATCATTGCATGCTACACGCATGCTCCCCAAAATAGTTCGTGTTATATGTTGATGGTTGAAGTCTGCTATCTTTTGTCTATCAAGCAACTCAACGTTGCCTCCGCTTCGAAGTCGACGCTGTGCATTTTCCCATATCTGCTCTAATAGATCTCGCATGAGTATCTCAGACTCATTGATCTTTTTGACGATGTCTTCTGAACATTGTGACACTGCGATGACTGCTTCAATGCGAATTGCTTGTAGAACGATTTTACGCTCTTCAGGGGAAAGCATGGTGGTCGTCTTCGCAAATCTAGCAAATATCACTAAACACAACAAAAACGGAATATTAAACAACATTACTGAAATCAACATCAAGCAATACGTCATCAAACGTGAGAGAACAGCAACAAGTGTATCATTACTTATCAATGATCAAACAAAAACGGATGGCTATTAAGCTTGCCATGAGCCCTAGACCATGAAAGGTCATCTCCACGAAAGAAGCCAAGAGTACATGTAAGTGTCCAAGATACGAATGACTAAAAGATCCCTACAATGAATCCAAGCCCCTATTTATAGTAGCCTAGGCAATGGCCCATTATTTACATATTCTGGACCTTAGTTTTGGTTCATTACAAACCAAAACTAAGGTCCAATTATGCTCTCCAAATGTAAGGAAGTCCATAACAATGCATGTGTGGAACTTTTGTGGCAACCCTTGTTGTAGATGAAATCCTTTGAAAATTTCTTCCAAAAAAAATCATGAAATAGGCCGCAAATGATGCATACACTTTAGCCAAACATTTTCCGCATCATATTCTTCCATTGTGATGACCATTGAAGCTTTTTGAAGTAGAGCATCGACCCTAACAATGGACCTCACCGAAACTATCCAAAAATTACAACATACCTATAATCCCAAGTATTGCCCATTTTCTCCATACAAATCATGCCACTTGGTCAAGAAACACCTTCTTAAATAATTCCATATTGTTGCGCATACTCCAAATATTTTCAAGTATTGCCCATTTTCTCCATACAAATCATGCCACTTGGTCAAGAAACACCTTCTTAAATAATTCCATATTGTTGTGCATACTCCAAATATTTTCAGGTATCCTCATCCAATGAGCAATGTGGAACTAGACCTTCCAATCATGAAAGAAGTTCTCTTAAAGCATAGTGGACTATTATGGCAGCCCCTGTCAATGTCAAAACCACTTGCAAATATTTCATGAGAATACTTCAAAATGAGACGCATATGACCTGTGCATGATGCCAAAGCATCTAAATATCATAAACTACCATCATAGTCACCATTAGAGCTCATTGAGATCACCAAAAGACTCCAAAAAGAGCATCTACCAAATCTGTCCAAAAAATTCCAAAATGCACATCTTCCATTATAGGAGTCATAAAAGCCTATATAATAAATATCAAATGGCCCAACCACATCCTCACATAATAGATATTGTTGTTGCACCTAAGAAATTGGTTGCCGTGCATCCTCATCCAAAAGTAAATGCACTAAAAATGTGAACGGATTCCTCTCATAGATGAATCCCACCACCGGGGTCAAATGGAAATGTATCCTTTTGAAATGCCTTGTCATCCACAATGCAACCATTATTCCAACCACCGGGGTGGTCAAATGGAAAATCTATAAGTATCACCCCCAAGATGAAGTAATCCACACAACTACTACGACCGCATGGACAAAATGTAAATCCAAGACATGTAGAATCCAAAGCAATGGCTTTCAACTAGATCAAATAGAGAACATAGAAGGCCCATGTCTAGCCAATCCTCTTGGATCAAATTGATAAGCATAGTGTATAACACCCAACCCCCATGAAACAATTTTGTGACCTCCTGGATCGAAAGGAAGACATAATGGTGCATCCAACAATCCGGAACACAAACCTAACACCACCTCAGTATGATGTACTCCATTATCAATGGTCATAGCACCAAATCCTCTTATCTCATAGGAATGGAATAAACAAAAAATAAAGTCCAATGCCTCATAACTAGAATCCCCATAAGCAGAGGTGTCATCCTCAATAAAAGATCCCTACCCCCTCGGCGCAATGAATTCGAGTGTGCTAGCAGTGGAAGTAGCACTTCTTGCGTAGGGCAGGGCCTCTCACTCGGGGCCTCGCCCACGGATATTCGGATAAGAGACTAATCCCTCAGTTCTTTCAAAACCGAACCCAGAAAAACTTTCCTCGCCCAAAAAGCACGGGCGATTCCTCTAAGATATTTTTATTCTAATGTAGTCAAGAGCCTCAACTAACCAAACTAATCTGGCCGAACCCGTCAGTCACATGGTCAGATCAAGGAAAAGACTTGTACTTGGATCGTAGAGACCAATGTTTTTTCCTCATCCAGAGGCACAGCTGCTGATTCTTTTCCATAGAACAAGGACTGTCCGGGATTTACTTCATCTATCGTACCATAACAGAATTGAGTCTCATTTTAGGGATCCATCAGTCCACCCTAACCCCATCCAATCTCATGGGTTAGCCAACCGCCCAAACACTAAAGTGATGGGATCCAATTAGGAATTTGGTTAGGTTTTGTCCCGGGTACTAGGGAAAAGAGTTCACAGGCCCCCTAGCCGGCGCTTCAAGCAAAGTTCAAGATAGTCACACCACTTACACATCCAATATGAAATTGCCTTTTTCACAGATTTAGCTGTCTTTAAAATAATCTTTTAATGAAACCATAGTATCACTGATCATAATCCTCCAAAATATCCGATTGATTTCCAATCATTCCTTCATCGATGTACCTATGGCACCATTGGCAACCAGACACTCACCACCTATCCACTCTCAAGGGCCTTTTCAATAGTTCCTAGCTCATAGTACCCGGAAATATATTCACTTATAAAAATCCAGATGGACTCTCAGTTGAAGATTAGCAAGATCAACCAACAGATCCATATAAAAGAGCCATGGACTCATCCGTTGAGGACCAGCAAGGTCAATCAACCAGTTCCATGCCCAAGTTTAGGAAACAACTCAAACACCTTGTTCCATTTTCTTCCTAAACGCACGCGTGGGTATCTTCAGTGACCCAGAGGCCCGAGCACCGTATGGTTAGCACCCTCTAGGATCCTTTGTAGGTCACCTAGCGCTTCACTCATAGGCCACTTCCTCGGTCCCTCATCCACCATACCGGAAGCTCACCATTTAAATCGAACCGAGACTGGTCAAGACCTCGGCCGACCTTGCTACGCGAGACGTCCTCCATTGACTCTTTGTCAGCTGTTGCAACTTTATCACGTAGGTCTCCACGACCTCATTCACAAGACGATCAAAATGCTTCCCCAGCATTCTTGACATAAAACAGTCATTTAAAAACAGGTCATAAATACAGTTTCTATAACGAACTCTCGCCTTTCCACATTGTTTCACATCAATCTACATTTCTTAATCCACGTCCAATCATATGTATTCCCATAGTCCTTCATCCATTCTCATCCAATCACATCATATTCCATCTCATCACATCATATGTATTCCCATAGTCCTTCATCCATTCTCATCCAATCACATCATATTCCATCTCATCACATTTATCCTTATCACATCTCATCCATTCGCATCTACCCATGTCCACATCTCATCCATTCGCATCTACCCATGTCCACATCTCATCACATTACATTCATTCACATCTCATCAATTCATATCTACCTCGATCCACATCACATCACATCCATTTCACATCACATCTCATCTATTCACATCTATCCCGATTCACATCACATCACATCTCATCCATTCACATCTATCCCGATTCACATCACATCACATCTCATCCATTCACATCTATCCTGATTCACATCACATCACATCACATCCATTTCACATCACTTCTCATCCATTCTTATCTATCCCGATTTACGTCATATCACATCACATCTATCCTGATTCACATCACATCACATCCATTTCATATCACGTCTCATCCATTCACATCTATCCCGATTCACATGACATCCATTTCACATCACATCTCATCCATTCACATCTATTTTGATTCACGTCACATCACATCACATCCATTCACATTCATCACATTCATTTATATCACATCCATTCACATCCATCACATCACATCCATTCATGGGATTTACAAAAATCTATTCTTCCCATATTTCTCAATAATGCTCAAAATTTCACTTTTGATATAAATTGAAGTATACTAAAAATTTTTCTTTTTTCCATTTAATTTCTTAGATCTCAAATATCATGGGAATTTCTCTTTTTGCATTTAATTATTTGCATTCCAATTGTCATGGAAATTCCTCTTTTATCATAAAATAAATTTATCTAAAATTCCTCTTTTCTTTAATAAAAATATCCATTATCCAAATATGCTAAGAATTCTAGTTTTTCCATTTAAATGATTGAATTCCAAATGTCATGGGAATTCCTTTTTTATCATTTAGATTTTTTTCGTGCATAAAATAAATTTATCTCAAATAAAATGTCCATTAATTTCAATATGCTAAAAATTTCACTTTTCCCATTTAAATGATTGAATTCCAAATGTCATGGGAATTCCAGGCTTTTATCAATTAAATAAAATTACCATAATTTTCTCTTTTCTTAATTATTTAATTATGCATAAACCATAAAATTTAAATTTCCATTGAATGTGATGAAAATCCTTCTTTTAGCCTAGGATATTCAATCCTAGATTATGGTAAGAAGTCCTCTTTTCACATTGTCACGAGTTTTTTTAGTGTGTTTTTCTGGCATATGTACATATAGATGCATGTTTATGTGGCACTGGGATACCCAATACTCCACCCACTGATATGGCAATGAAGCCTTTTTAGCATGTGATGATGTGTTTGATGCAGATATGTTGGTTGGAGGTGGTGTAAGCATCAATGGTATGATGTTTCGAACACATTGTGGAACACGACAGAATGCGAGTTGTGTTGGGATTGGGATCTCATGAGCATATGTAGAAGAGTAGGAGTGGATCAAATCTTTGTAATCTTTGTAGAGGGCGCACATGCAATCAGAGATCTTTATCACCAGAGGTGTGCATGGAGCATAAAGACCTTAATACACAAGGGCCTTAATAAATACTATGTAAATTTAAAAAGGTGGCGAAAGTAGAAACATCAACCAAAGAAATCGGCAGCAGAAGTATGCTGGGCGTGTGATTTCCAAATGCATATTTGCCCGATTCCACCAAAGAATTCTTGAAGTTTCCAACGGAAAAAAGGCGAGGCGCTGGCGATGTAAGGGGGGGTTCTTTTGTTTTGCGAGGCCGCCAGTTCTCAGTGGAAGGCAACAAAGAGAAGAGAAGCGAAGTGGAGGCGGCGACGACTGCAGCGAAGTGGAGGTGAGAGAGGGAGTCACCAAGGGAGAGCGTCAACAACAGGACGCCAATTGCAGCTGAAGAGAGAAGCGGGGTGGTGGCAGCTGGTAGCACACTGAGAGAAGGAGAGAGAAGTGGAAGTGGCGACTGCAGGGAAAAAGAGGAGAACGAGTAATGGAAGAAGGTCTGCTAGTGTCGGGCGCAGCTGAGTTGAGGAGTCGGTGGCACCAACTACATCATAGCAGAGAGAAGAGTCATCATAAAGAGGTGGCAGTGACTGTATATAACCAAGAAAAAAGCAAGGTGCCAAAATAAAAAGAAAGTGACGTGAACAGTAAGAAACGAAGGTGGTGACATCCACTGCAATAAAAAACGAAGGAGAGGAGATAGATTCTCTGAGGCTGGTAAGGTTTTGAGGAAGTTTGGGTAATTCATGGTCTTCAGTTCAAAGATGTAGAAGCTGCTTATGAATTTCAAAACTTGGGTTTTCTGGGAAGTTCAATGTAGAAAGTCAAAATAGGAACTAGATGCTTGCATGTTTGTTTGTAATAGTCTTTGTACTAAATATACAGTCTTGTGAACCTGAGGTAGAGCTTGGAGGGTAGTTTACTACAGACATGTATCTTGTTCTGGAACTTGGTCCAATATCCACGAACTGTATTTTCCCTCAATGTTTAAGATTGTATACTCTGATAGTGATACAGGGTATTGGTCAGTTGTAATTTACATAGATGAGAGGGAGTGGGCAGATTATGAGTGGGTGTTAGAGGAGGATTGTTCTGAGGATATTCTGGATATCCAACTTTGTAGAGACGAAGATTTGTTCTAAAATAAAGTCTTGTTTGTGTTGTTTTTCTGGTGTGGGTGGTGTGGTGAATTGTGTTAGAAGTGTTCCAGCCAGTGTGTTGGTGGTACCCCAGGTTCGTGGTGTTTTCCAAGGCTGTTGGATGGACAGCTATAGAGGCAGGTGATTCCGTGTCCAAAATTTCCGACAACGTTATGCATAAGAATGAATTATGTATCAATTTCCTAAAAATTTTACCATAGCTCCGCTGCCATAACTGATAATTTTTAATATTTTTGAAAAGAATAAACTTAGTAATACAATATTATAACTATCTTCTAAACTTAAATCCAATTTATGGATTTAAATCATAAGATTATCATAATTTTAGAAGCATAAAAGTATAAAAATCCACTTTCTTAACCTCTAGCTTCACAAGCCTAGAGTTTGATTTGTGAATTGAGACTTTATTAATGAGAAGCATCATTTGAATAGAGAATTGGTCATAGGAATGACCATTCTTTTGGGGAGAGAGAGATAAACATAAAAAGCATCCTAATTAAATGTAAACTTTTCTTAATTATTCATTACAACTCTTAAGAAAAGCTTGATTTGCATTATAAACACTTAATTTAGAAACTTCTCAAGCTTGAGAGGGGTTGAGAAGTGAAAACATTGAGAATAGTAGAGAAAAACCATAAAATTACACTTTACCTTTAGTTTTTGCTTGCTTCTCTATCTTAGAGGAAGCCCCCAACCAATCAATTGGTTAGTGTGTTGAGAGGAAAGCTCCAAGGATGGTTGAAGAGAGAAAGAAGCCTTGATCTCTCCAGAATGTGAGGATTTTTAAGAGATAATAGAAAATATCATTATTTTAATTTTGGCATGGTATAGTTCACATATGAGAAAAAAAAGAATGAGGGTATATTTATAGGTGAGGGAGGCCACCTGAGTCCAACTAAGTTCTAGAATTTTCCAGCTTTAGTTTGGCTGAATTTTGGAGAAGATTTGGATCAGTTTGGCTCCCTTTTTTATTTGGTTTGATCCAAGAGAGAGGAGAGATAAAAATATCTCTCTTGGTTTGATCCAAGAGAGAGGAGAGATAAAAATATCTTAATATTTTTTATTTAAAAACTCATTCACATGTGTGAAATAGGTGCCTCCTTAAAGTCTCCCCCCCTCCTTATTACCAAGGTGTAGAAAATGTATCATTATACCAAAATATCTCATTTTTTTAGTAATATCTCATAGTTTTTAACTAATAAACCTTGTACTCAGTCAACTCTTCATCTTATGTGAGCATTTACTCATTTTTGGATATTTTCTTTTATTCTTTGGATTTATCTCATCTCCACACTTGGATTAATCTTATTGGTCCATAAGAACCTTAATTGAAGCATAATCCAAAAATTTCTGAAAATCTTGACCCTTAGGCTAAGGTCCTTTATACACATTTTCAATTAATTCCAAATGCACATTGGAAAGTTCTTTTTGAATTTCTATTTTATACACTAGTAGGATTTTTATATCCAAAAATATCTGAATTTTGGATTACCTCTCTCTAGACATTTTCTCTCTCCAGGTCAAAACAGGGTAAAACAAGATCTTTCTTTTATTCGAGAGAGGGGAATAATTTCAAGAACAGAAGGGGAGGTTCTTACTCCTTTACATCTCAAAAGCTGGAGGGAGAAATCTTACATCCTATCCCACTTAAAAAATGCGAGTTGTCCTCATCTCGCAGGTGGAGTATGATCTCTTTCATCATCATCTTCTTCTTCAATCGCTTCTAGTGTTACTGCCTTGGAAGTGGACGGCCGATTTGGGAACATCTCTCTTTGACTTCCCTTATTCTGAGGCGGAGGTCTTGCATTACTTTGGATTGAAACTGAGGGTTAGTTAGAGGGTCTACCTCTGGGATTTCCCTAATTTTGGCAGAAAGGAACCTGATTACTCTAGAAGGAAGGGACTAGAGTCTGGAATCTTGGTCCTTGATTTCCCCGCCCCGAAAACCTTGATCCAAAAAAAGTTGGGCAATCCATATTGTGATGTCGAAATCCTTGACAGTTATAGCATTTCACTCCCTTGTTCAAGGGTGGAACTTCTGAAGTTGAATTCCAGGGAATTAAGTTTCAGAAAAAGGACCTTTCTTCTATTCTGGAATTTTTCATAACCTAAGCTTGACCTTGGCAAAATCCTTTGCCATCAGCACTACTTCGGCCATGGAAACTGGCTTGGCATTCTTCACTAGGATATTTAAAGGTTCATTTAGTCCTCGAATCATCCCAGCGATTTGTCGAGTACTTGAGAAGGAGAGTGAACGCTTGGTGATACACTTCAATAGTTTTGCTCCCCTATGTTAACTCTAAGAACTCGTTCATTTTGGTTTCCAAAAAGCCAGGAGGACAAAATCTCTTCCTTGGTTAAATCTTGAGATCATTGTGCAGGTCTTGGTGTTCTGATCCAAACGGTTTGTTTTGCAGTGGTTTCTCCATGCTACTCTGGCTATTTCTACTATCTTCAGCCTTGCAAGAGCCATTTTACTCTTCTCACCTGGTAACATCGAAGTACTCTTCCATTGCTTCGATCCACTTCTCCATAGCCTCTCCCAAGTTTTTCCCTTCCCCCTTAAAAGGTCCAGGTTACGATCTATGAAGAGTTTTACGAAATTCCAAGTCCAGCTCTTCCTCATCGAGTTGGGGGTTATCATTCCTACCATGATGACCTCGATTCATGATCCTATCAATATGAAAATTCTTGTTAAGTCCCTTTATTTATAATTCAAATCCGACTTTAGATCCAACTGATGTTGGGGTTCTTTAGATTGGTCAGTCCCCCACAGAATCCTGGGATAAAGATCCCTTCTAACAGAAGAACATACAGAACTCATTTTATCAGAGAATAATTCATTCATATTTTTAACACAATAATGGTCCATCATATCGAAAATTTCGTCTGAACATTCCTCCATGGGAATTTCAGTTATGCGGGTTTTCAATTTGTCATCCCTTAACTTGATCCACTGGGTCAAGGGTTAACAACAGCAATTTGTCAACACAATCCACTAATCTCATACATCTACATCCACATTCATACATCCACATCCACATCCACATCCATATATTCATACATCCACATCCACATCCACATTCATACATCCACATCCTCATCCACATCTATACATCCACATCCATATCTACATCCATACATCCACATTCACATCTACATCCATACATCCATTTTCACATCCACATCCACATCCATACATCCATACATCCACATCCACATCCACATCCACATCCACATTCACATCTACATCCACACATCCACATCCATATCTACATCCATACATCCACATTCACATCTACATCCATACATCCATACATCCATTTTCACATCCACATTCATACATCCACATCCATACATCCATACATCCACATCCACATCCACATCCACTTCATACATCCTCATCCACATCCATACATCCACATTCACATCTACATCCATACATCCACATCTACATCCATACATCCACATTCACATGTACATCCATACATCCACATCCACATCCACATCCACATTTATACATCCACATTCATACATCCACATCTATTTATGCATAAATTCCATTTTAAGGAGAATAACGCTTTCGAAATAAAAATCAATCTTTTATGCATCTTCCTATGCATAAATTCATTTTAAATGAGAATGACACTTTTGAATTAAAAATCAATCTTTTATGCATCTTTCTATGCATAAATTTATTTTAAATGAGAATGATACTTTTGATTTAAAAATCAATCTTTTATGCATCGTCCTATGCATAAAATCAAAATTGATGAAAATAACTCTTTTGAACTAAAAATAGATTTCTTAATGCATCTTTCTATGCATAAAATTAAAATTGATGAGAATAACACTTTTGGATTAAAATAAATTCTTTATGCATCTTTCTATGCATAAATCCAATTTAGTAGGAATTACACTTTTAGAATAAAAGAATTTCTCTTATGCATCTAATTTATGCATAAAATCCATTTATGATAAAAATCCCACTTTTAATATTAAAAAAAATCTTTTATGCATATGTTTATGCATACAAATCATTTATGATGAAAATCACTCTTTTAATATAAAATAATTTCTTTTATGCATCTAATTTATGCATAAAAATCATTTATGATGAAAATCACACTTTTAATATATAAAAAATCTTTTATGCATATGTTTATGCATACAAATCATTTATGATAAAAATCAATCTTTTAATATAAAAGAATTTCTTTTATGCATCTAATTTATGCATAAAAATCATTTATGATGAAAATCACACTTTTAATATAAAAAACTATCTTTTATGCATATGCTTATGCATACAAATCATTTATGATGAAAATCACTCTTTTAATATAAAAGAATTCCTTTTATGTATCTAATTTATGCATAAAATCATTTATGATAAAAATAACACTTTTATAATCAAAATAACAATTTCAATATACTTCCTTCTATGCATAGAATTTAATTGTAAAGGAAGTAAACCTTTTTTAATAAAATATTTCTGGTATGCATTTTCTTATATCTAGGATGAAAATTAACACTTTAAGAATACATATACAATGGAAAATACTCTTTATGAATAAAAAAAAGAAAAACACAATTTCAAAAAATTTCGCCATAACCTCCTTTGTATTTAAATCATTCTAATGTAAACATTTTCTACTTATCGAAGAGAAACATTATGAAAAACTTGATTTTATCCATTAATCATTCATCTAGGATAAAGAATGGTTGGATTTACTAAAGAAGAGACGGGAATGCCTTTTTTCAATGAGGCATAACATCATATTCAATTTAAAGAAGACAAAAATCAGAAAAACCATAAAAATTAAGCATACATGGGAATTTATGTATTTCCTTACTTCCATTCATCAATTAACTTCAATAGCATTAAAAAACCATTCCAATTAAGCTTCTCAAGCTTGAGAGGGGTGGAGAAGAGAGAAACATTGAGAAATTATGAAAAAAGATCAAAATTCACACTTTACCTTACAAATTGCTTGATTCTTTAATCACGGTAGATGCCCCCAACCAATCAATTGGTTTGGTATGCTAATGGAGCCACCAATGGAGATTGAAGAAGGAGGGAAGCTCCAATTTCTTTAATTTGGAGAGAATTTTACAGAATAATAAAAATTATCACTATTTCAGTATAATTCTGGCATAGTATAATTCTCCTATTTGTTACAAAGGGTTCAGGTTCTATTTATAGGAGAGGGAGGCTCTAACCAAGACCAACTGATTTCTAGAATTTTCTAGATTCAGTTTGGTTGAATTTGGACCAAATTTGGATCTAGTTTGGTTCCTTTTTTATTCGGTTTGATCCAAGAGAGAGGAGAGATAAAAACATCACATTATTTTTGAGTTTAAAACTCATTCAAGCATGTGAATTAGGCGCCTCCTTGAAGGGACTCCCCTTCCTTACATGTGTCAAAATGGGATCATTATACCCAAAATATCTCATTTTTTTAGTAATACTCATAGTTTTTTACTAATAAACCTTGTACATAGTCAACTCTTCATCTTATGTGAGCATTTACTCATTTTTGGGTATTTTTCTTTTATTCTTCCATTTATCTTCTCCACATTGGGATGAATGTGATTGGCCCCTCAAAACCTTAATTTAATTTTTTTTGAAAATCTGGACCCCTAGGATAAGGCCTCTTGAACAGATTATACTTGATTTCTAATGCACCTTCTGGAAATCTTTTTGAACTTCTGTTTCAGGGGAACTTATATTAATAAGATGAGAAATTTTTCTATCTAAAAATATTCAAAATCTGAATAATCTCTCTAGAATATTTTCTCTCTCTAGGTCAAAACAAGTAGAAACAAGATCTTTAATATTTCTGAAGAGGGATTTGACTACATGGGAAGATATTGGACATCTTGAGAGGCTGGGGAGAAATCTTGCAGCAGAGCAGGGAGCCTATGTCATTCACCAAAAGGCAAAGGAAATCTCAAGATATATGGATGGAAATGCCTAATTTCATTAAGAAAGAGTACAAAGACGGCTCAATTTGTCAATACTTACATGCAACTCTCAATTGATGAGGATATCAATGAAGAGGATGTTGATGCAATGCAAGAAAGGAGCTATGCATTGTCAATGCCTAGTGGTGGAGGAGAAATGAGCACTTGGATGTCCTTTAGGAAAGATTTCTTTGATACAAGGAGACAAAGATCTCAAGAGGGAATAAGTGCATTGAGGATTCCTATGCAACAAGGTAGGACGAATGAGTATGATATACCCATGTATCAAGTTGATGTACATGATGAGGCACATAGTCAAACATTATTTTCTTCAAAGGGAGTGATTGGAAGAAGTCAATGTGCAATGATTGATGTTAAAACCTCTACAAGTTAAGCTAAGAAAAACAAGGGTAATATTTCTGAATTGTTGGTACCTACACTTGGTTTTCCTCTTGATTTTAGTGGGGATAGAAGATTTACTATGCACTTAATGTTGCAAGATTTTGGCTTGAGAAAATGTGAAAGAGGACTTCCATTCAATGTTACATTTGGTCATTGCATAGAGTATGACTATGTGGGTCTTTATGCACACATTGTGGGTGTTGAAATGGATGACACACTTGCTGTAATTTATGGTGGATAGCAAGAAGATGAAGATATTTTGTTGCCGAATCTTTCTCAACAAGTCACCAATGTATCCGTGGTGGCTAAAGGGGATACGCAAGCTAAAAATGGGTATGATTGGATAGCTTTTATAAGTCCTTTGATTGAGTAATTTTCAGCTCATGATATGACACCACAAGATTGTGAGGACGTGGTAATTGTTGACATTTTGGATGAGTACTCATTTGTTGATAACGATTGAGATGATGACTCACTAGTTGGTGATACATGAGATGGCCATGCTTTGGATGATCATACATTAGGTGACACTTTGAGTGGTTTGTGGAAGATTCATGCGAATGCATTGTATGATCCGTTTTCAAGTTCATCTTGGAAGATATATGATTGTCTCTTATTTGATTATGAAGGCTTTGAAGATGTGGATCATGATGCATACAAGGGAGAATTGTCTTACGACAATATTGTCCATACATGTGTTGATGAACATGCATATATGGGTAGCACACATGTTGTTCATGGAGATGATGATAGTCTTTAGCACACATGTGTTGATGAATTGTCTCATGACAATATTGTCCATACATGTGTTGATGAACATGCATATATGGGTAGCACACATGTTGTTCATGGAGATGATGATAGTCTTTAGGTGACATGTTCTACTCCTTTTGATTATGACTATCACATGGATTTTATGCATGCTACACATGTTGAGATGAAGTATGCATTGATTAGCAAACATGCCGATCTTGAGTGTAAGAGTCCTCCCTCCAGCTTTTAAGGTGTAAAGGACTAAGAACCTCCCTTTATTTTCATGAAATTATTCCCCTCTCTCGAATAAAAGAAAGATCTTGTTTTGCCCTATTTTGACCTGGAGAGAGAAAATGTCTAGAGAGAGGTAATCCAAAATTGAGATATTTTTGGATATAAAAATCCTCCTAGTGTTTAAAATGATTTCCCTTGAAACAAAAATTCAAAAAGAACTTTCCAATGTGCATTTGGAATTAATTGAAAATGTGTATAAAGGACCTTAGCCTAAGGGTCAAGATTTTTAGAAATTTTTGGATTATGCTCCAATTAAGGTTCCTATGGACTAATAAGATTAATCCAATTATGGGGATGAGATAAATCCAAATAATAAAAGAAAATACCCAAAAAGGAGTAAATGCTCACATAAGTTGAAGAGTTGACTAAGTACAAGGTTTATTAGTTAAAAACTATGAGATATTACTTTAAAAAAAGAGATATTTTAGTATAATGATACAATTTTGACACCTTGGTAAGGAGAGGGGGAGACTTTAAGGAGGAAACTATTTCACACATGTGAATGAGTTTTTAAATAAAAAATATTAAGATATTTTTATCTCTCCTCTCTCCTAGATCAAACTAAATAAAAAAAGGAGCCAAACTAATCCAAATCTTGTCCGAATTCAGCCAAAATTAAGCTAGAAAATTCTAGAACTTAGTTGGACTCAGTTAGTGGCCTCCCTCACCTATAAATAGACCCTCATTCTTTTATATTCTCATATGTGAACTATACCATGCCAGTATTACATTAAAATAATGATATTTTCTATTATCTCTTTAAAATCCTCTACATTTTGGAGAGATTGGAGCTTCTCTCTCTCTTCAACCATCCTTAGAGCTTTCCTCTCAACACACTAACCAATTGATTGGTTGGGGGCTTCCTCTAAGATAGAGAAGCAAGCAAAAACAAGAGGAAGAGTGTAATTTTATGGTTTGTCTACTATTCTCAATGTTTTCACTTCTCAACCCCTCTCAAGCTTGAGAAGTTTCTAAATTAAGTGTTTATAATGCAAATCAAGTTTTTCTTAAGAGTTGTAACAAATAATTAAGAAAAGTTTACATTTATGCTTAATGAGGATGATTTTTATGTTTATCTCTCTCTCCCCAAAAGAATGGTCATTCCTATGACCAATTCTCTATTCAAATGATGCTTCTCATTAATAAAGTCTCAATTCACAAATCAAACTCTAGGCTTGTGAAGCAAGAGGTTAAGAAAGTGGATTTTTATACTTTTATGCTTCTAAAATTATGATAATCTTATGATCCAATTTAAATCCATAAATTGGATTTAAGTTTAGAAGATAGTTATACTATCATAATTGTATTACTAAGTTTATTCTTTTCAAAAATATTAAAAATTATCAGTAATAGTAGTAGCGGAGCTATGGTAAAATTTTTAAGAAATTGATACATAATTCATTCTTATGCATAACATGAAAAAAGGACTTCCTACCATAATCTAGGATTGAATATCCTAGGCTAAAAGAAGGATTTTCATCACATTCAATGGAAATTTAAATTTTAAGGTTTATGCATAATTAAATAATTAAAAAAAGAGAAAATTATGATAATTTTATTTAAATAATAAAACAAGAATTCCCATGACATTTGGAATTTAATCATTTAAATGAAAAAAGTGGAATTCTTAGCATATTGAAATTAATGGACATTTTATTTGAGATAAATTTATTTTATGCATGAAAAAATTCTAAATGATAAAAAAGAAAATCCCATGACATTTGGAATTCAATCATTTAAATGGAAAAACTAGAATTCTTAGCATATTTGGATAATGGATATTTTTATTAAAGAAAAGAGAAATTTTAGATAAATTTATTTTATGATAAAAGAGAAATTCCCATGACAATTGGAATGCAAATAATTAAATGCAAAAAGAGAAATTCCCATGATATTTGATATCCAAGAAATTAAATGGAAAGAAGAGAAATTTTTAGTATAATTCAATTTATATCAAAAGTGAAATTTTGAGCATTATTGAGAAAGATGGGTAGAATTTTTTTTTTTAAATCCCATGAATTCTTTTATTCAAAAGATGAATATTAAACATATTTCACTTGAGAATTTGAGAAAGAATATGAAAATAGTCGTCTCGAGAAAAAGAACCTTTACCTAGGCCAAGTAATTGGCAGAAAATTAGAAAAAGTCCCATCATCGGTATCAAAGTAGAAAGAGCTACTAAATGGGATTGGGATATGATAGGATGTGAATGGATGTGATAAGATGTGAATGGGATGTGATATCATGTGGTGTGATGAAAATGAATGTGGATGAGATGTGAAGTAAATGGATGTGGATGTAAATGATGAGATGAGAAGTAAATGGATGTGGATGTAAATGATGAGAATGAGATGTGAGGTTATGTGAAAGGATGAGATGTAAAGTAAATGGATGTGGATGTGTATGTGAAAGAATGTGATGTAAATAAATGTGGATGTGAATGATGAGATGAGAATGAGATGTGAGGTTATGTGATAAGATGTGATGTGATGTAAAGGGATGTGGGTGTGATGTGATGTAAAGGGATGTAGATGTGAATGTGATGAGATGTGAAGTTATAGATGTGAATGTGAATGAATGGATGGATGTGAATAATTGTGCATGTGAATGACTGGATGGATGTGGAAGAATGAGATGAGATGTGTATGAATGAGATATGATGTGGATAGAATGTATGTGATGGGGGATGGTGATGAGAATAAATATGATGGATATGAATGGATGTGATATAAATGAATGTGATGAATGTGAATGGATGTGATGTGATGGATGTGAATTGATGTGATGTCATCAATATGCAAAGACATGACAACAAGGTCTGGGACCTCCTCAAGTACTTCATCGCCCTCTAGAAGTAGGTCCGCGGGGACATTCTCTCGTAGAGCCACCAATGCCATTGAGGCCTCCCACTGTTCTGTAACATTCTCTTCCTCAACATGGGCCTCTTGGTGGGGACCTGCTCCATTAGCTTTGCTTTGCCCTTTTCTTTTTCCTTGCCACTTTCTTTTGCCACACCCTCTTGTAACAGAAGGACCAAAACCATGTCCCAGCTCATGAAGGAAGTGCCGATGTTGCCCATTTGTAGATCCAAGAGCAAGTCTTCATCCTCATTCCTGTAGTCCTTTTCTGTGAGGGATTTTAAAAACCTTGAGGCAGAATCTAAAATTCTTGTCTTCCCTGAGGTCAACCGGAACCCATATGTACTTGATGAGGTCAACCGGAACCCATAGGCCCTCATCACCCTCAAACATGATGGAGTATGTGCTGATGTGTTGATCCATATACTCAATGACATATGTAAAAGCATCCGCGTGTAGATGCATTGTTGCACGCACATCAATTGCTCCCTCAAACATAGGGACAATCTCATCGACCCTATGAAGTAGCTCAAGCTTGCCTAGCTGTGCAATAAGTGTGTCAAGTAGAGGTGCCATGACTATGAGTGATTGCAAGAAAGAGAGAGTGTGTGATACAAAAAGGTGTGCAAAATTGAGAGCAAGTGTTAGGAGAGAACGATAATTGTCAATTGATGAAAATGAGTAAAGTATCGTTTATAAATGGGCAACCTTGTTATAAAATTTTTAAAGACTTTTAAAATTTCAAAGTACAAAAAAAATTAAAAAAAATGGTATGCGAAAGCAAGAACGTATCCTTCCATCACAAGGTCATTTCTAATTTACTAGTGGCTCAAGCCACAAATGCTTGTGTGACCAACCTTACATTATCACAAAAAAATAAAACTTCACAAGACAATTGAAAAACCTTAATAAAAAAGTGAGGCAAAAAACTTGAAATTGTATTTACTTCAATCCAAGATTACATATCCAGTGGTTGTTTGATAGCTACACAGCCAGGGAAAGTAATTTCTCTACAAAGAAAAGATCGTTCCTTCCTTTTGCGCACTACTCTTCCATTGATTATCAAAGCAAGAAGAACTAAGTAGTCACGTAAGTTGGCAAGGGACCAGTCATCATTCACCCAATTTTGTCCTGCCTTTTTTAAAATTTTGAGCGACTACCCCAAAAATTGATCCCAATCAAACACATGGCCTCAAAAGGTTAGAAACAACAAAGATTAAGAGATTCAACCATTCAAATTCCCCATTCCCATCTTCTTGATCAAGAAAACTTGAAAATTTTCAAAAAAAATCCAAGAAAGTGGATCAAAATCAAAGCTCTAATACAAATTAAAATGGATCTAGACCAAATATCAAAGAAATCAACACATAAAGTCCAAATCTAGCATCTATTAATGAGCATCAAAAATATATGAGAAATCCATGTGATTATTATGAAAAGAGAAGGAAAACCACATGCACATGTAGCAAAGAAGGTATGTGCATAAGTCTTAAGTGATTTAACCTCTCACCCATGAAGATGGCTTTCAAGCTTGCCATCAGCGATAGACCGTGAAAGGCCATCTCCATGAAAGGAGCCAAGAGTACATGTAAGTGTCCAAGATATGAATGACTAAAAGATACCTACAATCAACCCAAGGCTCTATTTATAGTAGCCTTGCCCATCGCCCATTATTTACATATTTTGGACCTTAGTTTTGCTTCATTACATTTGCTGAGGAGCAAAATAACAATGCTTAGTAGCGAAAATAAACCTGCAAAAAAAAAAAAAACCTTGGGGCAAACTAGGAAGTTCTCACAGAACTCCCTAATCTACCCCAGATTTAAGAAAAAGTCATATGTCCTAGCTTCATGCATAGAGCTTTATGAAGCTTCAGGAATCTTTATGCAAACAGGCTTCATGAAGCTCTATGAAAAGATGCAAGGGAGAAGAGAGCTTGAGATCTTGCAAGCACACACACACACTCAAAAAACCCTAAAAGAGAACACACAAGGTGAGAGGCTAAAAATCTTCTACTTCTTCACACAACACTCAATACACCATATACAAAGATAAGAGTACACAGAATATGAAAGGTACTCAACCAAATACATACTAGGGTTCTCTTCTATAGTGTGAACCCAACTAAATGAGTTGGCACTATGACTATGCCAGTCTCTAGAATGGCTGTCACACAGCCTGTCATCCCACTGACCGCATATCACCCATGATCTCACCAACCATGCCAGTGGTGTAAGTGTGGGGCCTATCCCCCGCCTCACTAGATGAGCTCAATATCTCAACACTCCCCCTTGAGCTCAACTCCATCTCATGTACACCAAGCAAAGCCCTGAATCTACGGAGCTTCTCTGTACCCAATGCTTTGGTGAAGATGTCAGTTACCTGATCCTGTGTGCTGACATAAACAAGCTCAATATCTCGTGCCAAGATCTTATCTTTGACAAAATGTTAGTGGACCTCTATATGCTTCGTGCGAGCATGAAAAACTAGGTTCCTGGCCAACTGTATACTACTAATCTTGTCACAAAAAATGACAACTTGTCTATCCACTGATAGACCCAAATCTGCAAGTAGCTTTCTCAACCAAGCTACCTCACATGCTGCCATAGTAGCACCTCTGTACTTGACCTCTATACTGGATAGAGCAACCATAGGCTGCTTCTTGCTGCTCCAAGTCACAGCAGCACTCCCGAAAGAAAACATGAAGCCACTAGTAGATCTTCTATCTGAGATACTACCAGCCCAATCAGCATCTGTGTACCCATGTACACATATCTCTGTCCCTTTTTCATAAAATAGTCCACAATGCAAAGTAGACCTCACATACCTCAGTATGCGTCTCAATGCATCCAAATGCGGCTTCCGAGGAACCTGCATAAACTAACTCACCAATCCTACAGCATAGCTCAAATCTGTCCTGGTGATCGTCATGTAGATCAAGCTCCCTACTATGCACCTATACATAGTAGGATCCTCCAAAATCTCTCCTGAATCTGCACTCAACTTGCCATTCTGATCCAATGGCACTGAGATAGGCTTAAAGCCTGTCATACCATACTTGGACAACATGTCCAAGCCATGCTGTCTCTGTAGTAATCCAATACCATGTGGTGACCTAATCACCTCAATGCCCAAGATATATCTGAGCTCCCCCAGATCCTTCATCTCAAACTTCTGTCTAAGCAAGATCTTTACATCAAAGATTTCTGCATCATGGTCCCCCGTAATGATCAAGTCATCTACATAGATGACAATAAGCACAACCCCTCTATCACCGTGTCTCACATACAGCGAGAAATCTGCATTGGCTACATGAAAGCCAATAGTGACAAGATATTCAAAAATCTTGTCAGACCATACTCTTGGTGCTTGTTTTAAGCCATACAAGGCTTTCTTCAACCTGCAAACATGAAAGCCAATAGTGACAAGATATTCAGAAATCTTGTCAGACCATGCTCTTGGTGCTTGTTTTAAGCCATAAAAGGCTTTCTTCAACCTGTAAACATGCTCGGGGTGACTCACATCCTCATAACCACAGGTGGCTATAACATATACACCTCTTCCTGCAAATCCCCATGCAAGAATGCATTCTTTACATCCATCTGATGTAAAGAACATTGCTTTGATGTAGCCACTGCTATCACAACTCTCACTGTTGCCATCTTGGCAACTGGGTTGAAAGTTTCCTCATAATCAATGCTATATGTCTGCGCATATATATCCTTTGGCCTACCAATCTAGCCTTGTACCTGCTTATGCTTCCATCACTGTTATGTTTTACTTTGTACACCCACTTGCATGCAATGGCTTTCTTGCCTTCAGGCAATTGCACTAAATCCAAAGTCTCATTTCCATATAGTGCATCCATCTCCTCATCCATAGCTTTCTCCCAACACACATTTCCAATAGCCTCATCAATGCATGTGGGCTCTACAACCTGCACAACTTTTGCCATGTATGCATAGTGATGTGCCACATAACCATCATAGGTAAACCTCTACACATGATTCTTCACTCTCCCAGATGTTCGCAGCTTTGCATTCATGGCTTCTATAGCCTTCTCTACACCAGGTGTTCTCATAACTGGTATCCCAAGCTCCTCATCAAGGCTCATCTCTGAGCCACTAGACTCTCCATCAACATGAGAATGCCCTGCAAAAATGTCAGGCATACTAAGGGGCTCAACCACTTTCTCTTTGCCTTTATGTGATGTACTAATCACATTTGCAGGACTGGTATTATGACATAGCCTGTCACTCCATGGTTTATCAACTCAACCACCACTAGATGAGGACTCTCATGGTCCACTCAAAGACTGTGATTGCTGACTTGCATTTTGTGCAACCACATTTCCACTCACATCAGCCCCAATAGCTTCTTTTTCAGCAGTATACCAGCTGCTCATCTCATCAAAAACAACATCCTTGCTTACCCTCAACTCACCTGTAGTAGCAGGGTTATAACACCTGTATCCCTTTTGCTCAAGGGAATATCCAATAAACACATATTTTTCAGCTTTTGGATCCAGCTTAGTTCTCAGCTCATCTGGCACATGCACATATGCAATGCATCCAAAGACTTTCAGATGAGACAAATCAGGTTTTCTGCCCCAATAAACCTCTCCTCTGGAGTTACATCATGTATGGCTGCAGTAGGGTTCTGTTCATGATGTAAACTGCTGTAGAAACAGTCTCAGCCCAATAGCTATGCAACATATTCTTCTCTTCCATCAATTCTTGTGCAATCTCAGCAATGTGCGTGTTTTTTTGCTCAACAACTCCATTTTGCTGTGGAGTGTATCTGCATGTAAACTGTCTCTAAATACCATTTTTCTTCAAAAATTCAGAGAACTCATTCGAGAAGTACTCTCCCCCTCCATCTGACCTTAGGCACTTTACATATTTTCTTGTTTGCTTTTCAACCATAACTCTGAAATTCTGAACGTTAGTGAACACCTCACCCTTCTCCTTCATGAAGTATACCCACACTTTCCTTGTGTGGTCATCAATAAATGTCACATAATATCTGCTGTAGCCTCCCATAGACATGGTCTTCGTAGGACCCCATACATCTGAATGCACAACATCTAGTGCATTTCTGCTCACATTTCTGTTATGTGGAAATACATGCTTTGTTTGCTTTCCAAATTGGCATGCTTCACATTTTCTGCATACCTTCAACTTTAAACTTTGGCAGCCTTGTCACAATTCCTTTAGTCTGCATAGACTTCATTCTCTGCACATTCACATGTCCAATTCTTTTATGCCAAATGTCTATGTCTGCAACAATTCTTGAACCATTTGCAAACATCATAGCACTCACTTCAGGCATGTTTACATTCAACGTAAACATTCTGCCCACTCTGCTACCTTTTGCAACTAATCTACACTTTTCTTTAAAGTCTTCAACATAACAACCATCAGGGTTAAACCGAACCTGCAAACCTTGATCAATCATCTGGCCAACTAAAACCAGATTCTTTGTTATGTTCGGAACATGAAGTACATCTGTAAGGTACTTCACTTTGCCATCCTGTATAGACAATGGCACATCTCCAACATGGGCAATTGGATGAGCAGTGTCATCCCCTGTTTCTACAAAACTTGGTCTTTCAAGGTTTTTCATCTCCTTGAACCACTCCCTCCATGACTTGTCATGTGGTTCAAAGCACCTGAATCAACGTACCATACATCATCTTTATGTGCTGCTTCAATATTTTCAGACATGGCATTAACAACATGCTGCATATAACAAACAACCTTTCATTATCCTCATTGTTTCTGCTCGAGGATGCATAGTTGTTTTGCTGCAATTTTTCATTTTGCATGTCAGCTTGCTTCTTATAACAATCTGCCTGCACATGTCCAGGCTTACCACAATAAAAGCATCCACGTGTATCATTATACTGCCTTTGCCAATTTCCACGATCTATTTGACTCCCCCTGCCTCTGAATTGGCCTCTTCCACTTGCATGTTGTTGTTGTTGTGAATTTTGGGACTGTTGTTGTTGCTACTGGCCATAATTTTGATTACCTGTTCGGCCACCTCCTTGGCCGCATCCACGGCCTCCTCTACCTCATCCTCTTCCTGAACTTGTGTAGAAGGCCTGTTGCTCTCTGAACTATTTTTGCTTTGTGAAGACTATTGGTCTTCACCCAATCTATTCTCTAGTACACTCAAATGTCACAACCAGTGACCTCAATGTACATACATACACCCAATGGCAACTGTTGACCTCCTTGCAGCACACACAGTGTCTGCACAGCCAATCTGTCTTCCTGCAGTTCTTAAAATAGAGTTCTGCAGAGAATCGATTACTTACCCCCCCTAGAGCTCGAAATCGCCTGTTTTTTGAAAAACAGAGGTCGTAACGTGCCCAAAACGCGTTTTCGGCCCGAAAAATATTGTACAATAGAACTCCGATAGGACAGAATAGTTGCCCTATAGCTTTACCCCCGCGAAGAAAGCTCCTCAATCAGAGATCGTTTGCCGGTGCCTCCTGGAATCAGGTGTATAACGGCATGTGTAACCAAGGGTATAGCCAAACACTTTGAAAATAAAATTCTAGAATTCCAGAGAGCTCACAATATTTCCTTGAGAACAAAGGATTAGGTTTTTTTGTAATATAATAACACAAAAAAACACAAAATGTAATACAATCAAATATGGACTTAATCAAGACTAGCAAATTGAGAATTGTTTAATGCACATCGGCCACATCTTCCATCAAATACATACATGCTAATTGGTCTATCTCAAGATCCATATATCCCATTGCAAGACCAACAAAAAAATCTATCCCACTTCTAGTGGACTTGACATCATCATCATCACCATCATCATTATGCCTAGATTCAATTCCTTCCTCATCATCTTGGATAGGGACAACTTCATCTTGATTAGTTGGTGGTATCTCACATTCTTGATCTTGTACTTGACCCTCCGCGTGTGCATTTTTGACTACTACAAGTTTGTCTATGAGCTTTTTAACATACCTATCTTGAAAAATACTCTTTGAATGGGGATAAACTTGTATGACATACCACCATTTCTTGTCATTTATATCCACGTAAAATAAAACCTTAAGAAGAAACACATATAGAGTGTAAGTTAAACATGCATAAGGATGATATTGTAAGATTCCTCCCTCCAGATTTTGAGGTGTGCAGGTGTAAGAACCTCCCCTTCTGATCTTATAATTATTCCCCTCTCACAAATAAAAGAAAGATCATGTTTTACCCTGTTTTGGCCTGGAGAGAGAAAATGTCTAAAGGGAGGAAATTCAAAATTGAGATATTTTTGGATATAAAAATCCTCCTAGTGTCTAAAATGGTTTCCCCTCAAACAGAAATTCAAAAAGAACTTTCCAATGTGCAATTGGAATTAATTGAAAATAGGTAAAAAGGACCTTAGCCTAAGGGTCTAGATTTTCAGAAATTTTTGGATTATGGTCCAATTAAGGTTCCTATGGACCAATAAGATTAATCCAAATGTAGGGAGGAGATAAATTGAAGAATAAAAGAAAAACCCCCAAAAATGAGTAAATGCTCACATAAGATGAAGAGTCGACTGAGTACAAGGTTTATTAGTTAAAAAAGAAGAGATATTTAGAGGAAATGATGCCCTCATGAAGGAGTCGCCTATTCCACATGTGTGGAGGAGTTTTAAACTCTAAAATAATGAGATATTTTCATCTCTTCTCTCTCTTGTTTCAACTAGATCCAAAAAGTAAGCTAAACTGACCCAAAAATGGTCAAAAATTGACCAAGCTGTTATGGAAAAGTCTAGAATCAGTTTGCTTAGTTAGAGGCTCACTTTTTCCTATAAAGAGAAGCCTCCCCCTTTGTAAAAGCTTAATGGTGTTTCTGCACTGTTACTCTGCTCCTGTCTTGAGCCAATTACATTGAATTTTTTTAATAATTTATTTTTTTGGCCTAATCCTGTCCAAAGAAATTGGTGGCCCCTCAATCCCTCAAGCTAAAGGAAAGCTTACAACTCCATGTAAGCTAAATTTTCTTTCTTTTTAATTTTAAATCTATGGTTTTCTTGTTTTACAGTTGCTTGAATGAAATTCAAATGCTATGCCTTTGAGGAAAAGGCCACCCCCTTCTCTTCTTTACAATTCAGCCTTTCTTAATCCTAGAAAGCTTAGTTTAATGATTAATTAAACTTTTCTTATTGTTTACTCTCTTGAATTTCTGAAAATTGAGTAGATTAGAGTCCTATACATCTAGATTGGGTTAATTTAAGGTAAAATTAGAATGATAAAAATGAGAAATGGTCAGCCATGCAAAGGAGGTTATGGTAAATTTTCTAGAATTTTGTGGAAAAGAAAGTTTGTTTTTATGTTATTCCACCGTTTGTGCATTCTAAAAGAAATATTCTAATTACTCCATGTACATATTCACCTATGAAAATGCATGGATGTCACTGATATTAATTATTAAAATTGATTTCTATGCATAAAAAGATGCATAATGGAAATTGTTTTATTATAAAAGTGTTATTTTCATTAAATTTAATTTCTATGCATAGGAAGATGCATAATGGGAAATTTTTTTATTATAAAAGTGTTATTTTCACTAAATTTAATTTCTATGCATAGAAAGATGCTTAATGAAAATTTTTTATTATTAAAGGGTTATTTTCATTAAATTTTGATTTTTTGCATAGAAAGATGCATAAAGGATTTATTTTGATTTCAAAAGTGTTAATCTCATTAAAATTGATTTTATGCATAGAAAGATGCATAATGGAAATTTTTTATTATAAAAGTATTATTTTCATTAAAATTTAATTTTTTGCATAGAAAGATGCATAAATTTTTATTTCAAAAGTGTTACTCCCATTAAATTTGATTTTATGCATAGAAAGATGCATAAAGGATTTATTTTTATTTCAAAAGTGTTACTCCCATTAAAATTGATTTTATGCATAGAAAGATGCATAAAGGATTTATTTTTATTTCAAAAGTGTTACTCCCATTAAAATTTATTTTATGCATAAAAAGATGCATAAAGGATTTATTTTTATTTTAAAAGTGTTATTCTCATTAAAGTTGATTTTTATGCATAAATAGATACGTAAAGAATCTTTATATGAAAATTAGAATTCTCTTAAATTCTATGAATAGATGTGATGAGATGTGACGTGAATAGATGTAATGAGATATGATGAGAATCAGATAGGTGTGAATGAATGAATGGATGGATGTCCTAGTGTCTAAAATGGATTCCCCTGAAACAAAAAATCAAAAAGAACTTTCCAATGTGCATTAGGAATTAATTGAAAATGTGTATAAAGGACCTTAGCCCAAGGGTCTACATTTTCAGAAACTTTTGGATTATGGTGCAATTAAGGCTCCAATAGGCCAATTGGATTAATCCAAGTGTTGGGATGAGATAAATCTAAAGAATAAAATAAAATACCCAAACATGAATAAATGCTCACATAAGATAAAGAGTTGACTGAGTACAAGGTTTATTAGTTAAAAACTATGAGATATTACTAAAAAAATGAGATATTTTAGAATAATGATGCATTTTTGACACCTTGGTAAGGAGAGGGGGAATCTTGAGGTAGGCGCCTAATTCACACATGTGGATGAGTTTTTAATTCGAAAAAATTATGATATTTTTATCTCTCCTCTCTCCTAGATCAAACCAAATAAAAAAGGGAGCCAAACTGGTCCAAATCTTATCCAAATTGAGTCAAACTGAACCTGGAAAATTCTAGAACCCAGTTGGACTTGGTTAGTGGCCTCCCTCACCTATAAATAGATCCTTAGTCTTTTGTAAAAAAAATATGTGAACTATACCATGCCAGTATTACATTAAAATAATGATATTTTCTATTATCCCTTAAAAATCCTCTACTTTTGGAGAGATTGGAGCTTCTCTCTCTCTTCAATAATCCTTGGAACTTTCTTCTCAACATACTAAGCCAATTGATTGGTTGGGCCTTCCTTCTAAGATAAAGAAGCAAGCCAAATCAAAGGTAAGAAGTAATTTCATGGTTTTCATTAATATTCTCAAAAGGTTTCACTTCTTAACCCCTCTCAAGCTTGAGAAGTTTCAAATTAATTGTTTTCAATGCAAATCAAGCTTTCTATAAGAATTCTAATGATTGATCACAAAAAAGTTAATCTTTATGCTTAATTAGAATGCTTTTTATGTATACCTCTCTCTCCCCCAGAAGAATAGTCATTCCTATGACTAAATCTTTAGCAAATGAATGCTTCTCATTGATAAATTCTTAATTCAAAATCAATTTCTAAGCTTGTTAAGCTAGAGGTTAAGAAAATGGCTTTTTATTCTTTTATGTTAATAAAATTATGGTAAATTTTTGATTTAATTCCATAATTTGGATTAAAGATTAAGGATAGTTCTTCTATCCTAATTGTATTAAAAAGTCTTAATCTTTTTAGAAAAAGTGAAAATTATCAGTAATAGCAGCAGAGCGAAGCTATGGCAAAATTTTTAGAAAATAATGTACATATCTTATTTTTATGCATAATGCTAAAAGAGGACTTCCTACCATATTCTAGGATTGGTCATCCTATGCTAAAAGAATGATTTTCATCACATTCATGGGGAAAACTATTTTTTAGTGTTTATGCATAAATAGTTAATTAAAGAAAAGAGAAATTTTTAGTAATTTTATTTTTTTACAAAAAGAGGAATTCCCATGATAATGGAGATCGGGTATGAATGGAAAATGAGAAATTCTGGTATGTGATATGAATAGATGAGATGTGATGTGGATGGATGTGATAAGATGTGATGTGGATCTGAATGAATGTAGATGGATGTGATGTGATATGAATAGATGAGATGTGATGTGGATCTGAATGAATGTAGATGAATGTGATGTGATGTGATGTGGATGGATGTGATGAGATGTGATGTGGATCTGAATGAATGTAGATGGATGTGATGTGATATGAATGGATGAGATGAGATGTGGATGGATGTGATGTGATGTGATGTGGATCTGGGTAGATATGAATGGATGAGATGTGATGTGGATACATGTGATGTGATGTGATGTGATGTGGATATGGGTAGATGTGGATCTGAATGAATGTAGATGGATGTGATGTGATATGAATGGATGAGATGAGATGTGGATGGATGTGATGTGATGTGATGTGGATCTGGGTAGATGTGAATGGATGAGATGTGATGTGGATAAACGTGACGTGATGTGATGTGATGTGGATTTGGGTAGATGTGATGTGGATCTGGGTAGATGTGAATGGATAAGATGTAATGTGGATCTAGGTAGATGTGAATGAATAAGATGTAATGTGGATCTGGGTAGATGTGAATGGATAAGATGTAATGTGGATGAATGTGATGTGATGTGATGTGGATTTGGGTAGATGTGAATGGATGAGATGTGATGTGGTAAGATGTGATGTGATGTGATGTGGACCTGGATAAATGTGAATGGATGAGATGTGATGTGGATGGATGTGACGTGATGTAATGAGGATAGATATAGATAGATGTGATGAGATGTAATATGATGTGATTGGATGTAAATGATGTGATTGGATGAGAATGGTAAAGGACGATGGAATAGATATGACTGGATGTGGAATAAGCAATGTGAATTGATGTAGAAGAATGTGGAATAACGAGAAATGATGTGGAACAATGTGGAAAGATGAGAGTTCGTTAGAAACTGTATTTATGAAACCTGTTTTTAAAAGATTGTTTTATGTCAAGAATGTTGGGGAAGCATTTTGACTATCTTGTCGATTATGGTCATGAGACAACCTAAGTGAAAGTTGCAACAGCTGACATAGAGTCAATGGAGGACGTCTCACATGGCAAGGTCGGCCGAGCTCTTGATGATGAGCCTTGGTTTGATTTAAATGAGCTTTATGTACGGTGGATGAGGGACCAAGGAAGCGGCCCATGAGTGAAGCGCTAGGTGACCTGCGAAAGGAGCCTAGAGGGTGCTGACCATATGGTGCTCGGGCTCTGGGTTGCCGCCAAAGATACCCACACATGCATTGGGGAAGAAAATGGAACAAGGAGTTAGAGTTGTTTTCTGAACTCTAGCGTGGATCATTAGGGAAAAAGGGAGCTCATTTTGGGGCCCTGTAAGAAATTCACTATTTTTTGATTTATTTCTCTCCTAAAAGACCTCAAAAATAGTAAAATACGAAAACGTGGCTCAGAACTGTCAGTAAGGACTACAGAACTATCAGTTTAGAAAGGAATAAGATAATCTTTTGTCTAACTAACACGATTTTGCATTAAATATCTCCTTAGTTTTTTTTTTGTTTCTCGAAGATTCCGCATCTCTTTTGACGACGTGTGCAGGCCTCTCATATCCATCACTGAACTTGATGATTGCACTTTTTCAAAATATTTACATGGATACCGCCACACTTCCACAATTCATGTTACAAAAAAACTATGAGATTGACAAGCAAAATTTGCAACCTCAGAAGTACAAGAAATGGCCGATACTAGTGAGTCACAATCTCAGAAGAAGCGATTACACCATCTTCACATCGACTTAGAAGAATAATATGCTCCAGCACAAAAAAGACGAAAGGATACGATGCTGAATGCTCAACAACGGGAAAATATGAGAAGAGAAGGGCTTCAACATATTGACTTATGGTGCGATGGAAGCATATATCTGAAATGTCTAGTAAAAAACTCTACACCTCCATTTGTCAATCCAACCACACTACTGAGGTTTGTGGGCGATGGACAAAATGGACTTCTTGGTTATATTTCAGCGTAGTCTGTATTTGCAGAAACATATAAAATGATGTACCTACAAGAAAAGGGGGCCAGGATGCAAGAGATAGCCATTCGTGCAAAATTGGAGCAGTAGTGTTGCAAAATGAAATTGAGGAGCATTCAAAGAGTATAAAAGAGTTGACAAGAGCAAGAAGGAAGAGAACCGTGCTTGGAGACAGACTATGAAAAGCAGGAAGATTAAAAACATTGCAAATTTGAAGGCTGAGACTGGTGGATGCAAGCGAAGAATTCAGGAAGCAAGGCTAGTTTGAAATTTTTCATTTTGTATACTCAAAAAGGCCCTCAAATGACTATATCTATTTTGTCCATTAACGCAAAACAAGAATGGAGGTGTTGAATGATATAGGCATATTGTGTTGTTACTATAGGAAACTATTGGAGCCTGCAAAAGAAAATATGGATCCCAACCTTCTTCCTGTTAAACAAATGAAAGGATCGCTTTCTTGTGGTGTAGCAAAAGGTTTGATTGAAGAAAAAATATATAAAACAATCAAACACAATGTTGTAGAGGACTTTATATCCATTAATCAAGTTGATGGCACTATAATACAAGAGACTCTTGATGTTAGTGGAGTTAGCAGGAAGGGATATAGTTCGATTTTCCATGCAATATCCTCAACTTTGAAAGATCAAAGGATTAAACGAGTTTTACTGCCAAATCCAATCAGAGAGGGAAGGAAAAGGATGATGGGAGGGTGCTCACAGGGATGAAAGACGGGGAGGGAAGAGTGGTTATGGAACTGATTATAAAATCATGATTGGCACAAGTTCCAAGGCAAAAAGTGTCCCATTCACATGTGCCAAGTTTCAAACTCCAAGAGATCTGGGTCCCATCCACATGTGTGAAAAAACAACTCCATTCCACACGTGTGGTAGTTAGTAGCTGCCTTGTTTGTATTTTGCACTAATCTTTTCCCTCCTGTTTAATCTCTCCTGTCTTGGCCCTCCCCTCTTAGCTCTCTTGCCTCCCTACCTCCCTACTCTGCACCATCAGCATCCTGACAAGTAGCACAGGGTACTCATCAGCAGCATAGCACACCCACAGATAGCTTCCAGGTCAGTAAGACTCTCTATATCCTTATCTTCTTGTTTAATAGTATAACACACATACTTTTGGGATGTGATGTAGCTTAGATATTAGGATAAATACCACAAGCAGAAAGACTTTTGAATCGGGTTAGTTGAAATGACTGAAGGCATGTTCCAGCAGGCTGCCTCATGAATTTGCAGGAAAACGCGAGGAGAAGGCTTTAGGAATTTTAAATAGCCGAAATCGCGTTTTGTTGCAAATATAAAACTGGGATGTGGAAATTTGGGATATGGGATGTGGTGGATGGAAATTGGGATATAGGATGTGGTGGATGGAAATTGCCCAGATATCTGGACATCAATAATTCTATGGATGGAAGAAATATATATCAAAAGACATTGAAAAGAATATAGAACTCTGACCTTTCTTTTCCTTTTCCATGCTGTTGGAGTTGCACTGGTGGTGAATCTTCTGCTCTCTCCCAAACTTGAGCTGCAGCCTAGGTAACCGGGAGATCTGGCAGTGGTAGTAGTCTTCAGGCAGGTTGCAGTCTGGATGGAGTGTCTTGGGTAGGAAGGGATCACACAGAGGGAAGAAAAAGGATGATGGGAGGGTGCTGGCAGGGATGAAAGACGGGGAGGGAAGAGTGGTTATGGAACTGATTATGAAATCATGATTGGCACAAGTTCCAAGGCAAAAAGTGTCCCATTCACATGTGCCAAGTTTCAAACTCCAAGAGATCTGGGTCCCATCCACACGTGTGAAAAAACGACTCCATTCCACACGTGTGGTATCTAGTAGGTAGCTGCCTTGTTTGTATTTTGCACTAATCTTTTTCCTCCTGTTTAATCTCTCCTATCTTGGCCACCCCTCTCAGCTCTCTTGCCTCCCTACCTCCCTACTCTGCACCATCAGCATCCTGACCAGCAGCACCGGTTCATCCCCATCATAGGGTACTTATCAGCAGCACAGCACACTCACAGATAGCTTCCAGGTCAATAAGACTCTCTATATCCTTATCTTCTTGTTTAATAGTATAACACACAGACTTTTGGGATGTGATGTAGCTTAGATATTATGATAAATACCATAAGCAGGAAGACTTTTGAATTGGGCTGGTTGAAATGACTGAAGGCATGTTCCAGTAGGCTGCCTCATGAATTTGCAGGAAAATGCTAGGAGAAGGCTTTAGGAATTTCAAACAGCCGAAATCGCGTTTTGTTGCAAATATAAAATTGTTGCTTCATCCACCCCTGTCATTGTGGTTTTGTGTCTTTCCAAGTTGTCCATGGCTGTACACTCCTTGCATAAACTCAATCCATATTGTATTTAGTTGTAAAGACAGAGAAATCACTGTAGGAATGTACCAGCATGTTACTTCAAGTATTTGCAGGAAAACACGAGAGTGAGCTGTTAGGAATTTCAAACTGTCGAAATCGTGTTTTGTTGCAAATTTATAAATGTTGCTTCATCCACCCCTGTCATTGTCTTTTTGTGTCATTCCATGTTCTCCATGGCTGTAATCTCTTTCCATTGCTTTGTATGCAGCTTGTCAAAGTGATGGCAAGAACCAAGTCAACTGCAAGGAGTGCTGGAGAAATGTCAGTGTAAAAAGGAATAAATATATTCTTTCACATGCTTTACATTCAATGTTCATATAAGAGCCACACTTTTCTTTGCAGAATTTGGTGATTTTGACACTGCAGACGAGTCCGGAATGGCCCAAAACCCCAAAAACAGCACTGGAAACGCTGGAATCGGACATCCGGAGGCCCGAAAACGGCCAAAAAAGGCCCCAATAGTGAGATTTGCTGATAAACGCGATTTGGTACCTTCTTCCCCGGTCCGGAGGCCCGGAAACGGCCAAAAAGGCCCCAAAAGTGAGATTTGCTGATAAACGCGATTTGGTACCTTCTTCCCCGGGAAGAAGGTACCAAATCGCGTTTATCAGCAAATCTCACTTTTGGGGCCTTTTTGGCCGTTTCCGGGCCTCTGGATGTCCGATTCCAGCGTTTCCAGTGTCGTTTTTGGGATTTTGGACCGTTTCGGACGCGTCTGCGGTGTCAGAATCACCAAATTCTACAAAGAAAATATTTTTTTAAAGATTCAAATTGGATCACCTTATTAATGTGACACGCTTCTACGAACATACAGTACTATTTCTTTTTCTTATTTTCATCTTCTTTTATTGAATTTTCAACGTAACGTTGGCCCACTCCTGATTGGTTGAGAGCCTATTTTCTCTCTCTTCTAAAAGGCCCCAAAATGAGCTCCCTTTTTTCCTAATGATGGAGGTATGACAAGCTGGTCCATCATCCTGTGGAATGGCAGGACATCAAGATGAGAGACATATTATTAATTCCACCTACAAGAAAGTTGAAGGTAGATGAGGTTAAGGTTGATGAAGTAACCCACTCAAAGAACACCAGAGGGACAGCTGCTTATGAGGAGTCACTGAAGCAGCAAATAAAAGAATCCAAATCTGTTATAGATGTGGAGACTGTACAGAGGGAGCTGCAGCAGCAGATACAGAGAAGGTTGCAGGAGCTGGGCCCTAATATAGTTGTCCATATTGAGGATGAAACTTCAGTGAATAATTTTGACTTGACAAAACCATATTGCTTGGCAGCATTGGCTCATAAGAATGAGTATTGCTCAGATACTATCATTCTTGCAATGCTCTAGTAAGTGTCTTTTATTTTACATTTGTTTACAAAACAATCCTTCTTGTACCTCCTTTATACCCTACCCTAATTATTGTTTAGTTCAATGTAGCATGATGAGAAGCTGGCTTAACCATGCTATATAGCATACAGTTCATATTACTGATCCTGCCATTTCCTTCAAGTTAAGAGATGCAAAGGAATCTCCCATGGATATTTCCAATTGGTTCAGACACTGCGATTTTGATGTTGTCGATGTTTTGCTACTTCCATACCATAACAAGTATGTGGGTGACTGCTTCTTTTGGGATTCTTCTTTAAGATTGAGAACTCTTGTAGCCTTTGATTTCTTAATGCTTTTTTCCTTACGCAGTGACCACTGGAGCTTTGCTTGACATCCAGCAGAAGCAATGCTTTATATTCAACTCTCTTAAAAACACACATAGAGAGCTGAAATTGTAAGTGGTGTGTGTGCTATTTTTAACTTTAAACTTCATTATTTTTATTTAATGCACACTAACTGAATTATATGTATTGCAGTTGTATTAGAAGGCTTCTAGATGAATTAGATCACTGTCCTCCTAATGTCAATCTTTTGGATTCAATAGAGCCAATAAATTTAGAGGTAGAAAGTCGTTCCCTCTACTGATGTCTATTTCATGCTATGCCTTTGAACCTATTGAATAATTTTATTTTGCTCAGATGTTAACAGTTTCTAACATATCTTTCCAACTGTACAGACACCACAACAAGATGATTCAAGTAGTTGCGGGCGGCGGCTGGAGAGTGCTGATCAGTGCCAAATATATACTTTCAAGCTACTTTGAGATAGGACAGCCAAACCTTGTAAGGAAAAATAATTTTTATTTAGCTTCAAAATAATTGATATTGGTACAAAGTGTTCTAAATCATCATATGCCATTGTAGATGAGAGAAGATAGCTTCAGCTCGAACTATGTATATAGTTTCAGAGCTGATACAATTTGGAAGTTTTTGAAGTATGCCTCCCCCAAACCTATTGTACCAGCTACTGTCGAGTTGGATGAGAGCTCTAAAGTCCGAGAAGGTGTCATACACCTTGATGACATAGATGATGCTGATGTGGTGCCACAGGAACAAGGACCTAGTGCTGATGAGGAGAAGCCACACAAGAACAAGGACCTGCTGTGCTGATGTTATTGAGGAGAAGATGGAGCAGCAGCAAACAGATGCTCCAGGGGTAGTAGAGGAGACAATGGAGCAGCACCAAGAGATTGTACAGGACAGGATGGAGCAGTAGAAAATAGATTCTCCAAAAAAAGATGATACGGTGAGCTTGGACCATGTAGAGCAGCCTCTGGATCAGGTTGTAGATAAATAGAAAATGGTTGTCAAGAATATGTTCTACATATACAATTAAACACTTCTATACAAAATTTTACTTTATTGAATATAATACCTTTGTTTATGGAGTCTGTGTTATCTCAATTTTTAAATTTTCAATGTCTTTGCATTTTATTGAACTCTCTCTTCTTTTGAGCACCTGCAAAAAGCAATATGAAACAATAGAGTAAAGTAAACTAATAGCAGTGCTTAATGAGACTAGGATAAGTCAGATGGTGTACCTTCTTATTGTTGTAGATAAATAAAAAGTCCTTTGAAATAGAACCTTCTATCTCAAACAGAATGTCATTGCGCAATTGAGCTAGGGAGCAACATTGTCTTAATAAGATATTGACTAGCACATCACCATTCTCAACAACATCAACATCAAGAAGTTTATTTTTGCACCAAAAGAATCTTCATCTTGATCCATTGGGACTAGTTTTGTGCCTAGCATTCGACTGCGCTTATAATAAAAAGAAATAATAAAATTTTGTGATGCAACCATGTACTTCAGTTGCATAGAAGGTTGGACAACCTCACAAAACACTGAACTACATGTCTTCTTATCCCAACCTTTATCCAAAAATTGTGGCATGCATGCCAGACTTGTTGCTTTAACTGTGAACATTGTTTTTGAAACCTTCACTGGAACAACAAGTCTACAAAAACTATGAGAGGCATGCATAAAGAAATTTTTATTATCCTTGTGGCAATATTGGGCCTCAGAGCTTTCTGTACTTCTTTGAAAAGCTTGGCCCTATATGCCTCTGTAACACTAAAATGTGGGAGAGGCCAATCCACTGAATTCCATGCCGGAAGGTCTTGTTTTCTTAACACACCATGTGTGTTAACATTGTCCAGCAAAACTGATAAAAATGATCACTAAAAAATATACCCGATTGAGCTAGCTCTGTTGCACATCGACCTTGGTATTGTTGTTCTCCTATCGATCCATGCAAAACATCTATAAATCCCAGAATACAATCGATGTTTTACCATGTCTCATACGATGAAGGGTATAAATCTGAAATAAAATAACACAAGAATGTCAATAAGCAAAGAAAGAAAGCTTCATCTTAAAAATCCATACACCTCATAAAGAACAAAACCACAATAGAAAAATATACAATTAGGCCTATGTTGCGGAAGATCATTTGGATAGTCTCACAAGACAAGTTCTTTATGCATGTACACATGTTGAATCAGAACTTCTTTCATCGATATCTTCCCTCTGGTGATTTTAAAATCTTGTACTCTTCCCTTCCATGATGCCAAGAAAATGTTTTTTGTCTAGGGTCTCTTTCTTTTGCTAGGTTGCATGAGCACCCATGCTCCTTTTGAAACACTAAACCTTTCCCAAGTTCCTTCCGTTTTGACTATACTTGAATTCTCTACCGAAGAAATAGAAGAAGCAGGTCGACGGAGTAAGGATGTGTGGTATAATTCTTCCTTCATAGCATTATCATCCATAGAGCGTCTTCCACAAGAACGGCCATAGTTTTTATTCACCATGGAGACCTTGTGAATCTGTAACAACAGCAAAGTAATGTAAACAAGATAACAAAGTGAAGTTTCAAGAAAGAGAAAGTGCGCAGACAGATAGTTGACAAGAAACATCTTACTCTAAGCCAAACAGGATCAAGGGAGCAGTTTTGGAAAAGAAGAGGCTACTACACAATGAGGCAGTGGTGTAGAATGGTAGACCTTTCGAAGGAAGGGCAATACAACATTTCAAAGTTCAAAGGAAGGTGGAAGCGGGAAGGCCCTTGTCAAAGAAAATGTCAGACTAGATTCTATCTTCATGTCCAAAGATCTTGTGAGAATAAAAAACCAATCTCCACATTAATGTGGCACGCTTGTACCTACATAAAGTATTGTTTCTTTTATCTATTTTCTCTTATTTTTGTAAATTTCCAACGTTACGTTGGTCCTCTGTTGATTGGTTGAGCTTATTTTTCCAAACCGTAAAAGGCCCCAAAATGAGCTCCCTTTTTTCCTAATGCTAGTTGATTGGCCTTGCTGGTCCTCAATGGATGAGTCCATGGCTCTTTTATATGGAACTGTTGGTTGATCTTGTTGATCTTCAATGGAGAGTCCATCTGGAGTTTTCTTATGTGATTATATTTTCGGGTACTATGTGCTAGGAACTATTGAAAAGGCCCCTGTGAGTGAACAAGTGGAGAGCGTTCTGGTTACCAGTGATGCCATAGGTACACCGATGAAGGAATGATTGGAAATTAGAATTCAAGCTAGATATTTTTTTGGAGGATTATGATCAGTGATACTATGGTTTCATTAAAAGATTATTTTAAAGACAGCTAAATCTGTGAAACAGGCAAATTCATATTGAGTGTGTAAGTGGTGTGACTAGCTGAATCTGTGAAACAGGCAAATTCATATTGAGTGTGTAAGTGGTGTGACTATCTTGAAGTTTGCTTGCGCCGGCTAGGGGGCCTGGCAAATCTTTTCCCTGTTACCCGAGGTAAAACATAACCAAATTTCTAAATGGATCCTATCACTACAGTGGTTGGGCGGTTGGCTAACCCATGGGATTAGGTTGGACTGATGGATCCCTAAAATGAGACTCAATTCTATTATGTTACGATAGTTGAAGTAAAATCCCGGATAACCCTTGTTCTATGGAAAAGAATCAACGGCATCTTGATGAAGAAAAAAGCGTTGGTCTCTATGATCCAAGTGTAAGTCTCTTCCTTGATCTGACCATGTGACTTATAGGTTCGGTCGGATTAGTTTGGTTAGTTAAGGCTCTTGACTACATTAGAATAGATTTTTCCCGGTGGAATCGCCTATGTCTACTGGGTGAGGGAAGTTTTCCCAGATTCGATTTTGGAAGAACTGAGGGATTAGTCTCTTGTCCGGATATCCGGGGTGAGGTCCCAAGTGGGAGATTCTACCCTGTGCAAGAAGTGCTACTTCCGCTCCTAGCACCCCTGAATTCATTGCACTGAGGGGGCATGGATCTTTCATCCTCCAAATGTAGGCTACTCAAGTTGGGTGCCATTTAGTTAGCAAAATAGACAACTAATTCTGCCTTTAGGTTCCAACAATTAGATCTGAGCCAACTTAGTAAACCTGGACAAACATGTAAACTCGGCCACATGCTAAATGCCGACTCCAAAATGCAGAAAGCTATGCAGGAACATGCGGTGACTATCACATGAGAGTGGGTTGACAAGTAGCAGGTTGGTAGCTTGTGAGAGTAGTAGGTTGATGTCTTGTGAGTATCAAGTCGACGGCTTGTCAGTGTGGCAGGTCATCTCAGATGGCTAACTCTCACAGCTAATTTAGATGTCTAATTCCATTAGCCAACTCAAGTAGTTAGCTCTTGTCAAACTGGTTCAGATAGCTGGCTTCGATAGTTGTTTCAGATAGCTGGCTCCGATAGTTGTTTTAGACAGCTAGGTTCGAAGCTAGAAGATGACGTGACATCAACAAGTTGGAAGATGATGTGGCTTCATAGTAAGTTGAAAGATGACATGGCTTTAGCAGGTTGGAGGATGGCACGGCATTATTAGCAGATTAGAAGATGAAGTGGCATGCAGGTCAGAAGTAGATTCTTCAATTCTGAGTCTATAGGAAAAAGTGCTAAATATTGAATGCCAGAATGTAAATAACTGATGTAGCAGTTATGTAGCATCAACAAAGCAAAATGGCAGTAGATCTGAGGCGACACAGATATCTGAGGCAACATGTGATTGAAGCTGATGTAGATGCTAGTGTTCTTGATATGAGAGGCTAGGTGACACCTAGGTAGACTCTATGCAATTGCGGTAAATGAGGTTTTGATACAATATAAGAATGGTGGGACAAGGAAATGCAACACAAAAAACCAACAATCAGATTGAATGAACAAGTTGAAACCGAGTCAGCACTATTTATATTATTGAATTAGATGAGATGCAATAAATAACAAATTCTCTAATGTGGAAGGGATAATCCCCAAAGCCCTATCCTAATGCTAATGATCTCAATTAGCTTAGATCTAATAATTCATATAGTGTTGTGAGTATTAGGGTAGGCTACACACTCAGGAGTTGGCTTCTTCTCACTAAGTTGTTCACTTCTTGTTCACTATCAAGACATGATTTTATAATGATCCAGGTAGGTGAACAACTCATTCGATGGTGGATAGACAAGTTGTGATTTTATAGACTCATCTCCATAATCTCGTTTGCCAATCCAGTTAGCTAAATTACAGGTGGTTAGATGATCTCTGCGAAATTATCTCCTGAGAAGGCTGTGACCTGCATTTCCTCCTTTAATGTAGGAATTGCTTTTCACCAGACAAGATTTATGCATGGATTTTATGCATACATGAATACACAGAGCATACCAACATTGATAATCCTAACATACTACCTTGCACACAAGAGAGAGAGAGAGAGAGAGAGAGAGAGAGAGAGAGAGAGAAGAAGAGAAAGAATATGCAAGGGTTGAGTCTGGAGAGGTGCACTTAGCCAAACCTAATAAGGGTTAACTTCTTGATGTGAAGTTGCTAGGGGCTCATTCCACCTCTACCTGTGTCACCCAAGTAGAGATTCAATAACTAGGTAGAGAGCAAGAAGGAGGGAGGTGTGGAAAGCTCAAACTTCACCTCATGCCACATGCATGCAAGAGGGACTTGGTAGAGAGTAAAGAGAGGGAAGAGAAGCTAGAGCATCACCATTACCTACAAGCACACATCAACAATTAAGCGTGAAAGCACAAAAAAAGCAAGCATACAACCACAAGCTCATGAGAGTGAGAGAGAGGGAAGACTCAAATGAGACTAATGGGATTGTCACTTTTCATATTTCATTAAATGTCTTATATACAAGAGATCATATTTTACAATGGCCAGCCACCCATTTACAATTAGGGGCCCAAAATTAGTCTTCCAAGCTCTATGTATAACTATTCCTTATGATTGGCATTACACAAGCTGTAAGCTCGGTCATCCCATGTCTCTTTTACATTAAGCGCTTTGCGTGGTTACAAAAGATGAGTACAACAAGCGTAGCCACACTTGAAAAGTAATGTTAACCAACGTGGTTAACATACCCCCACCCTAATTTAGGTTCGTGCTCTGGCTGGATCTAGTAGTAGTAGATCAAACATATGCGGATAAAATCAGAGTGCAAGAAGGTAGGAGTTCAATGGAAGAGTTTGTAGCTTGTCCAAAATGTCATCTCCATCATATCTTCAAAAGTCTATAGGCGCGAGGAAGGCATCCACATGATGCATTCATAGTAGCCAAAAATCTATTTAAGCATTGGCCCTTTGTTGATGCTAAAGGCCAAGCCCTACGCGCCTTCGTGGTGGTAGTGGTCCCATCAGGGAAGGCCTCTAGTAGCATGATGATCATGTTGAAGAATATGATTGTCATCGCTATCACGGCTCCGGACTTGATCATATCGACGAATGAACTTGTGGAAGCACTTGATCAGGGTAGCTTCAGTGCGGGGATGTTTAGTTGTGCCATTGGAGGAGTGAACCAAGGAAAGTTAAATTGTAGCTTCGGGTTCTTTTGTTGCTCCTCATGGGGAAGAGGTTCTACACCCATGATCTTTTGATTGGCAAGTACTATGGGTTGATGCGGAGGGGTCGCGAAAACTTGTAATATGTCTCCCAAATGAATGGCTTGATAAGAAAGGGACTCCTCCATGCTGGTTGCTCGCCCATGAGTTCAAAAGTGATGGGGCGAGCAGGTGGTCGATGGTATCCTCTGCACTATCTAGGTGTGGCTCTCACCGCCGCCATGTTTGATTCTTGGACTCAATGTAAGGACACAGGACATTGATGTCCATGAGATCCATGATGCGGGTGATTGGCATGGCCTAGAGCTCTCTCTCGAGTAGGATTTGTATCGCTTGCTTAAACTCCATGCGGTCGAGGGGTCCCCACTAGTTGAGGGGATTAAGCCGAGGGTCGACCTCCTTGTGCTCAAGTGGTGGAGACGGTGGCTTTTGCCCTCTTCTGGGGTTTGGTGGAGGGGGATGATGAGTCGGTGATGAGAGTGGAGGGATAGTTGATGAAGAAGCTCCCATGGCGAGGTTGGAATCAAGGAGAGGTGGGGGCTTTGCTAAGGTGGAAGGGATATCTTGGAAGGTGGTGTGCATCCCCAAATTCAAGGACAAAGAGGGCGGTGAGGGTGGGGTTGGTGAGGGAGGTGGGGTAGGAAAATGAAAAAGGGAAGAGGATTGGGGAGGGAATAGGGTTAGTGTTGAGGTTCCATATGGGGGGGTGGGTGGGAATAGGGGTAGTGGTGAGGTTCCATATGGGGGGGTGGTTGGCTACTGGTGCTAGTGCTAGGATGAGAGAGGGGTTGGGGGGTGGAGGCTGATGTGGGGGAGATGAGGGTTGTGGGGGTGGAGGTGGCTAGAGGCCTTGGCTATCGTCACCTCTATCGTGCTCCTAGTGGTTGTGTGCTTTGTCTTCTGTGTTTTCTAGGCCATGGGGTGTGAAAAATGTCTCCGCCTTTGTAGCTTCCTCAGTGGTGAAGTCCATGGGGAAGGCCACGTGCGAATCATCGAACTGGAAGATGCCAATGGCTTCCATGACTTCCATTTGCACATGACATCTGTGGTAGAATATAAGTAACCCATGGAGTATGGAGGAAGTTTGTCATTGTGGAGGGAGCAGTACATAGCATCGACCATGTGCCAACCCCTACTATGGAGATGATGCAAAGTGTCGCTTGTTTGTTGGGAGGAGTAGGACTATGGACACATGCGTTCAGGGACGAAGAGGTTCATAGGACCATCTAGGTCTTCTCATTGGCCGAATTTGAGGAGATGACACCAACTGATTAGAGTGGCTTGGAGAGGGTGGGGAGGCAGCTCATAGAAGTTGTGGGGGTGGGTGAGTAGATGAGCCCTTGGAAGAAAAAATGGGGAATGAGGGTGATGCTAGCCAGGGGGAGTTTTGTGAGGATATAGGTATAGGTTTGGTGGGATAGGGACTCATCCAAAAAAACATTGTGTTGGAGTAGGTTGAGCCAGACACTCCTGTAGTGGAGTTTGAGGAGTTGGAAGGAATTCAGTGGGGGGAGGGCGAGAAAGGGAATCTCTATGGCCATATCCATGAGTGCATCAACTTTTCATTCTGTGGTGCTGGAGGAAGGGGAAGAGGGTGTTGGTGGTGGTTGTGCAGCTTTGGCTTCTGCTGCATCCAATTGTTCCTCCATCTCACGGAGTGTGTCCTCTAAGACATCCCTATATCTCTAGAAATCCATTTGGGTCTTTGTAAGGGCCTCTTCTGTACCTTTAGATCAATTCTGGGAGTCTCTTGCAATGGTCTCTACTAAAGATAGATCCTGGTGGGCCCTTTGTGCGGCTTCATGAGCTTGCTGGAGCTGTTGCTGGAGTTCTGTGATATTTCTGATTGCTTGTCCAAGATGCTGCTTCTTCTCATCAAGCATGTTCTACAGCTCGAGGTTGTTGAGATTGTCTATGTATAACTCTTTAGATATTTTCCTCTCTTGAGACTTTTCCAGCAACATATCTCTTTGCGAAACGACAGTACCCACCTCCTATTGGAGGTATATACAATCTGTCATGTGGGTTATTAGCTCCCTATCCATATGAGAAAATCCAAGTGCAAAATTGGGCACTGCTCCATTGGCCACATGCACACTCTCAATGTATGCCTGACTCGATCTGAAGTTTTGAGCAGAGAGTCGCTAGTGTCTTGAGATGAGAAGAATGAGGGGAGGAGGGGCTTGCTTCTATGAAGTGACGGAGGAAATTTGCAAAGCTTAGGTGGTGGTTGGGGAGAGGATTGCAAAGGGGGAATGGATATGGGCACTCCACCTAGGCCACTGAGCTGGATGGCATGGGGGTAGCTTCTCCAACCCGACAACATGGTAAAGAACCTTCTTTAGTAGCACAACTGCTCTACGAGCTTCCCTTGAAGATTGGAGCACACTGCATGGAGCTCTTTGTGCAAGTACTTTGACCAATTCACCATTTGCCACTAATGTACCCTTTTCCAAGGTTGACATGCTACATCTGCTGAACCGATCTGTCGTCCAACGCGTTGGTCAAAAGAAACTGTAAGGCCGCACATAAGGCTCTTCCATGTGGGGGAGATGTAAGGCATCTCTGATTAAATCCATGCTTAACTGCACTCTCTATGGATGGCCCTCATTGTTAAGCACTTCACCTGTATGGAGGTTAGCATCATAAGTTTTGGTGAAGTAGAGGCAGTTATAAAAATCTGGCCCCAATGGCTCTAATGTTGGGGCAAACCTCCTAGTCCTAGCTGCTCTAGTCGTGTGACTACTGCAGGGTCGGTTGCCACTACCCTGTAAAATAGAGGAGCTTGTGATCTACTTTATGGTTTCTCTTTGTGAGGGAATGTACTATGTGGCCACTCACGTGCTTCATAAGTGGCTCCCCCTGAGATGGGATAACGATGTGGGGTGGTGGGCATATTGCTTAAAGTGGCCCCCCACCTGAGAGTGGAGTGGTGTTGGACCTCCAGGGAGAAGTCTAAAGTATCGGCCATGGGGGATAAAGGGTGGGAGAATAGGAAGGCTTGAGAGAAAAAATGGCAAGAGTTTGGCTACACTAAGAGTTGAAAATGAGAAAATGAGGGGTGGGACCCATATATATACCTTCCAAAACAACAAGGTCATGGCAGCCTGGATGGTACAGGCATGACATTCCCAGCAAACGGGCATGGCAACCTATTTTGGATTATTGTAGTTGTTAGAGTGGGCATGCCAAATTTTGGTTGAGGGAACGGGCATGGCACTTCAGTTAGGGGAATGGTACGGCCGTGGCATTCCAAGCAAAATTTGGTGTAGCCGTGGCACTTTCGAAATGGTTGTGCCAGTTGGGTTTGATAATGGAATGGTTTTGGCATTTCATGTGGGAGAATGGTATGGCCATGGGGGCAAGTTAATCAAAAGTTGGGATGGCCATGGCAGTTTAAGTGAATGTTGGTGGGATTGTGGCATATTCGGAATGTTTGTGCAATTTTGAAGTTCTACTTGGTGCAGTCGTGGTGGAAAATGGGGGATGCAAATGGTACAGCCATGGCATATTGGTACGGTCGTGGCACTTCTCTTTTCTTTTTGTGGGCACCCTGAGTCAGGTTTTGTACCCTTGGGCTTCCCATTGCAGGTTTTGTACTGACTGCGTGCCAAATTTACTAGAGTGAGGAGTTGGTTCCAATTCGGTGATGGTAAGGTGGGGACATTTGATTCCTTGGGGGATAGAGAGACCGATGATGACAAGGTGAGGAGTCGGTTGAGAGGACCGACAGTGGATTTCGAGTACTCCGAGGTAGTTTTACAAAAACGGGTGGAGGAGTTGCCGACATTGAGGGTATATCATTAGTAAGGGCTATCGGCAGTAGGATAAGGGCTAGAGTGTCATTCTGAAGCTTCTACTTCCCCTGGTGGGCAGTCTTCGTGCGGAGGCCACCTTGGATTTCCATTGAAAATCGGTGACTGCGAAGTGACATGAGGTGGGAGTTGGGGTGATTTGGGGATCCAAATGTTGTGATTTCCCTCATAGAAGTGTTGGTCTTGTAGGAGAGGTTTGGGGATCCACCTAGAGGTTGGTTTTGGGCATGGCTAAGGGTTTGATTGAGGATAGGTTGTATGTGGAGAGTGTTGGCGGCTGTCCTGTACCCTATAGATAAGCTTGTGGTTTGAAAATTGGTTGCCTTCAAGGGGGACGAGGAGCTTTTGGGTGTCGGTGGATGAGGGTGAGAGTTGGATTGTTAGGGGATCCACAAGGTAGATGTGCCCTCATAATAGCCTTGTGTAGTTAGGAGTTTCTTAGGCACCCAATGGGGAGAAGGCATGCCCTATGTGTGTGTGTTAGCTCGGTTAGAAGTATTGCTATGGTTAGTTTTATGTGGTGGGTCAGTAGCTTGAGTTATTGTTGACATGTTGGAGTGGGCTACTATTAAGTGTGGTGGTGGAGAGGATGTGAGAGGTAATGATGTGGTTGGAAGTCGGCCAGTTGTAAGGTTGTTGTCCTTGCATCCCAATCAATGTTGCACCTGTTATGTCCCATCTAACCCCTTCCAAGGAGTATTTCCTCATGCATAGTTCTTGAAGGCATCACATAGAACTTCCCTTCCAAGGGATTATTTCCAATGTGGAATAAAAGCGTGGCTATGCCTAAGCAGTGAACATGCTGAGATGCCACTATTGTGATTGTGGTAGGGGTATCTTTCAATGAAGGTTTCCCGAGGGAACACCATCAGTGTTTCATAAGACATCAAATTGTAATTAGCCCCTATATCTACAAGAACTCATTTTTGGGAAAATCTTGTCGAAGTGGTCATTCCTAACCACCACAACTAGGCAGGCTTCACCTCCCATTCCTAACCACAACTAGGCAGGCTTCACCTCCGATTCTTCCTTGTCAGAGTGGTCATTCCTAACCACAACTAGGCAGGCTTCACCTCCCATTCTTCCTCTTTGAGGTCAACCACTTGGGCCATGTTGACCATGATTTGTTTCTACCGAAGCTTGGCTTGCCTCACTTTGTCTTCTTGTTGGGTAGTTTGTTTCATATCCTCATGGTCCTTTTTGCGTTGTTTTTTGTCGTGGATGGCTCTTAAGGTGGCTTTAGTGAGTGGGCCATAGTAGCGTTTTAATTTGCTACCATTAAAATAGCCTACCATTTCAATACCATGGGACCAAGAACTCCATCGGCATGACTGCTTCAGTACCATAGGTAAACTAAAGGGGGTGGCATTGGTTGCAGCCTTGTAGGAAGTTCTATATGCCTAAAGTTCTTCCGGGAACTTTTGTTCCCAATCATTGTGGCTGGTCTCCACAATTTTAGTTAGAATGACATACAAAACCTTTTTCGTGCTCTCCGCTTGGTCAATCTCTTGGGGGTAATAGGGGGAGGACTTTCTATGTGTGATAAGGAGCTCTTGTAAGAGGAATTGGATTACCTCATTTTAATGAAATGTGTTCCATTGTTGCTCACAAGATCTAGGGTGCAACCTAAGCATGTGATGAGATTGATTCACAAAAGAAATTTGGTAGTCGATCGTGCATCAGCTTTACGGGTAGCCAGAGCTTCAACCCACTTAGTGCAATAGTCCGTAGTAGCAATTATATATCTGGCTTGACTGATGGGTTTGATGAAATCAATGCCCCAATAGTTGAGTAAATATATAGATATGTTCCTTGAGGAATTGATTAAAATGCCCCTAATCAGAGAACTGAATCATGAGATAAACCTTATACCTAGAGTTGAAATAGTTTACGTATAAGATTGTGGTACTTAGAGAAATTGAACTTAATGAACCATTAAAGCAATTTTTTTAATAGAATTTTGTTGAGCCTATTATATCCTTGTGGGGTACACCAATTTTCTTTCATAGGAATAAGGGTAGAAATCTAAGATTCTATATTGACTATAGAGGATTAAATCCGTTCACTATTAAGAATAAGTACCCAATACCTAGGATTTAGATTGATTACCTGGTGCATATATATTCATCAAAATTTGATTTAAAATAAGGGTAGAACTCTAAGATTCTATATTGACTATAGAGGATTAAATCCGTTCACTATTAAGAATAAGTATCCAATACCTAGGATTTAGATCGATTACCTGGTGCATATATATTCATCAAAATTTGATTTAAAATATGGGTATTATCAGACCCTCAGATCAAGGAATAAGATAGACCAAAGACAACATTACTATAGTAGATATGGGCACTATGAGTTTATAGTTATGCCCTTCATATTAAGCAATGCTCCTGTAACTTTTAATTAATTAATGCAAGAAATTTTTAGAGAAAATATCGATGATTTTGTATTCTTTGATCCTATCTTAGTTTATTTTAAGAACGCAATTAATCATGAAAAACATGTCCAAAAAGTTTCGAATATCTTTAAGGAAGCACAAACTCTTTAAGAAAAGTCAATGTATGTTTTTTAGTGATCGTATAGATTACTTGCGCTTTATTATGTCTAAGGATGGCATATCTCAATTGACCCTACCAAAGTGCAAGCGATTAAAAGATTTGGCCACCACAAACAAAAACTCTAAAGAAGTTAGAGGATTTCTTAGATTGATAGGGTGGTATCACATATTCATCCTAAGTTATGCCAAAATTATGCCTCTACTTGCTCTTCTCAAGAAAGATATACCCTTTTTAAAATTGAATGCCAATGTGCTAGATTGCATTCGAGAAACTTAAAGCTACTTTAGTACCAACCCTATATTAATATTCCCATAATTTGATAAGCCTTTTGAAGTGATTATACTGATGGCTTTGTGATTGGCGTAATTCTTATGTAAGAAGGGAGGCGAGTAGCCTATGAATCAAGAAATCTCAGATCCTATGAGTGCAATTATGCAGTCCATGATTTAGAACTTTTAGTAGTCACTCATGCATTGAAAGTGTGGGGGCATTATATTCTTAGAGAAAGATTTATTTTGGTAACATACCACAAGAGTTTAAAATGGATATTCATGTAGAGTGATCTTAATATGTATCAAAGAAGATGGATGCAAATACTGCAAGAGATTGATTTTGAAATCAAATACAAATTTGGAAAAGAAAATGCAACCTCAGATGCCTTAAGTTGAAAAGTATCTTTGCTAACTACCATAACAACTATATCTAATACTCTCTTGGTAGAAATCAAAGAAAATATTGGGAAAGATGTATTTATCGCTACAATTATCACCTTACTAAGTCAAGAAAGAAAAACTATTCAAGAAATAAACACAATTCAAGGATATAAATTTTATGATGAATGAACCTTGTATTTCAACAATCATTTGTCTCCCAAGAGAAGAGAATTTCAAGAATAGAATCATTTTTGAGGCTATTGATAGCCCAATTCACTATAAGAGAATGAGGCAGGAGAGAGGAGAGAGAATCGAAGTAAAAATGTCAGCGTAGCCACACATTTGTGACCGCACATGCAGCCAAACATGCAACCATGCACGCAGCCCCACCACTAGTTGCGTACATGGCCACACATGTTTGACCACACTTCTAGCCGCGCACCTGGGGCCATGTGCTAGAATCAACCTCTGACTTACCATGGCTAGTGTTTGATAATATCTAAAATATGTTGGGTCATTGTATTTAACTTTTGTAGTACATGGAAAATAGCAAAATATCACATTTCTCTTGCAAATTTAAAACACTTAATTTACAAAGAACTACACACTAATCCCTTACATTGTGTATTCCTCTAAAAAACAGCATTATGTTTAGAAGGATATCCCTTTTAGAAAATAATCTAGAATATTTCCTTGAGTTAAAAAAAGGATAAGAATAATGAAGTAAATATCAAATTTAAACCTAGAGAGAGAGTTTTAATATTCATTTTAAGTCTACATGTAAGATTTCTAGAGTAATGTAGATTCTTAAGCCTTTAATCCAAGTAACAAAGCATAAAGGAAAAATTCCTAAGATAAATATTCCCTTAGTCTAGAGTTTCTATCAAGAAGAATGTTAAAGAATAAAGGCTAACCTAGAACTGTTTAAGGATAGAGAAAGTGAGTAGTTGAACCATGGCTTTTAGTGGGTTTAACTAGTATCAAGAGCCAAAAGCTTTTAGTTAGTTTGACTAGTGTCAAGAGCCAAAAGCTTTTTGGGCTTTAAAGAGAACCAACAACCCAGTTGAGACACTGGGGGCTCACTCCACCTCCACTTGTGTCACCCAAGTCGAGATTCAAGAGCTAGGTAGAGAGCAAGCAGGAGGAAGCGATGGAAAGCTCAATCTTCACTCCATGCCATATGTATGAAAGAGGGAGCTTGGTAGATAGAAAGAAGAGGGGAGAGGAGAGGAGAAGCTAGATCATCACCATCCCTACAAGAATACATAACAACAATCAAGCATGCAAGCAATAACAAACTAGGCATGCATCCACAAGCTCAAGAGAGTGAGAAGCTAGATCATCACCATCCCTACAAGAATACATAACAACAATCAAGCATGCAAGCAATAACAAACCAAGCATGCATCCACAAGCTCAAGAGAGTGAGTGAGAGAGAGAGAGAGGTGAAACTCCAATGAGGTTGGGATTTTCCTTTTCCATATTTCATAAAATGTCTCATATACAAGAGCTCATAGTTTACAATGCCTGACTGCCCATTTACAATTGGGGGCTCAAAGTCTTCCTAGCTCTATGTACAACTCTTTCCTATGACCGGCATTACATATAAGCTGTAAGTTCGGTCATACCATGTCGCTTTTATCATTAAGGGCTTTGCGCGGTTACAAAAAGATAAGTTACAATGAGCATAGACACACTTGAAAAGTAGTTTTAATATGTTAACCATAGTGGTTGGCATACCCCCCCTCCCTAATCCAGGTCTATCCACAGAGAGCTGGCCAGATCTAGTGGTAGTAGATCGAATAGGTTCTGATAAAATCATGGCACGAGTTAGGAGTTGGGGGGCTCAATGGAAGACTCGACAGCAGCTGGCCCAGAAGGTAGTCTCCATCATGTCTTTGAAAGTATGGAGGCACCAAGCTGGCATCCACATGATGCGCTCGTAGTAGCCAAAGATTTTCTTGAGTGTTGGCCCTTTGTTGATGTCAAAGGCCAATCCTTGCATGCCTCCGTGGTAGTGGTTCTAGTCAGGGAAAGCCTCAAGGACCATGATGTTTAAGTTGAAGAACCTGATTGTTGCAATCACGGGCTGGGTCTAGGACCTGATCATATCTCTTGATGAAATTGTGGAAGCGCTTGATCATGCTCTCTTTTGTGCAGGGGCTATTGGGGCATCTGAGGAGCAAACCACTGGAATTTGGATTGCAACGTAGGGTTCTTGTTTTACTCCTCGTGTGGTGGAAGAGGTTCCAATCCCACCTTCATTGGGGACTGGCAGGTAATCTAGGTTGATGTGAAGGGGGGGCACCTTGTTGTAGTTCTCCTAGAAAGATGAAGGGCTTGAGTAAAAATGGGTGCCTCCAAGCCTGCTACTACTCACCCATGAGATCTAATGTTATGGGGCAAGCAATGGCGGGTGGCTGATGGTAGCCTCCTCGCTGTTGGGGAGGATGCTCTCACCGCCAGTCGCGCATGATGCTTCATGTCGATGTACGGACGCAGGACATGGATGTCCATGCAATCCGTGATGCTTGTGATTGGCGCCGCCTGGAGTTGTCGCCCAAGAAGGATTTGTATTGCCTACTCAAACTCCATTCTGTCAAGGGGGTTCTGCCAGTTGAGTGGGTTGAGCGGAGGGTCTACCTCCTCACGCTTAAGTGGTGGTGGAATTTTACCTTCTTCCAAGGGTGGGGAAAGGGGATACTAGCTAGTAGCGATGACAAGGTTGGTGATGATGAGGGTTCCATGGCAAGGCTGGCATGCAGCACAAGGGGAGGTTTTGCCAATGTTGAAGCTAAATCTTATAAGGTGGTGTGCATGCCTGAATTCAATGTCAAGGATAGAGGTGAGGGTGGAGTTGGTGGGTGGTAAAATGGAGTGGGAGGGGAAGAGGTTTAGGGTTAAGGTGCTAGGTGGGGGTGGCTATGTACTAGTACTTGGGTGAGAGGGGTTGGGGGTGGTGGAGGTTGATGGGGGGAAGATGATGGGGGAGGCTGAGGGGGTTGGGTCTTTGGGCATCGTCTCCTCCATCATGGCCATCGTGGTTGCTACCATTGTCTTTTTCATTAGAGTATTCAGGGCCATGTGATTTGAAAAAGGCCTTGGCCTTTGCAGCTTCCTCAGGTGTAAACTCCATCGGGAACTCCTCGTGTGAGTCATCAAATGGCATGATACTCATGGCTTCCATCACCTCCATTTTTGGATATGGCATCTTCTATAAAGGACCAATAGGCCAGCTGCCTGCGGAGTAAGCGGGAGGTCATCTTTAGAGGGAGAGGTAGGTAGCATTCACTATCTACCAACCCTTAGTGGAGATATTGAAGGGCTTCTGCTCTCCTTTGAGAGGAGTAAGGGTACGAACACAAGCCGCCTGAGACTAAGAGATCAATGGGATTAGTTGGTTTGGTTGGTTGACTGAAGCAGAGGAGGTGGAACCACTTGACGAGGATGGCTTGGAGAGGTTGGATAGGAAGAACACCATATTAGATAATTTGGGAAAAATCCCATTCCCATTTGAAAAATGGGAGCATGGTGAACTTGTCCAAAAGTTTGCCAAAACCCCCTCATGTGAGACCAAAACTCGTAACTGTACAAGCAAATGCTCCCCATTCAGTAATAAATGCAGTCTTTGCTATATCCTCTTCAGTCATCCGGATCTGATTATACCCTGAAAACCCATCAAGAAAGCTATACATCTCATGTCTTGCTACATCATCCAGAATTGAATCAATAAATGGCAATGGGAATGGATCTGCAATGGTTGCTACATTCAATTTTCTATAATCCACACACACACGGATTTTTCTTGACTTCTTAGGCACTACTACAACTGGTGACAACCACTTTGCCGCCTGATGCACTGGCCTTATGAAACCAACTTGCAGAAGCTTATCCAACTCCTCCTTGACTTATTTGGCATAATTCGGATTCATCTGATACCTCTACTGAATCACTGGAATTGCATCCTCTTTTAGATTGATCTGATGATGCTTATACACTTCAGGATCCATACCCTTCAAATCAAAATAATCCCAAGCAAACACATCAATGAATTCCTGTAACAATTCCTTCAAATCCTCCTTGAATTCCTCATCCAAATGGACAGTGACTTTGACTACTCTCGGATTTTCCTCTGATCCCAGATTTAGATCCTGCAGATCATCTTCTTTGACTTTTGAAACCTTGTCCATCAACTTGTCATACAAAAACTCAGCTCGACTGATTGCCTCCTTTGGTGCAACATCTCCATCTAAACAATCCGTACCCTCCTCTGAATCCTCATCATTGCTATCATCTTTTGACCTCTTCTTCTTCTTCTTCCCGTTCGACTTTTTCTTCTTCTTATCCCTGGAGCTCTTCCGTGCTGAACTTGGATTTGATAATCCAAATCTCTTTTTTGCCCTTGTGGTAGTGTCCACCAATGCATCCAGACCGGTTGCAATATCCACACCTACTACTGCATTCCGTAGCTCTTTGTGCAACCCATTCATGAAATATCCCACCAGCATTTCATCCGTAGGTCTCTCTACATTTGTGAGCCTATTCTGATACTGATTAAACTTCTGTGCATAATCTTCCACAAACATCCTCTTTTGCTTAATGTCCCTAAGCTTGGAAAGCACTTCATTCAGAGTCTTCTCCTTCCGAAATCGATTCAAAAATCCATTCCTCAATCTATACTAGTCTGTAATGCTTCCAGAATATAATTAAGAGCAAGCTTGTCATCTCATTGAGCAAGCTTGTCATTTCATTGTTGTTGTTTTGAGTTGTTCTCTACATTGTGTGGATTGAGTCTGCAGTTTCTCTATTCTACTGAACATGTTGTCTATGTATAAGAGAGAGAGTGAGATAGTTAGTGAATAGATGCAGAGTGAGAACTGAGTGAGTAAGTGAAGGTTTTCTTAGTAGTGTAGTGTTTTGTGTGTTCCCATGACCATATGAGAGTTGGTGTTCGTACCCGAAAACTCTGGTGGGTGATTGTACGTCTCCCATGGCATTGCCTAATTGGTATGTCACCATAGACTACTATCTTGCCATTCCGCTTAGAGGGAAATTAGCAAGAAACACCTAGCAATCTTGTTGGGGACACAAGCATACTCTTAGGGAAAGCATCCGTAGAGTAGTATTCTGCACCATCACTAAAGTCTACGACCGCTTAGAAACATGTTTGAGAAGAAACCATAGCATGGAAAGAACTTTCCAGAGAAGACAATACGGAGAGCTACGCACCACTTAACTTAGCTAGCTTCAGGCATGCTTTATGCATGTTCTTGGATCTAAGGATGGTGGAAAGGAATGCCTTCTAAGAGACACTCTAGGAATGCCTTCTAAGAGACACTCTAGGATGGTGGAAAGGAATGCCTTCTAAGAGACACTCTAGGAAGCTCGCAGGTGGGAGTGCATCGCACTATTACAATCAAGAAGAGTGTTGAAACTTTTGCAATCCCGCACGAGCAAGAAGAAGTGTCAGAATTCAGGCACAACTTGGACCAAGAAAAGGAGTGCCAAGTGCGAGAAGCCGGGCACAGTCCAGGTCCAGAAAGCCCAAGAAGGGTGGAGTAGCAAAACCAAGAAGAACAACCACAACAAAACCCCTGGAAAAGGTTCAAGGGAGCCATGGCATCATTAGCCAAAAATTTAGTGGTGTTCTCAGAAGAAAAAAGAGGAAGATGCAGATCTACATGTAAGGAGGTTTGAGCAATACTGGAAAGTGTATCCAGACCTCCGGATGTGGAAGAGCTAGAGCTGAGTGAAATTTGCAGAGGTGCTTTCATGAATACCTTCAAAGTGGGTGTCAAGATATCAAGACAACCATTTCCAACCTATGAGGAGGTCATGACTGCTTTTCTGGGAAGATTCCGCAAAATAAAGTCTGCAACTCAACTCTATGATCAAATGAGAGAGCTCTGACAAGAGGATATGGATGTGGAAGCTTATGCAACAAAGTTGCTAAGCTTGAGGCAGAGATTGGCAGAACAAACCCGACCCTCTATATACAAATTGTTACTAATTGGTTTGTCCGAGGGCTTAAGCCAGATATCCACACAACAACAAGCAAAAACTGAAGAGGAGTTTGAGGAACTGGTGAAGCTAGACAAAATGACTGGAAAAAGAAGTCGAGAAAGGAGAAAAAAGAAGAAGCCCAGGAAGAGTGCCACCACTGAAGAGGACGATTCAAGAGACTCCTCTTGTAGGACTCTCCAGAGACATAAAGAAAAAAACCGGGAAGGCATAAACAACCTTCAGAGAATTGATGCTGCAGGTAAAGCAGTTAATGCAAGAAATGAAAAAGAGCAAGGGCTCAGATTTTTGCAAGAATGTGTTATGTTCCCAATGCAATCAAGAAGGGCACCTAAAGAAGGAATGCATTGTGCCACCAACTTGTACCATTTGTAATATGTACAATCATAGCACATGGAATTGCAGGTACAATATGAAAAACAGAGCCCACATAGTGAACAACATGGAAGAAGTGGAAAGAAGACCCCCAGGAGTGGGAAGGTATTGAAACAGAGGCCATGGAAATTATTCAAGAAAGAGAAACCAAGGACGAGCCGATGGTTCTACAACCTCACGTGCTATGATTGTCAACAGGTTGGACACACCAAAGCAAAATGTGCCATGAAGAAAAAGCACGATGAAGAAAGACAAGCAGAATTGATGCAGCTCAAGGAAAATCTGCCAAGCACCAACATGATGCAAAACAGATGATATACAGAAGGAGGTGCATGGCATCTTGGCAGTCACAAGGGCTAAAGCTAATGAACCTGGTGTGTAGTAGTAATAATCCCGCCTTCATAACCAAAACTCACCCCAAGCCGGAACTGAAAAACTCAAGAGAAGAAGAAACCTCGGAATGTAGCAATATGCAAGCCGAAGAACTACCAGTATCCAGAGATGATGAAGTAGCCAAAGTCACAATTTAATTGAACAATGACCTCATCAATGATGTAGTGCTCAATGGAGTATCTGGAGTGAATATCATCAATGAGGAAACTCCATTGGGATTGGGTCTCAAGTGGTAGCCCATTCCGTTTAACATAAGAATGGTAGATAACATGGTAGTATTACCTAAAGAAATCATCAAGAATGTCCCAATGAAAATCAAACAAGTTGACTTCAAGGTTAACGTGGTGGTTATTATCATAAAAAACCACACTGTGTTATCTTACCAGGTGTTAGAAGAGATCCAAGATATCTAGGACTAGGTGCAAAAGCAAAAGGAGAACGAGAAAAACAATGCTGCAAAAGTAAGCCTGACAAACTACACGAGGGGATGGAAAAGAAGAAAAGCATGTAAATATCAGCCTCGAACTAGAAGATGAACTCAAACAGGAGTTGGTATCCTTGCTAAAAGAATACCAAGATGTCTTTGCTTGGTCATACAAAGACATGGAGGGCATTGACCCTAAATTCTTCCAGCACAGCATCAACTTGAAAAAGGGAGCTATTCTTGTTAGAGACAACAGAGGTACAGAATGAACCCAAACTGTGCAAATTTAAGTCAAAGAAGAAATTGATAGATAACTAAGGTGGGTTTCATAGTGGCAATGGAAAAAGCTGCCTAGATATCCTCGATCATGGTACTCCCCAAAAAGAATATAAAAATTAGAATTTGTGTGGACTACTGCAAGATTAATGCCGCACTAACCCATATCCCTTTCCACTCCCATTCACGGACTCCTTACTGGATGAGGTAGCCGAAAAGGAGATTTACTTCTTTTTAGATGGCTTCAACGGATACAACTAAGTGAAGATGGATCCAAAAGACAGTGAAAAGATTGCATTCATCACCAAATGGGGTGTCTTTTTGGCAACTATCATGATGTTTGGCTTGAAAAATGCACCTACCACCTTTTAGAGAATGGTGCAGGAGATTTTCTACTAGGACTATTTGATAGACTTCATGAAAGCTTTTGTGGATGATTTCAGCATGTCCAGAGATAAGGCAAAGCACATATATCATTTAAGGCTATGTTTGCAGAGGTGGAGAGATACAAGGCTGAAGTTGATGAATCCAGCTAAGTGTGCTTTTGTAGTAAAATCCGGAACATTGATAGGACACATTGTGTCAGCCCAGGGATTGGCTATAGATCCATCTAAGGCAGAGGCCATATCCAAAATGTCTGCTCCCCAAAATATTAAGCATCTTAAAAAATTCATAGGCAAGGTGAAGTGGCATGCAAGATTTCGGAAGTATTTAGCACATGTAGCTTACCCATTATATGCACTTACCAATAAAGATGCAAAGTATGAATGGAGTCCGGAATGTCAGAAGGCATTCCATTCGCTGAAAAACATGGTGTCATCTGCACTAGTGATGATCAACCCGGAATGGAATTCAATGTTCCATGTTTATGTAGAGTGCACTAATGCAGGAAAAACAAAAAGGTTATATACAGCTCATCCATTATGCCAGCAAAGCCCTCACAAGGGCGAAAAGGAACTATAGCACAACATAACAAGAAGCCCTCTCAATGATTTATGTTGTGAACAAGTTCTGGAACTATCTCTTGGGAAACAAATTTATTTTTCATGTGGACCATCAAGCACTCATTTATCTGGTGAACAAAGCTTTTCTAGTGGGAAAAATGGCAAGATGGATGCTTCTACTGCAAGAATTTGAGTTCACCATCTAGAACACACCCGAAAAAGAAAATGCAATGGCATATTTTGTATCCAGACTAGATTCCAGAGAGCTTGCCTTGGGGGGTGTAGAAGATCAACTACCAAACACCAATTTATTCATAATAGCAGCAACTATAGTGGAAGAAAATTGGTATTATGACATGATGCAATTTTCAGAAGATGGGATTTTTCCGGAAGGATACATCGCTGACGAGGAAAAGAGAATTGCCTTAAGAAGTAGAAATTTCACCATGATTACTGGGCAGCTCTACAAAAGAGGCATAGACAAGATCTTACGCAGATGTGTCCTGGATCATGAACAGTAAGCTGTGTTACGAGAAGCACACTGTGGGATAATCGGACACATGGGCGGAGAAATAATAGCCCAAAAAATTTTGCAAGCAAGCCTGTGGTGGCCAACTGTCATAAGGGATGCCAATAGTGAAGCAAAGAACTGTGTTGTCTGTTAGCGAACTGATCAACCTGGAGATTCTGATGTATTTCCCATCTCACCTATACTATCGCTATCTCCATTCATGAAGTGGGGATTGGAATTTGTTGGACCAATTAAGCCACCTAGAAAGAGCACCAGATGTGAGTACATCATTGTGGCTATACTGACTATTTTACCAAGTGGCTAGAAGCTAGAGTTGTAAAAAGTAACTCCGCAAAAGAGGTGGTGAAGTTCCTCTTCAAGGACATCATTGCTAGGCATGGATTATCAATGAAAATAGTCAATGACTAGGGCACACATTTCTTAAACAAAGCAATGAAAGAATTGATGGAGAGATACCTGATCAATCACAAGAAGTCCTCAACCTACTACACACAGTGCAACGGCCAGGCAAGATCAACCAACAAGGTTCTGACCAAGATTCTAAAGAAAATTATAAATTCTAGCAAAAACGATTGGGACTAGAAGCTGGATGTGGCCCTATGGGCATTTCGTACATCCTACAAAGTCTCAACTCGATAAATACCATTCAAGCTGGTCTATGGGTTGGAAGCAGTTATGCCCATATAATTCGTGGTACCCAATCTCAGAGTGGCCATTCAAGAGAAGCTACCAATGGAAGAATCCCGAGAAATCAAAATACAGGAACCCTTAGCCTTAGAGGAAGAAAGGCAAATTAGCTCTCTAGAGGCGGAGATAGTGCAACGAAGAAGAAAGGCTTGGACTGATAGACATCTCAAGCACATGAATTTTGAGAAAGGAGCTCTTGTATTGGTCTACAATTCCAAGCCTGGAGCTTACCCTCCTGGAAAATTCAAAACTCGGTAGTGAAAGACCCGATCAGTCAGAATGCCTTTACCTTAGAAAACTTGGATGGTACACCTTTTCCAAAGACAGTAAATGGCTTCAGGATGAGAAAATACAAAGGCCATCCGGAGGTGATTACGCCGGACGAAGCAAAAGCAGAAGACTAGGAGTTGGTCTAGAGCATATGCTGTGGCATGATCTCACTAGAGAGCGGATGTGGAAAATTCAAAAGACCACAAAGCCAGAGAAGGATCGCCAGCCCGGAAGGGTGGCCAGACTTCAAAACCTCAGATCTCCGGAAACGATCAAAGCCAAGAAAGTAAAAAAACGAGTGACCAAGTGTGTGCCAGCCTGCTGATCCACGTTGTTGGGTATTTTTTGGTAATATTTTCTTGGCATGTGTACACACTCATGCATGGCATTTACAAATAAAGGGTGTCCATCTCCAAGGGCTAAAGGGGGTATAAGGCCACATGTGTACGGATCAAACAAAAATATGCAATGTGTACAGTTAGTTGTTGGTTTACCTTGATAAATGGGAAATGAAAGGGGTGTAAAATGAGAATCAGTTTCACAAGGTAGGTTTTAGCACTATCATATGTGGACAAGTTTGTTGACAAATAATGTGAGCATGCAGAGCACTATTTTTTTAAAAGCTGGACAGGGACCCGTTTGAGGAGGTCTGCTATAGTACCAGTCCTTGGCATTTCATGGGAAACAAAGGTATTTGTGGTCCACAAGAGGTTATTAAAATGGTGCAAAGTCTTCCTTGAATGCAAGAGTCGCCCTGGGATTTAATACAAGGATTGCTAAAAATAGAAGGTGGCCTTGGATTGCTTCAAAAGATTCTTCAACTAGCCTCGATTGTCAAAGAAGCGCCGCGTGGAGGTGGGGGTGAGCTCTCTGGCAGCCTGACATACCTTGGAGTATTACGAATAGTATAATGTTTTCTTTTTTTTTGGTTGAACGGGCAGCGCAGCCCATGTGTATAAGAGGAGGAGGGGAGCTGTAGTTCCAGTGTGTGATAGTGAGAGCTCGTGTTCTGATGCTCTCAGATAGCCTACGTAGCCATGTGTGTAGAGAGGAGAAACGTAGCCTTTGTGTAGGAAGGCGCAGTCTTCTAGCACTCTCAGACAGCCCACGGCACCCAGTTTGGGTGAGAGGAAGTGTTCGTTTATTTGTGGGGAGAAGCTCTCAAGGAGAAGCGCAGACATGCATATAAGAGAGGCTGCGCAGTACTCTGTATGTTTGTGTGTAGGAAGGGAGGAGAAGCTGCAACACAACCTGTATGAATGAGGAGAAGGTGCCACGCATAAAGAATGCGGCTCTCTGTCATGATGACAGCCCATGCATGTAAGTGACGGCTGGCCAGTTTTTTTTGTTCTCTTTTTTGTGAAATAAGTCATATATATATGAGGATCACCAGAGGATCACCAATCTGTGGCTTTGGAAAACCCATGTATATGATAACCAGCTCTCTGATTTTGTGGAAAGCTCATGTGTATGAGAAAGACATCTCTCTGGTTTTGCTTGAGAGAATATGTATGTATGGTGGTACTGAAAAGATGATGCAGGGGGGAAGAGAGCTTGAGCTCTTGCAAGCACACACACACACTCACAAAACCCTAATAGAGAACACAAAAGGTGAGAGGCTAAAAATCTTCTTCTTCTCTACTCAACACTCAACACACCATATACAACATAAGAGTACACAATAATATGAAAGGTACTCAACCAATACATACACGGGTTCTCTATAGTGTGAACCCGACTAAATGAGCTGGGCTATAACTATGCCAATCTCTAGAGTGGCTGTCACACAGCCTGTCATCCCACTGGCCGCATATCACCCAAGATCTCACCAACCATGCCAGTGGTGTAAGTGTGGGGCCTATCCCCCAGGCGGGTCATCAGTGTCCACCGCCTCACTAGAGCTCGATATCTCGAGCTCAACTCCATCTCATGTACACCAAGTGAAGCCCTGAATCTGCGGAGCTTTTCTGTACCCAATGCTTTGGTGAAGATGTCAGCTACCTGATCCTCTGTGCTGACATAAACAAGGTCAAGGTCTCCTGCCAAGACCTTCTCTCTGACGAAGTGGTAGTGAACCTCTATGTGCTTCGTACGAGCATGAAAGACTGGGTTCCTGGCCAACTGTATACTGCTAATGTTGTCACAGAAAATGACAACTTGTCTATCCACCGATAGACCCAAATCTGCAAGTAGCTTCCTCAACCAAGCTACCTCACATGCTGCCATAGCAGCTCCTCTGTACTCGACCTCTGTACTCGATAGAGCAACCGTAGGCTGCTTCTTGCTGCTCCAAGTCACAGCAGCACTCCCCAAAGAAAACATGAATCCACTGGTAGATCTTCTATCTGAGATACTACCAGCCCAATCAGCATCTGTGTACCCATGTACACATATCTCTGTCCCAGTCTCATAGAATAGTCCACAATGCAAAGTAGACCTCACATACCTCAGTATGCGTCTCACAGCATCCAAATGCGGTTTCCGTGGAACCTGCATAAACTGACTCACCAACCCAACAGCATAGCTCAAATCTGGTCTGGTGATCGTCATGTAGATCAAACTTCCTACTATGCTCCTGTACATAGTAGGATCCTCCAAGATCTCTCCTGAATCTGCACTCAACTTGCCATTCTGATCCAATGGCACAGAAATAGGCTTACAGCCTGTCATACCATACTTGGACAACATGTCCAAGCCATACTGTCTCTGCAGTAATCCAATACCATGTGGTGACCTAATCACCTCAATGCCCAAGAAATATCTGAGCTCCCCCAGATCCTTCATCTCAAACTTCTGTCTAAGCAAGATCTTTACATCAAAGATCTCTGCATCATGGTCCCCCGTAATGATCAAGTCATCTACATAGATGACAACAAGCACAACTCCTCTATCACCATGTCTCACATACAATGAGAAATCTGCATTGGCTACATGAAAGCCAATAGTGACAAGATATTCAGAAATCTTGTCAGACCATGCTCTTGGTGCTTGCTTTAAGCCATACAAGGCTTTCTTCAACCTGCAAACATGCTCGGGGTGACCCACATCCTCATAACCAGGTGGCTGCAACATATACACCTCTTCTTGCAAATCCCCATGCAAGAATGCATTCTTTACATCCATCTGATGTAAAGACCATTGCTTTGACGTAGCCACTGCTATCACAACTCTCACCGTTGCCATCTTGGCAACTGGGCTGAAAGTTTCCTCATAATCAATCCCATATGTCTGCGCATATCCTTTGGCTACCAATCTAGCCTTGTACTTGTTTATGCTTCCATCACTGTTATGTTTAACTTTGTACACCCACTTGCAGCCAATGGCTTTCTTGCCTTCAGGCAATTGCACTAAATCCCAAGTTTCATTTCCATATAGTGCATCCATCTCCTCATCCATAGCTTTCTCCCAATGCACATTTCCAACAGCCTCATCAATGCATGTGGGTTCTACAACCTGCACAACCTTTGCCATATATGCATAGTGATGTGCCACATAACCATCATATGTAAATCTTTGCACAGGGTTCTTCACTCTCCCTGATCTTCGCAGCTTTTCATTCATGGCTTCCATAGCCTTCTTTACACCAGGTGTTCTCATAGCTGGGATCCCAAGCTCCTCATCAAGGCTCATGTCTGAGCCACTAGACTCTCCATCAACATGAGAATGCCCTGCAGAAATGTCAGGCATACCAAGGGGCTCAACCACTTTCTCTTTTCCTTTTCGTGATGTAGTAATCACATTTGCAGGGCTGGTATTATGACGCAGCCTGCCACTCCATGGTCTACCAACAGACCCACTAGATGAGGACTCTCCTGGTCCACTCAAAGACTGTGATTGCTGACCTGCATTCTGTGCAACCACACTTCCACTTACATCAGCCCCAACAGCTTCTTTTTCAGCAGCATACCAGCTACTCATCTCATCAAAAACAACATCCCTACTTACCCTCAACTCACGTGTAGCAGGGTTATAACACCTGTATCCCTTTTGCTCAAGGAAATATCCAATAAACACACATTTTTCAGCTTTCGGATCCAGCTTAGTTCTCAGCTCATCTGGCACATGCACATATGCAATGCATCCAAAGACTTTCAGATGAGACAAATCTGGTTTTCTGCCAGTAAACCTCTCCTCTGGAGTTACATCATGTATGGCTACAGTTGGAGTCCTGTTCATGATGTATACTGCTGTAGAAACAGCCTCAGCCCAATAGCAATGCGGCATATTCTTCTCTTCCATCAATGCTCGCGCAATCTTAGCAATGTGCCTGTTTTTCCGCTCAGCAACTCCATTTTGCTGCGGAGTGTATCTGCATGTATACTGTCTCCGAATACCATTCTTCTTCAAATATTCAGAGAACTCATTGGAGAAGTACTCTCCCCCTCCATCTGACCTTAGGCACTTTACATATTTTCCTGTTTGCTTTTCAACCAAAAACCTGAAGTTCTGAAAGTGAGTGAACACCTCACTCTTCTCCTTCATGAAATATACCCACACTTTCCTCGTGTGGTCATCAATGAAAGTGACATAGTACCTGCAGCCTCCCATAGACACGGTCTTCGTAGGACCCCATACATCTGAATGCACAACATCTAGTGCATTTCTGCTCACATATCTGTTACGTGGAAACACATGCTTTGTTTGCTTCCCAAATTGGCATGCTTCACATATTTTCTGCATACCTTCCACTTTAAATTTTGGCAGCCCTGTCACAATTCCTTTTGTCTGCATAGACTTCAATCTTTGCACATTTACATGTCCAATTCTTTTATGCCATATGTCTGTGTCTGCAACAACTCCTGAACCATTTGCAAACATCGCAGCACTCATTTCAGGCATGTCTACATTCAACGTAAACATTCTGCCCACTCTGTTGCCTTTTGCAACCAACCTGCACTTGTCTTTGAAATCTTCAACATAACACCCATCAGGGTTAAACCGAACCTGCAAACCCTGCTCAATCATCTGGCCAACTGAAACCAGATTCTTTGTTATGTTCGGTACATGAAGTACATCTGCAAGGTACTTCACTTTGCCATCCTGCATAGACAATGGCACATCTCCAACGTGAGCAATTGGATGAGCAGTGTCATCCCCTGTTTCTACAAAACCTGGTCTTTCCGGGTTTTTCATCTCCTTGAACCACTCTCCATGACTCGTCATGTGGTTCGAAGTGCCTGAATCCACATACCATACATTATCTTTTTGTGCTGCATCAACATTTTCAGACATGGCATTTACAACATGCTGCATAACAAACAACCTTTCATTGTCCTCATTATTTCTGCTTGAGGATGCATAGTTGTTTTGCTGCACTTTCCCATTTTGCATGTCAGCCTGCTTCTTATAACATTCTGACTGCACATGTCCTCGCTTACCACAATAGTAGCATTCACGTGCATCATTATATTGCCTTTGCCAATTTCCACGGCCTCTTTGACTCCCCCTGCCTCTGAATTTGCCTCTTCCACCTGCGTGTTGTTGTTGTTGTTGATTCTGGGACTGTTGTTGCTGCTGCTGCTGCTGGCCATAATTCTGATTACCTGTCCAGCCACCTCCTTAACCACGTCCACGGCCTCCTCTACCTCGTCCTCTTCCTGAACTCGTGTAGAAGGCCTCAAGATATGGCAACGATAGAAGGATTATGAGGGCTCACACGGGGACTAAACCCAATGGCTAACATCCTCGAGCCATTGAGATCTATCCCCTAGTTGCAACTTCCAATACCATTTGCCATGCCAACAACAAGTGTGTTATCGGATTTTACACCCCCTATCACTTCAATCCCACCGAGCTTTGGTCCTTTACCTAACATTTCTACAAATCCTATAGGTACCAACCCTTTGCAAACCCTAGATGCCCACACCTTGGACTAATCTAGGAATGGAAGGTTGCCCAAAGACTAACATCTTTTGTCTACAAGTCTTCTCTATGTGGTTGGTCTTACCACAACGAGATCATGAGACTTCAGCTTGAGATCCTTTGAACTTGGTAGTACTACCATTTGGGCTAACAAATGGTCCAGCTCACTATCAAAAGAGAGCAAATTGGGCGCTTCTGCCATTCATTGGAAAATGTGTACAGGATTTCATTGATGATTTTTGTGTCTATAGCACACGAATGGATCACTGTGAAAAGCTGGAAATGGTGCTGGAACGATATAATGATTGTGGTGGCCAACTCAATCCCAAGAAGTGTTTCTTTGCAAAACCAAGGGTAAAATTGTTGGGTCATATGGTGTCAGAAAATGGCATTGAGGCTGATCCAGACAAGGTCAAGGCAATCATGCTTCTTCCTTCCCCAGAGTCTACAAAACAATTGGCAACATTCATTCAGAAGGTAAAGTACATGGCAAGATTCATTTCATTGTCCTCACAGCTTTTATATCCATTACAACAGGTGGCAAAGCACGATCCTTTGCAATGGGATGACAAGTGTGAAGAGGAGTTTCGGAGAGTCAAAGAAGTTTTAGGGGGGATGACAGCGGTGCAGGCTCCAAATTGGGAACAGGTTTTTTATGTGAATCCTTCAGTAGGAGAGGATACTATTGGTGCTATGTTGCTGCAAAAAGGGAAGGGGAGCCAATATATGCACCCCGTCTATTGTGCTAGTAGGGTAAAGTCAGTAGCAGAGAGGGGACTGTCAGAAATAGAGTTGGTGATGGTAAGTGTGGTGTTTGCTTGCCGACGGTTCCGCCAATATCTTTTGACAAAGCCATTTGTATTCCTAACTAGCTACACATTCTTGCCTCAGCTCATCAATGGTGTAAACATGTCTAAGGCAGTGAAAAAGTGGGTGATTGAATTACAGGAGTTCGAGTTCTCTTTCTTGGTGGAAGAAAGCAACAGAGCTACTTTGGCAGACTTGTTAACTTATAAGGAAAACCCTCTGCTTGTCAAAGAGGAAAGTGTTAGAAAGGTAGAAAATGTGGCAGAAGTAAGCAATGCTCATGTTTTGTTCTTTGATGGTTCATACAGGAAGAGCCATGATGCAGCTTCTGGTGGTATAGCTCTTTATGACCAGCAAGGTAAGTTGATTTGTAAAAAGGGATTCAAAGTTGATGCTCATACTAACAATGAAGCAGAGTATTCTACATTAGAAGCAGGGCTAAACATTTGCATTAAGCATGGTGTAAAGAGACTATGCATAAGAGGTGATTCTCTACTGGTGGTAAAGCAAATACTAGGAGTATGGAAGAGCAAAAACCCTGCATTGAGGGACAAGTGTTTCAAGATCAAGAGCTTGTTGAGGGAGTTTGAAGCATGGGGCATTCGGCATGTGGAGCGTTCTCTTAATACAGAAGCACATGAAGTAGCACAGGGAATGATTGGCGAGCTATATGTGTTAAAAGCAGATCTGCCACTTTATCGGGGTCGTGAAAGTCTGACACTGGAAGAAGAGTTTTTGTTGACAGGAGTCATTCCCAAGGACATTGAGAAGGCAAAGAAATATGGGTTTGTACGCAGAGCTTGCAAATACAAGCTCATTGGTGACACCTTATACATACAAGGGGCTGACTTGGTGTTAAGGCGTGTACCATGGAAGGAAGAGCTGTACAGAGTGCTTGAGGAGAATCATGAAGGAGCATGCGGTGGCCACTTTGCATTTAAAATCACATTGCACAAAATTTTACAGGAGGGTTACATATGGCCAAGTATACAAAAAGATGTGCATCGCTGGTGTAGCTCATGCAAAAGGTGCCAGGCATTTGGGAAACGAGTTTTAAAACCAGAGTTGCGCAAGACAATTTTGGCCTTTGACATTTTTGAGAAGTGGGGAATTGATGCAGTAGGACCATTACCCATTACCAGCAGGGGGAAGAGTTATATTTTGACAGCTGTGGATTATCTTTCCAGGTGGGCAGAAGCTAGAGCAGTGAAGCAAATTACTGCAAGAGATGTTGCAAAGTTTGTTTATGAAGACATCTGCTGTAAATTTGGGGTGCCCTTGGAGCTTCTTTCTGATCAAGGGCCTGGTTTTAGAGCTGACTTGCTAGAATACTTGTGTGCCAAAATGCGGATTAAGCATAATTTTACTACTCCTTATTACCCGCAGTGCAACGATTTGAATATCTGGAGCTGTTCAGTGCTTTATGGGCTTATCGTACATCAGTGAAGACAAGCACAGGTTTTACACCTTTTCACAAAGAAGCTTTGTTACTTGTGGAAGTTGAGTTGCCTGCAGTTAAAATGTTAGAAAAGCTGCTAGAGCCTTCTAGCAACACATTTAAAGAGAGACTCTTACAGTTGCAAGAGGTTCAGCTGGACAGGATGAGTGCCTTGGAACATTATGAGAAGATGCAAAATAGGGCATTGACAAAGATAAATGAGAAGATTAAGAAGAAGGGTATTGAGGAAGGTGATTTGGTGCTACGCTATAATAGTAAGCTGGATAAAACCTTTCAAAAGAAGTTCCAAGTGAAATGGGAGGGGCCCTTCAGAGTGATGAATTGCTTTGCTAATGGCACATATCAATTGGCTGACCTTGATGGGACCCCACATGTGTCAAGGGTGAATGGTTTGGGTCTCAAGCTATATCATGCACGACTGATGATGGTAGACAAGGATGAAAGAATTGAAGTAGTGAAAAACAGTGTCTTTGAGAACATGGCAACATCAGATGCATTGAGTCTCACGACACTGTTTTCTGCTGACCATGAATGATCTAGCAGGCTAGGGGATGGGCAAACTATGTTAGGTATTTTTTGGTAATATTTTCTTGGCATGTGTACACACTCATGCATGGCATTTACAAATAAAGGGTGTCCATCTCCAAGGGCTAAAGGGGGTATAAGGCCACATGTGTACGGATCAAACAAAAATATGCAATGTGTACAGCTAGTTGTTGGTTTACCTTGATAAATGGGAAATGAAAGGGGTGTAAAATGAGAATCAGTTTCACAAGGTAGGTTTTAGCACTATCATATGTGGACAAGTTTGTTGACAAATAATGTGAGCATGCAGAGCACTATTTTTTTAAAAGCTGGACAGGGACCCGTTTGAGGAGGTCTGCTAACAGTACCAGTCCTTGGCATTTCATGGGAAACAAAGGTATTTGTGGTCCACAAGAGGTTATTAAAATGGTGCAAAGTCTTCCTTGAATGCAAGAGTCACCCTGGGATTCAATACAAGGATTGCTAAAAATAGAAGGTGGCCTTGGATTGCTTCAAAAGATTCTTCAACTAGCCTCAATTGTCAAAGAAGCGCCGCGTGGAGGTGGGGGTGAGCTCTCTGGCAGCCTGACATACCTTGGAGTATTACGAATAGTATAATGTTTTCTTTTTTTTTGGTTGAACGGGCAGCGCAGCCCATGTGTATAAGAGGAGGAGGGGAGCTGTAGTTCCAGTGTGTGATAGTGAGAGCTCGTGTTCTGATGCTCTCAGATAGCCTACGTAGCCATGTGTGTAGAGAGGAGAAACATAGCCTTTGTGTAGGAAGGCGCAGTCTTCTAGCACTCTCAGACAGCCCACGGCACCCAATTTGGGTGAGAGGAAGTGTTCGTTTATTTGTGGGGAGAAGCTCTCAAGGAGAAGCGCAGACATGCATATAAGAGAGGCTGCGCAGTACTCTGTATGTTTGTGTGTAGGAAGGGAGGAGAAGCTGCAACACAACCTGTATGAATGAGGAGAAGGTGCCACGCATAAAGAATGCGGCTCTCTGTCATGATGACAGCCCATGCATGTAAGTGACGGCTGGCCAGTTTTTTTTGTTCTCTTTTTTGTGAAATAAGTCATATATATATGAGGATCACCAGAGGATCACCAATCTGTGGCTTTGGAAAACCCATGTATATGATAACCAGCTCTCTGATTTTGTGGAAAGCTCATGTGTATGAGAAAGACAGCTCTCTGATTTTGCTTGAGAGAATACGTATGTATGGTGGTACGCTTCTTCAACAGACAGAGTGAAGACCATAAAGTGATTGTGTCTCCTAGTCACACACTGCTTGCCAGGTTGGGAGAATTGAAGTTCCTTACTGATGTTGTCTTTTCTTGGGAAACTGAAGTTTTGCAGAAAGCTCATACTTGATGGAATGTAACCTTGTTTATGTCAAGTGGTTCTCTCACCATTTCTCTGTGGTGATCATTTTGATTATGGCTGTGTGAGCCTATTTCATAATAAGGGTGCACCCCTATATGCATATGAATCAATTGAGTAAAGGGTGGCAGATGTTGATGTGCCCATCTCCCCTTGCATGTCTTGATCAAATGTATGTAGGCTTCCTCCAGTTGCTTAGAAAATTGAATGAGGGTAGAGACAAAGTTTCATGCTTAAGATGTTAAATGTTGTGTCAGCTCACTGAGTAGTTGACTGGTGCCCCTTTTTCTTGATGTTGCTGTGTAATCCGAATTGTGGAAAGGCATTGCTATAGAGGTGTTCCGTGTCTCTCCGCCTCCCTTCACAACGTCAACAACTCAAAAGGCCACAATGATGGCACAAGCAACTGCATGGAGGACAGGTGTCACAACATCATTAAAACCCCACTCGCAATGGTAAGAAGGGAAGACAACGGGAATGCTTTAAAACCATTCAGTCGAGACGGCGGCCATGATATGAATCAAGGGTCACATCACATCAAAAAGTGGGAAGTTGAAAATGACAACATCCCAAAAAATGAGGTGAAAAAGAGAAAACATCGCAACAAATAACACAAGGAGTCTAAAAATACACATTCACAATCTACCCTCTTGCGCACAACTCTTGCACCTATCTGCAACATTCTAAACAATCATCACCATGCCAAAGATCAACAAGTCCCAAAGGCCAGACAAAAGGCCCGAGAAAAGCCTTTGCATGCCCATGGTCATCCCCGATATGAGGAAGAAAGAGCATCGGGAGTGGGCAAGGAAGTGTGGATTTGAAAACTTGCTGGAGCACTAGTGGGAAGAGTTGTAGGACCTCGACGATGGGGTAAGTTGATAAATCAATTTTTGGAGACATACAGAGTTTATTATATAGAGGGAAAGGAGCCCATAAACGTCTCTGAGCTCGCACTCTGCATCATGCACTGGGATTACCAATGGATGGTGCGATGGACACAAATCTGAAGTCGAGGGTGGAAGAAGAAATTCCAAAGACTGGAAACATGCATCAGGTGAAGGACTTGGTAGATGAAACCCAACAGGAACAATTTACCTTTTTCTTGCAGAACGTCATGTTTATGGTGGACAAGATAGAGGATATGTCCAACAAGAACTATAGACTACTCAGAGCAGCAGAGGTGGGAGAAAAACTAAACTAGGCCGCCATATACAAATAAAATATAGCGAAGAGAGCACACACTTGAACTAAGGAGAAACATCCCATAGTAATACATGCTTAGGCTATCAGGTCGGTGGATCGCTGGACAAGAGACGTCCATGTCACAGACATCAACATAAGAAAGTGAGAGGATCCTCGAAAGCTACCAAGCTTACTTTCAATTCATTTGAAGATGACATAGATGATGAGGAGGAATGGTAGAAGATTGCTCAGAAAGACAGCAAGAAGAGAAAACACAGGGTAGATGAAGAGATAATGCCTGACTCGGAAGACGTCAAGAAAAAAGGGACTGGAGGAGAGAGGAAACCACTATAGAAGAAAGGAAGAAGAAGCTTGAGGAAGAGGAAAAGAAGAAGGAAGAAGAAGAAAAGAGAAGAAAGGAGGAAGAAGAGAAACAAAGGAGAGAAAGAGAACATCAGAAAAAGAAATAAGATTCTGAAGCTAAAAAAGGGAAACATCCCATAAGAACAGAAGTGGTTATCCTAGCAAAAATGCAGCCTTAGGTAGCAAATCTAGCACAGAAGGTGCCGGAAGGGCCAAGTCACAACTTCAAGCTATCCAAAGAATTGAAAGCAGGACTTCCTAGCCAGCAGCTACATGTAAACAAAGGGCTTGACTGTAGCCCAGAACATCCTCTCACAAGCTCTCTCGTCTATGTAGGAGTATGAGAAGAAGGCCTAGAGCACAATCAATGACATGTGTGTCTGGAATCATAAACAACACTGAATGCTGGTGAACACCATGGCTAAAGCTAAAGAGTTAGAAAGCAAGACATAGATGACGGCACATCAAAATGAGGACATGCAAAAAAAGATTGCCATCACAGAGAGGGCCCTAATTCAAAAAAAGGAGCCGAGTGAGAGAGGCACCTGCTCCAAGCTTAGGTGGAGAGGCTCCATGTGCAGAATTAGCAAAAGCAAGAAAGCCAGCAAAGGTCTGGGCTGATACCATACAAGGACTCAAGGACAAAGTGCTGGACATCACAACAGCGTTGGCTATAACACAATTAGAAGCCCAAGCCCTGAAAAACCAAGACTAAGAAGAAGTTATTTGCCTACCACTAGATGCCAAAGAAGCGGTGATAAAAACAACAAAGGCCAAACTCAGTAAGGTGTGGGATCAAGTGCTACAAGCCTTGATAGAAATTTAGGAACATATGTCTTGTAAACCACAACAGGTCATTCATGACTTGAATAAAGATGATGATGCAAACAGGAGCCACAACAACAACAATAGCAACCACAAAGCAATAGCACAACAATAGTCAATGGGCCAAGAGTCCCCCAAAATAAGCACTTCATGAAAAGGAAAGCAAGTGGAAGATGAGGACCATAATCTAGCACAAGCACTGAAGGCCACCACTTGGAAAGTAGAACATTGTGAAAAGGAGGCGACAAATTTAGTTGAAAGAAATAAGGTGTTGCAGAGCAGGAGTTGTAGAATGCCACACCCTCGAGAGAATATGTAGATATATTTGAGTGAAGCCCTCCAAGACAGAGATAAGGCCAAAGATCAGACACAGAGGAGTACAAACAAAGGCTTGAAAGGAGTACTAAATTTGAGATAGACACCATCAATGAGCTAAATGCATTGGAATTATAAATGCAGCATTACATGAAAAATGAGAACCAGCTCAGAGAAGAAGGGCTCGGAGATTGGGAAAGTTATAGAGTCGGCCTCCAAATGCAACTAGAAGAAGCAAAGCAGATGGCAGAAAGGGTGCAGTAGACGGAGAAGACAAGATTACAACTCAAAGAAGCAAAGGAGGAAGTGGGAATTAACAAAGGTGAAGGCCGATGTCGAGTTAGCCCCACTAAGAGTGTGAGGTCCCTGCTTGCCCGCTCCAGGGATCTTGTCGGCGGCGGCAGCGGAAGGAAGCGGCGTCGGCCTCCCGCGCGGGGTGGGGCGGGGGTCCTTCACACTCGGGGCGTCGTCCGCGGATGTCTAGGCGCGGGGGGCGATCCTCGAGGATTCCGCCAGGAAGGGGAAAAATCTTTTAACTACTAGGAGATTACTCTAACGAGTCAAGTCTTGACTAAATTAAACTGATCTGACCAAACCTGAAGTCACATGGTCAGATCAAGAAGAGACTTGCACTTGGTCCATGGAATCACCACTTTTATCCTCATTTTCGAGGCACAGCCGATGATCCTCTCCCACAAAACAAGGTCTTCTGAGGATTTAAACTGATTAACGTAACTAATCGTATCTAGTTGTTTCTCAAGAATCCTCCGATCTAGCCTAACCCCATCTGGCCCCCATGGGTTAGCCGACCATTGAATTGGTGGGATTCCTTTATAAAAAATTGATTGGGTTTTTGCCCGGGTACCGAGGAAAAGAGTTCCCAGGCCCCCTAGCGATTCATGCAAAAATTAAATAGACATACCACGTACACACCTAATATGAAATTGCCATTTATAACAGACTCGACGGGCTTTAAGACAATCCTTGAATAAAACATAATATTTTCGATCATCATTTTCCAAAATTCCAAGTCCATTGTATTGCAAAAATGCATCCTCTGAACTCTCCGTTGAAGACCAGCTGGCCAACCACAACGAGATCGAGTATCAAATTTTTGTTCCCAAAAACCTTTCCTTTTTGTCCATCAGATATCTTCCTTGACGTACGCGTGGGTGTCTTAGCAACTGTGAGCCCGTGCATTGCCTGGTCAGAACCCTCTAGGATCTTCCTTAGGTATCCTAGCACTTCACTTAGGGACCGCTTCGTCGGTCCTCGCCCATCATACTGGAAGCCCACCATTTTAATCGTACCGAGGCTGGTCAAGACCTCGGCAGGCTTTGCCGCGGGCGACGTCCCTTGATGACTCCCCGCTAGAGCTGTTCCAACAAACCTCCTCTTAGAAAAACATAAGCCAAATGCTTCCTCTAGCATTCCGGCGTAAAACAAACCTTTGAATGAAAAAACAGAGTTTCTAATGCAAGTGAGATTCCAGTTTGAGATCGGTTCCAAAGACCTTTTTTCCAATAATTCCCAGTTTCATAATGAGGATCCTTGATCTCTCATGAGGGTAATCTACCCGCGTCATTTTATCCATTTATCCAACTAGATTCTCGGTGAGATTGGTCAGGGAAAAACTAGATTAGTTCCAGTAGTCTATTCTTTGGATTTAGTAACTGGAATTGGTCACAAAGTTTTTGTCTGATTTAGTTCAAGAGAAGGACAATTAGGTTTACTGTTCAGTCCTGAATAGTTGCAGGTGGCCAGGTGTGCTTTTTGGAGGGCAACATGTTTTTTGCAGAAGGGAGAGGCTGGTTTCCCTGGACTCTCAGGCGGCCAGGACTACAGAAATACACGCAATTTCTTGAAGGAAAACTTGGGTTGTTAGGTGCAGCGCAGCGCACAAGGTGGCGAGTTGAACTGCTTGCGTAGATGGTCGTAGGGCTGGTCCGCAGGAGGATAACACTACAGAAGACCATGCATGCCATCTAATTTTTGGGTAAATATCCATTTAGTGATTTTACCAATTCAAATATCCAAGATATTCCTTTTTCGACATAAATTCTCAACCTTAATTCATTAGGTAGAATTATGATGGAAATTCATCTTTTGACATTAGAATTTAATTCAAATCCATCTTTCTCAAATATCATGGAAATTCATCTTTTAACTAAAATATCAATACCTATTTTTTTGAATAAACTTGAAATCCTTCTTTTTCTCATTTCAATGAGTATAATCCAATTATCATAAATTAAATCTATTAAAATTCTTCTTAAAATTACATAAAAATAACCATTAATTCCTTTAAGCTAAAAATTCCACTTTTCTCATCTAAACATTTGAATTCCAATATAGTGGGAATTCCTCTTTTATCATTTAAACTTATCTATGCAAAAAGATAAATTTAACTAAATTTTTCTCTTAGAATTTATATAAAAATCTCCATTAATTCCTTTGCACTAGGAATTACACTTTCTTCATTTAATTAATTGGATTCCAATATGGTGGGAATTCCTCTTTCATCATAAAAATTTATCTATACAAAAAGATAAATTTAACTATATTTTCTCTTTAAAATTAAATAAAAATCTTCATTAATTCCTTTGCACTAGGAATTACACTTTCTTCATTTAATTAATTGGATTCCAATATGGTGGGAATTCCTCTTTCATCATAAAAATTTATCTATACAAAAAGATAAATTTAACTAAAATCTTTCATAAAATATATATTATTTTAGCATTCCAATTGTTTTCTCTAAATCATTGGAATACATGGATTTCCAATGTCATGTGGATTACTCTTTTATCATAAAAATAAATTACTAGAAATTTCTCTTTTTTCTAATTTACTAATTATGCATAAACATAAAAATCAATTTCTCCATGACTACAATGAGAATCATTCAACTAATCTAGGATGATAATTCCTAGAATATGGTAGGAAGTCCTCTTTTCATATTATGAATGAAAATGTTTTATGTGTTTATTTTACAAAAATTTTGCCATAGCTACGCTGCTATTACTGATAATTCTCAATTTAATTAAAAGAATGAAGTTTAATATTATTGATATGATTAGAACGACCACTAATTGGATCATTATCCAATCATGGATTGATTCATAATTTCTCTATGAAATAAATATCATAAAAGCATTAAAAAGCCATTATTTTGGCCTCTAATCAGACAAGCATAGAAATTACTTTTGGATTAGAGAAATGCTTCATGAGAAGCTTCATTTGGATTGAGAATAGGTCATAGGAATGACCTTTCTTTGGGGAGAGAGAGAGAGAAATGCTTAAAAACCATTAAAATTAAGCATAAATAAAAATTTATGTGTTTCTTTATTACAATTCATAAAAGAACTTTAATAGTAATCAAAAGACATTCAAATTAAAGCTTCTCAAGCTTGAGAGGGGTTGAGAAGAGAAGCATTTGGAGTTTTAATAAGGAAAAGACAATAATCCACACTTTACCTTTCTAATTTACTTGATTCAGAGGCCCCCAACCAATCAATTGGTTTGGTATGTTGTAGGAGTCACCAAGGAAGATTGAAGAGAGAGAGAAGCTCCAATCTCTTCAATTTATAATACCGGCATAGTTTAGTTCACAGATAATAATACAAAGGAATGAGGGTCTATTTATAGAAGAGGGAGGCCACTAACTGAGTCCAACTAAGTTCTAAAATTTTCTAACTTCAGTTTGGCTGAATTTGGACAAGATTTGGACCAGTGTGGCTCCCTTTTTGATTTGGTTTGATCCAGGAGAGAGGAGAGATAAAAACATCCTATTATTTTTTAGTTTTAAACTCATCCAAGCATGTGAAGTAGGCGCCTCCTTGAAGGTCTCCCTTTTCCTTACACATGTGTTAAAAATGAATGATTACTCCAAAATATCTCATTTTTTAAATTAATACCTTATAATTTTAACTAATAAACCTAGTACTTGGTCAACTCTTCATCTTATGTGGGCATTTACTCATTTTTGGGTATTTTTTTATTCTTTGGATTTATCTTGTCCCAACACTTGGATTAATCTTATTGGTCCATAGAAACCTTAATTGGACCATAATAATTTTTTTTTCCGAAAATCTCAACCCTTAGGCTAAGGTCTTCAATTTTAATTAATTCCAATTGCACCTTAGAAAATCTATTTTGATTTTCTATTTCAAGGAAATATTTTTTTGTTATTTGTAGAATTTATTTATCCAAAAATATCCCAATATTGATTTACCACTCTCTAGAAATTTTTATCTCACTAGATAAAACAAGAAAAAATGATATTTTCTTGTATTCAGAAACATAGAATGATTACAAGGGATTGAAGTAGAGGCTTATTTGATATTCAAGCGTGGAGGAGGAATCTTACAAAGAGCACAATCATGTTGTTACCTAGAATTCCAAAAAAGAAAGAGGAGAGCTATTGGTTGAGGTCCGAAAATTGAATGATGCAACCAAGACTTACACAAAGAGAATGACCATATCAAAGACCAACTGGTCAATAGCTCATCAGCTCCATGGGCCAGCTTGGATAACCCATTTTTTGAAACGCACATGTAATGTTCTCTGAGCTACTAAGGACCAACAAAGAACTACCACCATATTTCCAGAATAATGCAGACATACTAAGGTCAATGCTTATCAGGAAGCCTCTTCCCTCGGAACACCCATGCTCACAATTCCTTTTCTCACAGACATCGGAGGGAAGGAGGATGCTCCTACCTAGAATGCAACCTAGGATCCAACAGAGTATGAAGAAGCTCTGCAGGATGAGTGGAGGCCGATACCAACAATGGTAGAAAAGAAGATTCTAGGGAAAACCCCACTTAGACTAGTAGTAAAAGTTTTTGATTAGAAGACACCACAAACTGACAGCAAGGGTCTGGGTTTCTTAGAAGAGTAGGTAGAAAAACTAAAGAGAACATAGAAGCACGCCACCTACTTAGATGACATATACATCTCGGACCATACTCCCCTGGAGATGTTCATAAGATTCAAAGAGAAATTTGTCATGGCAATAGGTTGAGGAGCAGAAGCTCAAGCACCGAGCGTGCCAGGTGTTGCTCCTAGCAGCTTAGCGGTGGTAGAAGGTGCACTCTCCACATCATGAGAACCACCTCAGTATCACACGTGTGGAGGTGGCAAACTGTAACCATGAGAGAGCTATTGCCAAGAACAAGAAGATTGAGCATAAAAGGGCAACCGGTCCTACAGATGGTGATTGATGAGGGTTAATGTTGTGTAAGGCAGGAGTAGAGATGAATGCTTAGAAGTAATGTATGAAGAGAGCAGTAGTTGTATGCTCTCAACAGATAGTTGATAGTTGTGTCTTGAAGCTTGTTATAATGATAATACTTAGGAAATGTTAGTTTGTGATGGGGGGGCAATTTCTCTGTACTAGTCTGCAATGCTTTTGGAATATAATTAAGTGCAAGATTTTCATCTCATTGTTGTTTTGAGTTGTTCTCTCTCTACATTGTGTGATTGAGTCTGCATTTTCTCTATTCTATTGAACATGCTGTCTATGTATGAGAGAGTGAGTGAGATAGTTAGTGAATAGATGTAGAGTGAGTGAAAGTGAAGGTTTTCTCTATTCTATTGAACATGCTGTCTATGTATGAGAGAGTGAGTGAGATAGTTAGTGAATAGATGTAGAGTGAGTGAAAGTGAAGGTTTGCTTAATACTGTAGTGTTATGTGTGTCCCCATGACCATATGAGAGTTGGTGCTTGTACCCGAAAACTCTGGTGGGTGACTGTATGTCTCCCATGGCATTGTTTGACTAGTCTATCACCACATAATGCTGTCATGCCATTCTGCTAAGAGGGAAATCATTGAGAAATAGTGTTCTATGTTAGCCTTCCTTACACCAAGTGTCCCGACAGTTGGAATCCCAAACTCCTCATCAAGGAGACTCATCAACCTTCTCTTTACTATTATGTGATGAACTTGTTGAGCCTATAGGATTGGTTTTTTGATGCAGCTTACCACTCCATTTCTTGTAAAAAAACTCACTATTATGTGATGAACTTGTTGAGCCTATAGGATTGATTTTTTGATGTAGCTTACCACTCCATTTCTTGTCAAAAACTCACTACTAGATAACTCTCTTAGTCCACTTAATGATTGTGATTATTAACCTGTATTTTGTGCAACCACTTGCTCTTATGCATTAGTCCCACTCAAGTATTTTATAGAGCAACATACCAACTACTCATCTGAGCAAAGACAACATCCCTTCTCACCCTCATCTCACATGTGACATGGTTATAATATCTATACCCCTCTTACTCAAGAGATTAAACACACATTTTTCAGCCTTAAGATCTAACTTATTGCATAGCCCATAAGGAGTGTGTGCATATGCAATGCATGCATCCAAACACTTCAAGTGTGACAAATTTGGTTTTCTACTAGTATACTTCTCCTCTGGAGCCACACCATGCATTGCCATTATGGGGGCCCTATTCATAATAAGATCTGTCACAAAACTGCTTCATCCCAATAATGGTGAGGCATGCTCTTCTCATCCACCATAAATGCATGAGAAACCTCTAGAATGTGCCTATTCTTCCTCTCAGCAACATTTTTTTGATGTAGAGTATACCTGCATGTGGATTGCCTCGGAATTATTCTATGCTTTCTCAAGTACTCTACTCTCCCCCTCTATCCAACCTTGAGCACTTAACCTGCAAACCTATTTTCTTTTGAGCCAACATTTTAAAATTCTAAAAATTTAGTAAACACTTCACTTTTCTTTCATGAAATAGATCCACACCTTCCTTGTGTGGTCTCTTCAATGAATGATACATAGTAATGACATCCTCCCATTGATGCCATCTTTGTTGGTCCCCATACATCTGAGTGTACTACATAAGTGAGCTCTTACTTACATTCTTGTTATGTGGAAATAAATTCTTTGTTTGCTTTCCAAATTGACATGCTTTACATACTTTATGCATTCCATCCACCTTAAACTTTGGCAAACCTATAATAATTTCTGACTTCTATATAGGTTTTAATTGCTGCTCATTCACATGACCAATATGTTTATTCCAGTAGATATCTATATCAGCCACAACTCCTGTACCTCGTACATAAACATAAAAACGTTTACCTCAAGAATAATTACATCCAAATTAAACATTTTGTCCATTCTTTTGCCATTTTCAAAATAAATGATATTAAATTTTGTTGTTGGAGTCCTTAACATAGTAGCCCTTAGGGTTAAAGTATACCTATAAACCTTGCTCGATCATCTACCCACCGTCAACAGAAACCAAATTCTTTGTTATGTTAGGAACATGAAGTGCATTAGCCAAGTACCTCTTGCTATTGTGCATAGCCAATGGAACATTTCCAATTTGAGCAATAGGATGAGCCGGTTCATTCCCTGTCTCTATATAATTCAAGAGGTGCAGTTGTATCTGAACAAGAAGGATGTATCTAATATATTGATAGTAATAGAATTACACTATCTATGACCACTATCATACACCATTACTGTTTATGGATACATATGTAGTCACTAAATTCAATGTGTGCTGCATAACAAACAAATACTCACATCTATCTTGAGCTTGCTTGCTTGGAGATGCATAAGTGTTTTGCTGTAGCTTGCCACTTTTTATATCACTCCGCTTCTTATGACATTTTTCTACAAACTGAACTAGTTTGCCTTAATAAAAGCAATCCTTTGAGCTTGATCTTAATTGCTATATTTCTAATTAGCTCGGCCTCTTTGGCTCCCCCTACCTTGAGATTGGCCTCTTCCACCTGTGTGTGTTTCCTACTGTGTGAATCATTGGACTGTTGTTGTTTTCCATAATTTCAATTTCCAAAATGGCCACCACCTTGGCCTCAACCGTGATCTCTAGCTTTACCTGAATTTGAGTAGAAGGTATGTTTTGTTGCCTTGGCTGCTCACAAAAAGTGGCGAGTCTTTCACATGGATGTCAAATCAACATTTCTGAATGGCCATATCAAGGAGAAGGTATATGTAGCTCATCCACCAGGTTTTGAGATGCCCGAATCACAAAACAAAATTTGTAGGCTGAAGAAGGCATTGTATGAGCTGAAACTAGCCCCCCAAGGGCTTCTCTTGTCTATGATTAACATAGACATCAAATCTTGAAAGTTGGGAGCATTCTCTCTTATAGCAATAGATATCTTGAATGGCCTGTGTTCTTGTCATCATCAAGGTTCTATTAGTCCTCAACTTGATGATGAAACCTCTTTAGCTACCCATATTCTAGCAAATATTCTGGCTCATGCAAACTCTATCACCATGGGTGAGCATGCCATCGTCTCCTCCGAATATGCCACTGGCTATAATGATGATGATGGAACCCTTACTATTGAAGGTCGTCTTTCGAGCCCAAGGTGGATCTTTAGCGCACGAGATATGGTGGTAGTATGGTGGTAGTTGGTCACCTCTCCAAATAGGTTCTTCGCTATAAATATGACACAGTAGGTAACATCTTTGGTGGCTCATGGCTTTTTCCAAGTTCTAGGAGAAGTTTTAATAGAAACATATTCTCTAAGGTCACCCTTCTAGTTCCTATGGTTGGCATATACACCAGATGGATGTTCCAAAAACTTTTGTCCATGGCACCCTCAATGAAGAAATCTATTTGAAGCAGCCTCCTCACTTTGTATGTTGCATATTAGGTAGGAATTAAGAAGCATGTGTTACCTAGTCACTTGCACAAGACCGGACATATGCTTTCCGTCCAGCCTTCTCTCTAGATTCATGCATATGCCTATAATTTAGTATTAGTAGAGACAATAAAATGACTTCAAATATAAAACTAAGCATGTTTGGCACTTCATTACATTAAATACACAAGTAGTAAGCTCAGAAATATCCCAAAATCTTTTAGATACACTTTGTGTGCGATTCAAATAGATATGGAAAATAGATGAAGCGCTTCAAATAGATGAAACTCTTTACATGATTTAAATAAATATGGCAAAAAAGGGTGTAGCCTCACATTTAGATAATGTTAACCACTTTGGTTTTAGCATACCCACTCTCTAATCATGGTTCCTCCACCCTTACAATGGGCGTGGAGGTGTAAGGGAGGTCAATGGTAGAAGTTGTTGTAGTGTCAATAGAAGTCATAGCATGTCTTCACATATTGGGTGCTACAATGGAAGGAGTAGTAGGAGGTCAAAAAGGCTATCTAGAACATGCCTTTGATGGTGATGAGTCACTAGCCTTGGATCAAGTGGTTCCACAAGTAATACCCAAACATCTATAAGTGCATCCATATGTAATATCCAAATATTTGGAAGTGCATCCATATGTAATATCTTAAAGTGCATTCATATGTAATATCCAAATATCTTGGGGCCTTTTTTGATGTCCTCATGTTGTATTTATATAGTTTTAAAATAAATACATGTGGATTAATATTTATATAATGTTTTAATATTTATAAAAGCAAAATAATACATGATGCTCAAGTGTATTTATAATGTATTTGAACTATATACTAAGAGTGTGTGACTCTAGCTTTAATCATTTTTGCACTTTTCTCAAAAAATTTATCCCAATCCAAAAACCAAAAATCTCATCGTGAAAGGTTTCTCACATTGATGAGAAAATGTATATCCTTGTCCTCTTTATACTCAATGCATTCTAAAATACTTGACAAAGACATTAAAAAGAAATTATCTATTTCAAGTGTACTTTCCTTGATCCAAAGGCGAGTCCCTTCATGTGTTAGAGAGTCAAATCCAATCTTAACTCTATAGGAGTTTCCACTATTAAGTGCTAGGCTTGTGTGGCTAGCATGGAATATTAAACAGTAGGCCATTTCACGTTTAGGGTATAGATGTTAGATGTGGTTGTCCTATGTTGTCTTTTCTTACCCTAACTTTACATTGCTTAGTCATTTGTTGCTGCATGAGTGTGGTCTCTGCTAGGTCTTCTACTACTGGTGTGGCTTGCGGTTCTTTCGCTTTGTCATTTACCTTTAAAGGCACTAAGCCAAATTATGCTTTAGATGGGGTCCCTTCACTCAAGGAGATTCCTTGAAGGAGATTCCTTGAAGGAGTTCTCATGAAGTTATCATCTAAATCTATGGCAATCCTACAACATGGCTCCAATTGTTTTATATTTTCAGAGTATAGAAAATGTGTTATGTAAGGTTGAATCATAGTATTTATAGTGTATAGTATTTATAGTATATACTATTTATATTTATCAGATATAAATATGTATATAGTATATATAGGATATGGCATTTTATATAACACTTAGATATATAAATAGTATACACATACACTTATATAGTATATAGTTATATATTCACCTTACTATATATACACACACATGCACACACACACAAAAAATTAGATATATAATATATGTATTTATAGTATATTATATATGTACATATATATTTATGATATTTAAATCGTGTATATCACTTTAACTTTTAAAGAAGGATGTTATGTGATTATCTCTCTCCACTCTCACTAGAGAGGTATAAAGTAGCATATGTGGAGAATAAATTAAAGCATTTTTTGTAGTTATGTCAAGAATATATCTGAGATTAGCCAGATCTTGGGGATAATTTTGAGACTGACATTCTCTATATATAGTAATAAGTAAAATGACATCTCTTAGAGGCCACCCTCATTTTTTGTAGTTATGTCAAGAATATATCTGAGATTAGCCAGATCTTGGGGATAATTTTGAGACTGACATTCTCTATATATAGTAATAAGTAAAATGACATCTCTTAGAGGCCACCCTCATAGCCCTCTACTTTTGAGAATTTGGGGGGTCCTCAAACTATTATTGTAGGTTTATTGAATGTGTAGGGTTGGCAACCCACCATCCACCCCCTCTTCTTGGATCTTTGAGTGGTGCTTTATTGATTGAGGTGCGTATCTCTGTGGGAGTGCTATGGGGCCCACTGAAGCTTCAATAACATGGAGGATAGGAAATGAAACTCTGGTTAGGTAGGTTCATTTCTAGGACAACAAACTTCTTCTTAGCCATTTTTCTTAGAGAGCCTTCAGCCTCCATCTCACAAGTTTGTTTCTCTGAAGGCGGTTATTCAAGTTGGTTTCAAGAGTGTATGGATGTGGAAACCCCTTCTCTCAGTGGGGGATGTTGAGGGGCATGGGCACTTTATGTTGGACTCCTTACTATCAACTAAGTATGTTATGGAGCATTGCACAACTTCTTTGTATATTTCAGATAGCGATACCAATGATGGTTGTAGCAAGAATCATGAAGGCATCACTGCGTATTTGCAAGGTCACTCAGAAGGAGGACTATTGAATGATGCCATTGATCTTGAGAAGGACCTCCAATAGAAACTACCAAACATGCTTTTGTGAATCTTGAGTCTAGTGAAGAGGAGAAAAAAAAAAGAAAAAAAAAGTTACCTAAGTCAGTTCTGTCATGGATTTTGGAGAATCCAAGAGGTGCTCAGTTAAAGAGTATGATATAGAATTATGAAAATATTAAGCAAGTGAAAGAGCTTCAACATTCCTACAATGGAAATATAACATTTGAATTGCCTCCAACCTATAATGAGTTCAAGAGAATGGAAGGAATGGAGCAAAAATTTGACAGTCATTTGTGGACAAGACCACATAGAACTAACATGTCAGTAGATTGCACTGTATGTCTAAGTTATTGCATGGGTTCACTAGAGTGCCATAGGATCACATGTCCTTATTTCATTAGCAATAAAAAGTTTAATGATTCTTACTTCCATGGATATTTGGATAAACAAATTAGCAAAGGCCTACTCTATGAGGATGAGAGGAATAGCATTACATCATGTCATTATTGTTAAAAAATATATCTTTTCCAAAGATCCTTGCAGTTACATGGTGTATTACATTTTTCCAATGGACTTGGGAATGACATGATTGATGGTGCACATTGGTGACCATTCACATGAGGTACAACCTTGAACCTCCAGGGATGCAAATAGAGAGAATAAGAAAATTGGTTTCATTAGTGTTGCGAGTGGACAGGAACAATGGTCCAACAAGAGTACAAATGATTGTTGCTAGACAGTTTCTTGTTAATGAAATAGTAGGCAAAGAAAATGGTGAAATGGGGGAGAGACAACTGAGTAACATATTAGAAGAAATGATTCCTCTTGTGCAAAATCAAAGGTGTGCTACTAGTGTTAATATAGTACTAGCATTGTAATCCATGTATGGTGTACTTTTACCTAATTAAAGTGACTTGTTTATTTGCAAGTTTAAAACACTCGTAGCATGTGAGAAGAGGTTGCAAGCTACAGTGATCGGGGATGGATATGATAATATATTGCAATTGAAAAAGAAGTGCATGTTTCTTTTCTTCCATGGTAGTCGCTTCCCGGGTCATGGAGGACCGGATGAAAATTATTTTCTTTTTAAAATGTCCACTAAGGGCCCTCGATCAGGTGTTGCCTTGGTTAATCGCATACGCTAAACAAAACAGGGAGATTTATGTGCAGCATGGGTTTATTTGGACCACACTAATAGAATTGATGGATGGGCAACAATGTCCTATTCAGTATATGATCCCAGGTAGATTCTTCTACTTTGTAGTGCATATCAATAAGTATGCTCTTTTTTCAATTTGTAATATGTGTAAGTGTCATTGTTATTTTAGTTTGAAAGGAATGATGGTCATTACTATTTGTGAGACAAAAGAAGAAGATGCTCATACTCAAATCCTATTTTGGAATATTCTAAACGAGGTGATGAGATGACAAGTTTATCCACTAGCAGACTTTGTAGGCTTTATGGATATGATAATATATTGCAATTGAAAAAGAAGTGCATGTTTCCTTTCTTCCACAGTAGTTGCTTCTCGGGTCAGGGAGGACCGGATGAAAATTAATTTCTTTTTAAAATGTCCCCTAAGGGCCCTCGATCAGGTGTTGCCTTGGTTAATCGCATACGCCAAACAAAACAGGGAGATTTATGTGCAGCATGGGTTTATTTGGACCACACTCATAGAATTGATGGATGGGCAACAATGTCCTATTCAGTATATGATCCCAGGTAGATTCTTCTACTTTGTAGTGCATATCAATAAGTATGCTCTTTTTTCAATTTGTAATGTGTGTAAGTGTCATTGTTATTGAAAGGAATGATGGTCATTACTATTTGTGAGGTAAAAGAAGAAGATGCTCATAGTCAAATCCTATTTTGGAATATTCTAAACGAGGTGATGAGATGACAAGTTTATCCACTAGCAGACTTTGTAGGCTTTATGGCAGATGAGGCATGTTCAAACTGGATAGCAATAAGAACGGTGTTTAATGGAGAACTTGATAATGTATTGGTTGGAAGAGAAAGATATTATCTTTTCCACTCAGAGCAAAGTTTGCAAAAACACTCTAAGAGACTTGTTAGAAAGGAAGTATTGAAATTACATTTTGATATATGTGAGTTGTGGCAAAAATTACCTTATTGATATGGCATCATATTAAGCAGAAAGAATGAGGTGATGGTGGAGGGATGGAAATGTTGCAAAGGAAAATATTAAACCTTTGGAGAGATGGTTTTGATGGTGGGAATAGAGAATAACACATTGGGGGAATCTAAATCCTAATGTAAGTTTGCTGACTTGCTTTGACTAAGGTATTTTCATCAGCTTAATAAATTTGTGATTTTTTTTCATTAACTAAAAAATTATTATGCAGAAAGAATTAAGTCCATGGGAGAGGGCTCAAATACCGAACACAAACTTGTCAGAGAGTGTTCATGCAAGTTGGCTAGCTAGAGAAGGAGGTAGCAAAAAGATTTTGTTGTCTAATGCATGTGTTACAGAGTGATCAATGCTTACATACAATGCATGTGTTACAGAGTAATCAATGCTTACATACAATGCATATAATAACATGGTTATTTAACTAGCCAATATATAGGAACATGTCCTAACATGCAAACATTTCTTGAGAGAGTGTCCTCTAAAAAGAGCCCAAGCCCTTCTGTGGTGGCATGTGTGGTCCAAGTCGCAGTGGCTGGTACACCCCTGTATGAAGAGCCAGTACTCCATAGGGTTAAGGAGACCATGCAAAGTAAAAGAGCAAGGGGAACTTTACAGAATAGCTCCCATAGACTTGGCTTTGTGATGGAATCTACGCAGCGTAAAGAAAGTGGTCGTCCTCAAAAAATAGCATTTGAAAGTCAAGAAATAGCACACACACACATTTGAGTGAACAAATTTTTGATGTAAGTGCAGAAACTACAGACGATGAAATTGAGGAAGGCATCACAAATGATGCAGCCTACAAAACAACATCAAATAATGACTTTGTGGTCACAAGCCATGAGGTGGATGTAACCAAGGGCAGTTGGGCAATTAGAAGAATCCCAACTCATTGTGTTCGGAAATGCTTTGGTATGGTGTAGGGTAAAGGATGTATAAACATGGTGCAGAGCCGATTTCCTGGTCTAGTGGCTCCTTGTTTTTGGGGAGAACGTACATACAAGGGTAACACCCAACATCAATGGATGTAGTTTTGCAAATCATGATTTCCAACACACACAAGTAGTGGCCAAGCAGGTGAAAGGACCTCCGGAGACTCCAAATTTCTAGGTGATAGATAAGGGGATTAAGGTTATAATGGATTAAATGGCAAGCCTGGTCGGAGTAGGGTTTGTGTTTCAAAGTAGCTATACAAGCCCCCAAGAAAATAATATAAGTGGCCAAAATAACCAAGTGGGGGGTTCTAGTAAGCGTAATAAGAAATGGAGGCCCAATGTTTCTAAGGAGGCAAACAAAAGATTGGAGGTAGCAACACAAATGCATGCATAGTTGTTGCAGCAGGAGAACATAGTTAAACGTAATTGTCATGTTGTTTCAAGCTATTGAATAAAAATTACTAGGATGTGCATATCAAGGATGAGCCAATTTGTACCTGTCCAGATTTCTAGCGGCATGAGAAAGAGAAAAAGCCTTACTTAGCATGTAAGCACATGTATTTTGTTTACACGGGTGTGCTTGGTCTTCATTGCAACCAACACATAATTATACATCAGCCTACTCTAAGTGATAGGGATCTCTCTTTTATTTTGAGTCAAGCCCGTTGGATGAGTCCTTTAAGAAATTAGGTGATGTAAAAGGTTGGATAATTTTGGCTACTTCAAGAGCGATGTAGAAACATTTATGTGATAGTGTTTATTTTGACTTTTATGTGTTTATGATGACAACACTTAAGTGCATCTTCATTTGTGTTAGTGTTTATGTGATAGTGTTTATTTTGACTTCATTTATGTGTTTATGATGACAATACTTAAGTGCATCTTTATTTGTGATTAGGAAGAATTTTTGATACATGAATTTATTTTTCTATGTAGTATATATATGTTGTCACGTTAAGAATAACTCATGAAGAATTGGTTGAATGTTTGTAAGATTTTTGTATGAGAGAGAGAGACTTGAGCACTTGCATACGTATATGTATGAATGTATGTATGTATATGAAGGTAGATGTACATATGTATGTGTGTATGTATGTGTCTATATATGTATGTATGTATTGTTGAGATATCGAGCTCAACTAGTGCTACGGTGGGCATTGATGACCCGCCTAGGTGATAGCTTCTGCATCTACACCACTGGCATGGTTGGTGAGATTATGGGTGATATGCGGCCAGTGGGATGACAGGCTGTGTGACAACCATTTTGGATTACTAGAGACTACCATAGTTATAGCACCAGCTATTTAGTCGGGTTCACATTATGGATCAACCCTTGTATGTTGTAGTAGTTGAGTACTAAACCCATATAGTGTGTACTCTTATCTTATGTTATGTTGGTTGAGTAGAGAAGAAGAAGATAGAAGAAAATTCAGCTATCCATCTCTCTTGTGTCTTGCTCTCTCCTGTGTGTGTGTGTTTGCTAGGGTTTGAAGCTCTACCTCTCCCCCACATTCTCTTTATGGTATCAGAGCTTGGTTTGTGTGAGAGCTAAGGAGGCAAGCAAGAGGCAAGAACAAGCTAGGAAGGAAGCGGTGCTACACGGGTAAGAGCATCGTTCATCTCTTTCCCCTTCTTGGTTTAGGTACAACACCCCCCCTTAGTAGCTTTGGGAGCTACACATCTCCGATTGAGGAGCTTTCTTTGCGGGAGCGGCACTACAAAAGCAAGTATATATTTTCTTATTGGACAAAGATTTTTCAGCCAGATTCGCATTTCGAGCGTGTTATGGGCCCCGTTTTGTCACTACAAGGTATTTTCGATAGCTTTCTAGAAGTTCTGGGTAGAGAACTATTTCTGCTCGAAATCTAGTTATTGCAGTACAGTAGTGCATTTTGGAAGCGCAGACAGGGTTTGCACATGTATTGTTGATACTAGGTGTATGTACATGTACTCTGGTCACATTTGGTGACACACAGGCTGCTGTGCTAAAGTACCGCTGGTGCTGTGCAGCAGTTATAGGAGATACTGCTGTATTATAGGTTGCATACAAAAGTTATTTGTTTGTAGGTTATTAGATTGTTAGTGACAAGCTGGATAAGAATAACTTCCATGCATGTGGAAGTTCAGAATCACCAATTTCCTAATGGTGGTAAAGGATTTTGGGATTATGTAGAAGGAGACAATGAGCAGCCTCCAGAGTTATCTGAGGAGAATGCCACTCCTGCAGATATAAAGGCATTCAAGGATTGGAATCAAGGTGCAAGAAAAGTCATATATTGGCTTTCAATTAGTGTCACTCACAGACACTATGATAGGACACATACAGGATGCAAACACTCCAACAGTTGCATGATGGCAGAATCTGGTTCAGATGTTCTAGACTAACAGAAAGGCAAGGAAGTTGTAGTTAAAGCAAGAGTTGCATATTATGGAAAAGAAAAGCATGTCCATCAATGAATATGCCTTAAAGATCAAGGAAATTGTTGAATACCTTGGGTCTATTAATGTATCAGTGGAGGATGATGATTTGGTAAGTGTCTGACTGAATGGGCTTGGCAAAGAGTATAAGACATTGAAGACCCACATTGCAGTTAGGGAGAATATTTCCAACTTTTGAGACTTGATATCTATGTTGATTATAGAAGAAAAGGCTTTAGGTGAGGATTCTTCTTCACAAAGAAATAACACATCGGAACACGCCTTCTACTCTAATTCAGGTAGAGGCAGAGGTAGAGGCCGTGGGTGAGGCCAAGGTGGTGTCCGACAAGGAAATCAGAATTCTGGCCAACAACAGTCCAATGATTCACATCAACAACAATCATACACAGGTGGAAGAGGCCAGTCTAGAGGCAAGGGGAGCCAAAGAGGCCAAGGTGGTTGGCAAAGAAATCAGAATGCAAATAGCATAGAGTGCTATTACTGTGGCAAACCAGGACACATGGCAAAGGACTCCTACAAAAAGCAGAATGATATTAAAAGTGGGAAGTTACAACAAGGCAACTATGCATCATATAGCAAACATGTAGGTGTGATGACAGAAGTGAGCAGCTATTTGTGATGCAGCACATGCTTGGTTCCATAAGAGGGGATGTGTTAGGATCTCAAGGTATATGGTATGTGGATTCTGGCACCTCTTACCACATGACCAGTCATGCTGAGTGGTTTAGAGATATGCAAAAAATGGAAAAACCAGGTTATGTAGAAATAGGTGGTGATGATACTGCACATCCCATTGCACATGGTGAAGTGCCATTGTCTATGCAGGATATCTATGCAGGATGGAAAAATGAAGTACTTGGCTGATGTACTTCATGTTCCAAATATTATAAAGAACCTAGTTTCTATTGGACAGATGGTTAATCAGGGTATGTCTAAGTGAGGTTTGATCCTCAAGGATGTTTTGTGAAAGACTTCAAAAATAAGTGTCGCTTAGTTGCAAAGGGTAAAAGAAATGGCATGATACTTACTTTGGATGTGAACATGTTTGAGATAAAGGCAGCCATGTTTGCGCATAGGTGTGTCATTGCATATATTGACATATGGCATAAGCACATTGGTCATGTGAATGTACAACGAATGAAGTCTATGCAGGCCCAAAATATTATTGCAGGTTTGCCAAAGTTTAAGGTTGATGGTATACATAAGGTATGTGAAGCATGCCAACTTGGTAAGTAGGCCAAACATTCTTTCCCACATGAAAAGCACGTCAGTGCAAGGACATTAGATGTCATACATTCAGATGTATTGGGACAGACCAAGACTACAACAATTGCAGGTTGCAGGTACTATGTTACATTCATTTTGATGACCACACTAGGAAAGTGTGGGTTTATTTTATGAAGGAGAAAAGTGAGGTGTTTTCTCACTTTCAGAGTTTTAAAGCCTTGGTCAAGAAGGAAAAAGGCATGCAAATAAAATGCCTAAGATCATATGGTGGGGAAGAATATTTCTCCAATGAGCGATTTCCTGAGAAAGTAGGGAATCAAGAGGCAGTTTACGTGTGCAGGTAAACTCCGCAACAGAATGGTGTTGCAGAAAGGAAAAACAGGCACATTTCAGAAGTGGCACGTGCCTTGATGGCTGAAAAGAATATGCCACATTACTTTTTAGTTAAAGCAGTAGCAAATGCTATGTACATTATTATGAACATGACACTCACTGCAGCTGTTCATGGTATGACTCTTGGACATAAGTTTACAGGCATAAGACTGGATGTGTCTCACTTGAAAGTGTTTGGGTGTATTGCATATGTACATGTTCCTGTGATGAAGTAAAACAAAGTTGGATCCAACGGCAGAGAAATGCATCTTCATTGGTTATGCTATGGAGCAAAAAGATTATAGATGCTATAACCCTACCACTCGTGAGATGTGAGTAAGCAGCAGAGATATTGTCTTCCATTAGATGAGTAGCTAGTATGCACCAGTAGTGAAGGCAACAAGAGATATAGATGTAAGAAGTTATGACATTGCACCACATGTAGAGCAGCAATCACAGGTGTTGAGTGGGCCTAAGGAGTCCTCGAGCAGTGGATCCAATGTTAGCCCATGGTCAGGCAGGTTGAGGAATGATGCAGGTACACATGTATCATAGAAAGTGAAGGAAAAAGTAGATCAATCTTTTGTGCCTGATCTGTCAGCAGGTCACTATATTTGCATGGTGATTCTAGTGTCTCTAAGCAGAGCCTTGATGAGGAGCTTGGCATTCCATCTATCGTTACTCCTAGTGTAAGGAGAACCAGGACTATTTTGAGGACACTTGGCAGTGATCCAGGTGTACGCAGGTCTATGAGGGTTAGATACCCTGTTGACATGTTGAGATATGATAGATATATAGCCCATAATTATGCTTACATGGTAAAAGAAATATAGGAGGTTGAGCCCAATTGCTTTGAGCAGGCAATTGGAAATAAGAAATGGGAAGATGCCATGGATGAGGAGATGGCATCATTGGATGTAAATGCAACATGAGAGTTAGTGCCTTTGCCTAAGTAAAAGAAGGAAATTGGATGTAAGTGGGTGTATAAAGTCAAGCACAATGCTGATGGTTCAGTGAGCAAGTACAAGGCAAGATTTGTTGCCAAGGTCTATGCACAGACTTATGGCATAGACTATGAGGAGACATTCAGCCGGATTGCAAGAATGGCAGCCATGAGAGCTGTCATTGCTATGGCTGCAGTGAAGGGTTGGGCTTTACATCAAATGGATGTAAATAATGCTTTATTGCATCATGGTGATTTGCAAGAAGAAGTGTACATGATGTAGCCACTAGGTTATGAGAGTGATACACATCTAGATTTTATGTGTAAGTTATGCAATGCCTTGTATGGCTTGAAGCAGGCACCCAAAGCATGGTCAAACAAGATCGAGGAGTATCTTGTTACCATTGGATTTCAGATATCCAATGTAGATTTTTCACTATATGTAAAAAAGACAGATAGAGGGATCATGCTATTAGTCATGTATGTAGATGACTTGAGTATCACTGGTGATAGTGATGTAGACATACATGATGTCAGGATACTTTTGAAGCAGAAGTTTGAGATGAAGGATTTGGGTGAGCTGCAATATTTCTTGGGCATAGAGGTGGTGAGATCACCCCATGGCATTTTGCTATTGCAGAGGCAGTATGGCTTAGACATGTTGTCCAAGTATGGTATGACAGGCTGTAAGCTTATTTCAGTGCCATTGGAGCATAACACAACTTTCCGCAGATACAGGTAAGCTTTTGGTGGACCCCACTACATACAGGCACATACTCGGTAGTTTGATCTACATGACCATTACAAGGCTAGACTGTAGCTATGCTGTTGGACTTGTGAGTCAGTTTATGCAGGCCCCTAGGAAGCCACGCTTGGATGCGGCTAGATGGATCCTCAGGTACATAAAGTCCACATTTGATTATGGACTTTTCTATGGGGCTGGTACAGAGATACAATTGCATGGTTACATAGATGTTGATTGGGCTGGTAGTATTGCAAATAGGAGATCTACCAGTTGTTTTATGTTCTCATTTAGGAGTGCTACTATGAGTTGGAGCAGTAAGAAGTAGCCAACAGTTGCCTTGTCGAGTACAGAGGCAGAGTACAGGGGTGCTGCTAGGCAGGTTGTGAGGTAGCTTAGTTTCATAAGCTACTTGGTTACATGGGAGAGCCTGTGTGGATAGGGAAGTCGTCATATATTGTGAACATGAGCCTGTGTGGATAGGGAAGTCGTCATATATTGTGACAACATGAGCAGCATATGGTTGGCTAGTAACACAGTATATATCATGCTAGAACGAAGCACATTAAGGTGCATTATCACTAAATGTGAGGGAGAAGGTTCTAGAGCAGGAGATGTAGATTTGGTATATGTCAGCACATAGGATCAAGTGGCTGACATCTTCATAAAGGCATTGGGCAGCAAAGAAGCTCCACAGGTTTAGGAGCTTACTTGGAGTGCAGTGTGTGGAGTTGAGCTTGAGGGGGAGTGTTGAGATATCGAGCTCAACTAGTGCTATTGTGGACATTGATGACCTGCCTGGGTGATAGCTTCCGCATCTACACCAGTGGCATGGTTGGTGAGATTATGGGTGATATGCGGCCAGTGGGATGATGGGCTGTGTGACAACCATTTTGGATTACTAGTGATTGGCATAGTTCTAGCGCCAGCTCATTTAGTCGGGTTCACATTATGGACCGCGACCCTTGAATGTTATAGTAGTTGAGTACTAACCCATATAGTGTGTACTCTTATCTTATGTTATGTTGGTTGAGTACAGAAGAAGAAGAAGATAGAAGAAAATTCAGCTATCCATCTCTCTCTTGTGTCTTGCTCTCTCCTATGTGTGTGTGTTTGCTTGCTAGGGTTTGAAGCTCTCCCTCTCCTCCACATTCTCTTTATGTATATGTAGAGACATACATACTCCCTAGAAGAAATTGATCTAAGAGCTCAGAACTACAAAAGCTCTAAATTTCTTGCAAAAAGCTCTAAGATAGAAGAAAATTCAGCTATCTATCTCTCTCTTGTGTCTTGCTCTCTCCTGTGTGTGTGTGTGTTTGCTTGCTAGGGTTTGAAGCTCTCCCTCTCCTCCACATTCTCTTTATGTATATGTAGAGACATACATACTCCCTAGAAGAAATTGATCTAAGAGCTCAGAACTACAAAAGCTCTAAATTTCTTGCAAAGCTCTAAATTAAAAGCTCCCAAAAAAACACGCTCGCAAGATGAATGTTCATAGTCCTCAAAATGACTGAGATATTGGGAGGACTATGTTCACTACCGTGTTCATAGTCCTCAAAATGACTGAGATATTGGGTGGATATCCCATGCTATTGGGATAGGCACCCGATATCCCATGTTCCTAGTCCTCAAAATGATAGAGATATCAGGTGCATATCCCATGCTATTGGGAAGACCTTGGCTCAAAAGGGGAAGGATAAAGAACAAATGGGATACAGACAAGATCATAATCCAGAGGGGAAAAAAGGTCTGCATCTCAATCGCAGGAAAAGACAAGCTCAATCTAGCTAGCCGACCGATGCATATAGAAGGCATAAAGTACCTAAAAGGGGTAGAAGATGACAAAGAAGGTCAATCATGAAAGAAAATCCAGACTTGATGTCACTATTTGAGGCAATATAGAAAAGATTGTATAGAGATATGATCTAAAAGTCCTGGTGGCTTATCGTGAAGTTCTACTAAATGAAGAAAGTTCAAAGAAAGAGCAAGAGGACACTCAATAGATGGTGTGGTAGAACTACAGGCTGAGAAGGAAAAGGCCATGATGGTTCTCAAAAGCAGGAGGAAGCTCAACTCAAGAAGTGGAACATCAGAGTCCAGGAAGATGAACTTGAAGAAGTGAACTTAGGGGATGACTAAGAGCCCAAAATAGTCAAAGTTAGTGCCACCCCCAAATCAAGAATTCATAGGACGACTCCTGGAACTACTCAAATCCTAAAAAGATGTGTTCGTCTGGAACTACTCAAACATGAAGGTGATTGATCCTAGCTTTTACCAACACAAGATCAACTTAAAAGAGGATGCAACTCCTATCCAGCAAAGAAGATATAGAATGAACCCCAACTATGCCAACAAGTAAAGGAGGAGATTGATAATGCTCCTAAGAGTAGGATTCATCAATGTAGTAGTGCAGAATGGATTTCACCAATAATCATTGTGTCTTGAAGAAGAATGGGAAGCTGAGGGTCTTTGACTGCCCGATCCGCAAGTTGAACGCTTCCACCATATCGGATCCGTTTCCACTACCATTCATAGATTACTTGCTAGATGTAGCTGAGCGGTTTATAGCCACCCTAAGAAAATGCTTTTCCTTTAACTTTTTGACAAGTAACAGCGATGATTATGCTTCTTATGAGAGTACGTGGCAAACCAAATCATCAAAAGTAAGGAGGGCATTGGAGTTACCCTTCAATCATCATGAGCCAAAGTGTAGATGTAAAACCTTGGTATGAATCTGGTAGAGCTATGAAAAGAGTAGATATCAAAGAAGTTTTTGGATAGTCCTCATAAATATTCCATCTTCTCCCTAGGATCTTTAATCCTTGCATTAAATCTCCCTCATTCATATGCTCAGACTCTGGCCTACTTACATAAGTAGGCCACTCGTGCCTTATTACGTACACTTAGTCCTAAGGATGCTTTACAATTTTACATGAGAAAATATGAGGTATAATTCTCCTTTTCACTGAAAGTACCACTAATGTATGGCTTGTTGTGTTGTGGGAGCTGCGAAGGTGGATTCCATAGTTATATCAAAACTTGTATCACCATCCAAAGTAATTATACTAGGCTATTATGTTGGCAAGATAGGGCATACCTTAATGCCAATAACAACATTCCAAAGCCCTTTGGCACAACCAATACATGGCACATCATATAGGACCACAATGGGTAGTTAGTCTCATCAAGCTTATCCCTCAGCATAAAAAAATACCCTAAACACATCACTGCTTCTACCATTCTACCTATAGGAATAACTAATCTCTTACACAAAATGTAAATATCCCAACTACTTTGCAGGTACTACCAATGCCCACCACCACTGAATGCAACAAAAATGTCTGCTAGCAGATCACTCACAAGACAATGATGAAAACCTACAAAGTGTATGAAAAATTAAAGAGTGTAGAGTGTGTAAATGATACTTAGTGAGAATGTAAAAATTGATGATAATGTTGACAATGTTGATGAAGCTATTAAAGATAAACTCAAAGATGTGATGTTGTCAACGATGTTGATGGCCTTGCCTACATACCAAATGCTACTGCTGTTATGAAAAATCCCAAAATCAAACAAAAATAGTTCAAAATAAAACTCCCTTAGGATGTGGTGAAAACCTTAACCATGCAAACGAGCCCCAAAATGCACCCGAGACACTTTGAAATGTGTAAAACTATAGTTAATTTATTAACATAATTAATACCACACTATTTGGTATTATACCTTTTCCACCCAAGAGAATAGCTCAATATGAGACTATCAAAAGATAAACTCGAGGAAAAAATGACAAGGGGGTGAGAGCCAAGAGAACCTACTACTATGATACTGATTGTTGGAGTGGAGATCAATGTAGCAACATAGACATAGATGCAACAAGGAGAAGGAGAGATAGATGGAATCACAACACTCAAAGAAAATTAATGATAACGAGTGAAGTACAAGTGAAGTGAAATAATAAGGTCAATTACACACTCATAAGATTGCATATATACACTTGACGAAAAAAACCTCCTAAAGAGAAAAAAAGTAGATTATCTCTAGAGGGGTACTCATAAAGTTTTTGTAAAAGTCTGGCATCCAAGCAACACTTCACTAGTGCTAAATGCCTCTTGGCATATAATGTATCATGTATTTTCTTTCTTCTTAATCCTTCTATAAATAACAAAATTATCCTAGCTTGGCTTGAATTTTCCTCAACACGTACCTATTGTTCAAGTTCTTGAGATCCCTGATACAGTTTCTTGAATTGATATTGATATGTTTAAAGAGTTATGCTTGACACTTGTCTTGGAGAATCCTGTTGTAAATGCTAGCTCCAAATCTTTCATGGTTTTTTTTTTAAAATCTTCTTGAATTTGATACCAACAAAGAGCAAAGAGTTACTTTCCAAGATCAAGCCGAAGGCACCCATGTTTGTTCTAACGTCAATTATCCTTTCTATTGTGTATGCTAGGTTTCTCAAAAAGTCTAAAGGCTCATCATTTGGTTGATAAATGTTGGGGGTGTACCAAACTCACTTAAAAGTTAGCAAGTCTTGACATTAAGGCATGAAAGGTGGGCGCTTTGACCTATGAGTAATCAATAGCCACATTTTGGGTATCAAAAATAAGAGGATCGGGTCTATCCACCAATAAATTTCTGGGAGATATTCTGCGAAAAGTGAAGAGGTGGGGAGAGAATCAAGCAAAAGAGAGGTGGAGTGAATCAAGGAGAAATGAGTGGGATTTGATGCTTGGATGTAAACTCTATACATTGAGGCATTGGCCTAATGAGAATTTGCTAGTTTTTGATTATCCATGCCTACATTAAGCTATTTGTTAATTACTCACTAATCACATCTTAATTATTTACTAATCACTTTGTTAATGATGTTGATTCTAGTATTTGATCCACCATAGATCATCACATTGTTCTAATTTCAACATGGTATCAGAGCCATGCCTAGAATCCATCAGGTTTATGAGCCCATTATCTAATTAATTAGGATTAGTAGATAATTAGAAATTAATCAAAATTTTAGTTATTTTTCAACTCACCTCTACACCCCTAGCTAGTGGAGGAGCTCCCTCTCCTTGCACACATCAAATTAGCCCAAACCCTTCTAGCACAACATAGCTATCTCATTGCTCTTCAAGCTCATCAAATCAGAGCAGCAAACTGCCGACGAGTTCAGGAGAAATCGTGAATTTACCAGGCGCCTATTTCTGGGAGAAATTTACAGATCTTGTCTTCATCCAATCAAATTGCTTTAATTCCTCATAGCTCCAGGGGTTTTCAAGCATGCTCTATAAGCTGGTGAAGTTAGAATTCAATTTGATCAAGTCTACAGTGAGATCCAAGCTCTTCATCAAATCTACAGGTGACTTTGGTAAAACAGAGATTAAGCATTCAATATTTGGTCAAATCTTGTGTTTCTTGGCTTAATCCTCTACTAGACTCATTTCTATTGATGGATTTGAAAGCATTTGAGCTCATTTGAAGTCTAAGGCACCACATCTGGACTCCCCGCATACTCTATTTTTTGTACACAAAACAGTGGATTAATTTACTAATCAATGATTAATCAGTGCTACTCATTATATTTTGGTGCAATTGAGGGTTCAAATTAACCATTAGGTATTTGATACAAATCCCTATAACTTCAGATTGTAGTTCGGAGTTGGTTTGATACTCCAACCATTCCGTACAAATTGGTTACCCTTGATTTAATGTAATTTCTGGTGATTTTATGTTGATAAATTTGTTGTAATCATCTCTTAAACACCAGATTGAGTTGTAAAAGGGTAGACACTACCCTTGAATATTGAAATTGGATCAAGAGGTAAGACCCCCTTCACATCATCATGAGTATAGCACAAGAAATAGCCAAAGTTAATGGGTGAAGCAGTTTTACACATGGCAGACAAAAACTATGTATTTGCTCATGAGGAAAAATCTATGGGGGCTAGTTGAGGGAAGAGATGAATGCCCAGAGGCGAGAGGGGAAAATTAGTGGAAGAGCAAGAATGAAAAAGCATTGGGACTTATTAAACTCAGTTTAAATGATAAAATCATTCATCACATCACAAGGATACAATGGGCAAAAGATGCATGGGATGAACTCAATAAATTATTTGGCACACAAGCAAAAAATTCAAAGATAAATCTGTTAATGCAATTCTACAAATTGGACATGAAGGAAAGTGAACCTTTAATCACACACTTAAAAAGATATAAAAGCATTAAGCAACAACAACTGGCAGTTATTGGCAAAAAGGTAGAAGATGATGAGGCACTAGCTGTACTTCTGAAGAGTGTGGACAAAGGTGAATATGAAAATATTATAGCAACACTAAATAATGTACCTAAATTGAAGCTACACGAGATAGAAGCAGCTCTACTAGAGCAAGTGAGCAGAGGCAAAGAGAAGAAATGGCTCGACTCAACAGCAGGAGAAGAAAAAGCATTCTTCACCCGAGGAGGATTCTCTCGAGGATGAGGACGAGGAAGAGGCAGAGTAGGAGGAAGGACCTTCACTTGCCACAACTGTGGAAAGCCAAGACACATGGCAAGAGACTACTACAGCAAACCCGGTGGAGAAGGAACGACATCGACAAACTTCATGGAGGCTCCAAAGGAAGTGGAGTCGGATCATCTTTTCTGAGAGAGAGAGAGAGAGAGACCCCACAACCCAATGTAACCTGCCCCAACAAAGTAAAACCACCTCTGAGCCACCGCGATGATGTAGGCCACGTGGTAGATAGATGTATGTGTGAGCACTTTAGTCAAGGTCGCGGGCACTTGTAGTAGCCTTGGACACAGAGAGAGAGAGAGTGTCAAGGACTATGAGTTTAGGGACTTGAGGCACTAGTTGCAGGCTATCAAGTAAGAGGGAAACTTGGTATAGGGTCCAGGTGTGCTAGAAAGTATTCACTTGAGGGGAGGTGTTGAAATATACAAGTGAATAGGGTGTGTGCGGGAACAAGCCCTTGGTAAGAGGCTGTAAAAGAGAATGTGTAAATGTGAAAGAACCAGTGAAAAGGTGAGAAGAATCTGCTGAGAGAGAATAAAAGGTAGCATGAGAAGATTTAGGAAGTGTGGAGATATTCTGGGAAAAGTGAAGAGGTGGAGAGAATCAAGCAAAAGAGAGGTGGAGTGAATCAAGGAGAAATCAGTGGGATTTGATGCTTGGATGTAAACTCTATAAATTGAGGCATTGGCCTAATGAGAATTTGCTAGTTTTTGATTATCCATGCCTACATTAAGCTATTTGTTAATTACTCACTAATCACGTCTTAATTATTTGCTAATCACTTTGTTAATGATGTTGATTCTAGTATTTGATCCACCATAGCTCATCACATTGCTCTAATTTCAACACTTTTAGATCCACTGAGGAGTAGTTTGTAGCTTTTATCTCCTCCATTTGTTGTTGTTGTTGTTTCTCTCACTTCTTGTAAGCTTTGGTTTTTGATTATCCATGCCTACATTAAGCTATTTGTTAATTACTCACTAATCACATCTTAATTATTTGCTAATCACTTTGCTGTAGGCTAAGACCAGAGGTGCATCAACACATGTAGCACCTTCTAGAATAATCTCACCCATGTGATTAGAGTTCAAAGAGATGTGGCAACATTGTAGTATTTTTCAAAAGATGTGGTCATGGCCATGGTTTTACTAGCTAGAGGAACATATGGGTCACTAGCTAGGATTTCATCCACGGCTCGATTCATGCTTGTGTTATATGGTTCTTGGACCTTTTCTTGCTTTTGTGGAGCGGTTGATGGCTTTGTCAAAAATCCTAGGGATGTCATGCTAGATGCAATTTGTGAATTGGATATTAGATTTTCCCCTTGCTTGCAGGCTTGAGCAACTATAGGTGCATTTGTCTTTGAGAGATCTTGAGATTTCTTGGCTTGAGTAACAATGTTTTACTCTTCTCTATATAAGAATGGTTGTTGCTATGTTATACTCCCAATCTTGCATAAGTGCTTGCCAATCCAAAGGATAGCATTTCTCGGTGACAAGATCTATAAGACTGGTTGTTGCTATGTTATACTCCCAATCTTGTCCCTTTAGAATTCCTTTCATCCATGTGCTCAAGGGTCTTTGAGATGTCTACTTATGGTTCATCCCTATGGTACTAATGGTCTCTTTTTGAATAACCATAGAGCTTGAAGTAGACGATTGAGGAGATTTTGGGCTATCTTTAGGTGAAGCTGTTGTTATATCCACTAATAAAGAGTCAATAGAACTAGCATTCAAGAATGTAGCACTAGAAATCTTCCCTCCTTGTGGGTCCATAGTGCAGTATAGCCTCGCAAGTAGCAATGGCTGCTCCTTTGTACTCAGCCTCTGTACTGGATAAAGCAACTGTAGGTTGCTTTTTGCTACTCCAACTCACCACGGCACTTCCAAGTGTAAAAGCATATCCACTAGTGGACCTCCTGTCATATGCGCTACCTGCCCAATCAGCATCTGTGTAGCCATGTATGTCCAAGCTTTTACCACTTTCATAAAATAAACCATAATGTGCTGTGGTCTTCACATATCTCATGATGCGTCTCACTGCATCCAAATGTGGTTTCCTAGGGCTCTGCATAAACTGACTGACTAGCCCCACCGCATAACTCAAATCCGGGCGTGTGATAGTCATATATATGAGACTACCAACCATCTTCCTATACATGGAAGGATCATCCAATTCCTCGCCATAATCAGCCCGCAACTTCACATTTTGCTCCAATGGTGTACTCATAGGCTTACACCCTGTCATGCCATACTTTGCCAACATATCCAATGCATATTGGCGCTGTACTAACCAAGTACCTGCATGATCTTTCACCACTTCAATGCCAAGGAAATATCTCAACTCACCAAGATCTTTCATGTCAAATTGCCCACTCAAAGCTTTCTTGACATGCATCACATCTGCACCATGATCACCTGTGATAATCAAGTCATCCACATAGATGACTAGTAAAACAATCCCATGCTGTGTCTTCTTCACATACAGTGAAGAATCTGCTGTAGAAGTCTGAAAACCAAGTGAGATAAGATATCTGCTCATCTTATCACTCCAAGCACGTGGTGCTTGCTTCAGACCATACAATGCCTTTTTCAACCTGCATACGTGAGTGGGATATCTAGGGTGTACATACCCTTCTGGCTGTGCCATGTATACTTCCTCTTGTAGATCTCCATTCAGAAATGCATTCTTAACATCCATCTGATGCATTTCCCAGCCATTAGCTGCAGCCATAGCAATGACTGCTCTCACTGTGCCCATCTTAGCCACTGGGCTAAACGTCTCATCATAATCCAATCCTTGGGTCTGTGCATAACCCTTTGCTACCAATCTTGCCTTATGTCTTTCAATAGAACCATCAGATTTGCACTTCCCTTTGTAAACCCATTTACATCCAATAACATTCTTGTCCTTTGGTAGTGCAACCAAGTCCCATGTATCATTATGGACCAATGCGTCCATCTCCACATCCATTGCTTTTTCCCATACATGCTCTCCAATAGCCTCTGTATAGCATGTAGGTTCCACATGCTTCACCACCATAGATGTCATGTATGCATAGTGCATAGCAAAATCTCTGTATGTCAACCTGTCAACAGGATATCTGACCCTCTGGGATCTCCGCAATGCATGCGGGTCACTCTGTACACCTGTGACTCTAGCATGTGGTGGCACATATCTGTCCTGTCTAGCACCAGGTGTGCGTAAAACAGGTATGCCAAGCTCCTCATCCAAACTCTCAGAACTAGATGACTCATATCCTGTGATTCCAATTCCTTCGACTTTCTTTTTGCCTTTGTCCATAGCACTACTCCCAGTGCTTACACTCTCATGCCTCAAACGTCCTGACCATGGACGTACACTGCTACTCTCAGCTTCTGTTGCTGGCCCAGACATAGTAGTAGAACTAGAACTTGCTTGTGATGGCAAGTTCACATGTACATCAGCCTCAAGTGACTCAATAACACCTTCATCTTTTGCTTTATACCAACTAGCAAGCTCATCAAACACTACATCACGTGAGATGACCACTTGTCTAGTTTGTGGATTATAACACTTGTAGGCTTTTCGATCCTGTGCATATCCCACAAATACACATTTCTCTGCCTTAGGATCCAACTTCCTTCTTCTTTCATCAGGCACATGCACATAAGCTATGCATCCAAAAACTTTAAGATGTCCAATGTCTGGCCTGTAACCTGTGAGCCGCATCTCTAGCGTGCTTCCATGAATGGCTGCTGTAGGTGTTTTGTTCAATATGTATACTGCAGTAGCACATGCTTCTGCCCAATAGTAATCTGGCATGCTCTTTTCATTAAGCATCGCCCTTGCCACTTCACATATAACTCTATTCTTTCTCTCAGCCACACCATTCTGCTGAGGTGTATACCTGCATGTCAACTGTCTTCTTATTCCATGCTTTCTCAAGAAATGCTCAAAAGCTTTTGAGGTGTATTCACCACCTCCATCTGTCCTCAGACATTTAATCCAACAGCCATACTGCTTTTCTGCAAAAGCTTTGAAATCCATGAATTTTTCCAATACTTCACTCTTCTCCCTGAGAAAGTATATCCATGTCATCCTGCTAAAGTCATCAATGAATGTAACATAGTATAAGTTGCCTTTGATAGATGGGTTTTGTGCAGGACCCCATACATCACTGTGTACTATCTCAAGTGGCCTGTTACTCATATTTCCTTCTCTAGGAAATCTCAATCTTGCCTGCTTCCCAAACTGACAGGCTTCACAAACATGCATATGTCCATCATATTTGAACCTAGGCAATCCATTGACAATGCCTCTTGTTTGCATGTTCTTTAATCTCTGTATATTGACATGGCCAATCCTCTTGTGCCACATATCAATGTCCTGTACCACATTCCTGCTCTTTGAGAACATGGCTGATTTTAGCTCAGGAATTCCAGCATCCAGCTTAAACAATCTTCCTTCTTTCTTGCCTTTAGCAATCACTCTACATCCATGTTTGAAGTCTTCAACGAAGCATCCATGCTCATTGAATCTAACCTGTAATCCCTGTTCTACCATTTGACCAACTGAGGCCAAGCTTTTAGTGATCGAAGGCACATACAGCACATCTGACATAGACTTTGTCTGACCATTATGCATGACTAATGGTACACTTCCAACATGTGTAATGACATGCTGGGTATCATCACCTGTTTCCACATAGCCTTTTACATCCATAGGCTTCATCTACTCAAACCATTCTCCATGACACGTCATATGGTTTGATGCTCCTGAGTCCATATACCATGTATCATCATTCTCAGCATTTGTTGTCATAGAACCCACAACATGCTTCATGGCAAACAAATGATTTGCAGTTCCATCATTGCTACTTGATGCATAGTTGCCACCATGTTGTGCATAGTTTCCACCATAATGACCACCACGTTGTGCTCTTCCCCCTCTCAAATCATTCTGTTTGCGAAAGCAATCTCTCGCCATATGACCATATTTGCCACAATAATGGCATTCCACATCTTGCATAGAATTTTGTTGGCCTTGCCAACGTCCTCTTCCACGGGGGTTACCTCTGCCTCTTTGTGGTGCGTATCCACGACCACCTCGAGCACCATATGAAGGCTGAAAATTCTGCTGTGGAGGCCTATCCTGCCATCCACAACCATTACCACCACGTCCACGTGATGCAAATCTCCCCCTGCCTCTAAAACCTCTCTGCGAGTAGAAAGCCTGATTTCTGCCATCATCATGGCTAGTAGATGCATCCAGAAATGAATCACTGAGCTTGATTTCCTCAACCAATAAGAGTGAAACCAACTCATCGAAGTCGGGTAGACCTGTACTCCTCACTGAGATAGATGTATCAAAAGATTTGTATTCCTTGCCAAGACCACGCAAGGTAATATCCACCAAATCGTCATCAGGCATGGGGGCATTTATTGTGGCCAATGCATCTGCAAACTTCTTGATTTCTTGCACATAATCATGTATGCTCCTTTTATTCCTTTTCACATTGTGTATCTACTGTCGCAATTGAGACTTGCGAGCACTCGTATCTGTATCAAACATCTTGACCAAAGTATCCCATGCATCTTTGGGATTCTCAGCATCCTGAATGTGTATGAGCATAGCATCAGAAATGCATATAGACAAATAATGCAGCACTTTGAATGCTCTCTCTGACCATTGCTTATGAGCAATAAGCTGCTGCTGTGTAGGTTGCCGAGGTAGCTCAGGCTCAAGCTCAGCACCTGTAATGAGATTCCAAAATCCTTTCCCTTTCAAGAAACTCTTTATCCTGTACTTCCATGCCTGGAAGTTCTTCCTATCCAGCTTTTCACCAACAATCTGAACTGGATTATCCGACATGTTGCTCAATGCGTACACCTTCCGCACACTTCAAATCTGTAAATGAGCCTTCCTCAGCTCAACCACACTCCAATTAATGTTCCAGATACTCCAAGGTAGCCAACAAACTCCAAATTTGATGTAGGAAATCAACCTGTAATCATTCAAGATGAACTGACTCACGCAGTGCGGGATACCCTGAATTGACACGCCTTCCAAGGCTCCAAATCGCAATGTAATGGTGCAATCAAGTCTAGGCAACTTGCATTGACACCTAATGAACCTCAATGTTGAGTATCAACTCCATCTGACATGTGTAATTATCAATTTTTTGAAAACCCCTTTCTCTGTTTTTGAAAAAAACCAGAAAAACCAGAAAAACTAGTAATGCTTTGGCTCTAATTCCTTCAATATTTCACCAAATTGAGCAACCAGGCATTCATTGGCTTAGCAATAGTGTCCATCAACTCCATGTAAGAGGAATTTGTCCAATTGTAAAACACCAAAGATTAATTGCTCGATTAAAATGCTCTGTTTCTCTGCAACCAGTGGACAGCCTGTTTTAATCAGCTCATTCCCAGCTCAATTAAGCATCATTGACCAAACAAATCACATAGCCCTCTTCTCCAAGATGTAAAGCATCCAATTGCTAAGAGATTTGTGGAAGATATCAAGCAACCGAGTGATAATCGACCTCCTCGTGGTGAAAAAACCAGAAAAATGCTCTGTTTTGTCTGTATGGGCTGCGCCGCCTGCTGTAGGGCTCTTTGGGAGTGATTAACTTGCTATTTGATGATGGTATTGAGTGCCCAACACACCTAGGCACATGTGCAATCCACCAATGGTTCAATGTTTGCCAAAATCTCACTCCAAATACATCAATTTTGGGCTTCCTCTTCTCTGTTTTGTGTGAGCTCAAAAAACCAGTAATTTCACTCAATTAAATGCATGTAAATTGCTCCAAAATCACAGTAGGGCTTGCATAGAAGTTGCCAATACATCTCTCATTGTCAGATACATGTTTGCTTTGCCAGATTTACATGTATTTCCACCATACATCAATGTTCCCAAGCTTTAATGGAAACCTTCAAAAAACAGAATTTTGCCTTGCTTTGATTTGCTCTAAAATGCTTTGCTTTTGCCTGTTTCACCTGCAGTCCGCTCAAGGATGTTTAGAAGACCTTACCCGATAGGCCTAGCTTCCAGATCTGATAGTATTTGGTGTGCTCCAAGCTTCACAGCTCCAATGGCAGCTTCACAGCTTCTTTTCACAGCTTCTTCTTCTCTCTTCACTCACTCACTCATAAACCCTAATAAACAGCACAAGGCTCTGATACCATGTTGAAAGAACGATAGAGGAGGAGGAGACACACACACAGGAGCAAACCCTAATGTATATTGCAAACCCTAACCATAGAGGGAAGCCATGTCCACTCTCACAAAAAGCATAATGCACTAATCCATAATCCACACAACACACAATGAGTTGTGTCCACACTCTACTAACCCTAGCTAATGTCCACACACTATGACCAGCTGGACACGCGGTCATTTATGTCTCACACATGTTCCTACCTAATCTGCCAGCACATAGCATAGCTGGCTCACACTGACATCGAGCTTGAATCTGAACAGTTGAGCCCACAGCTGGAGTTGATCCCCCGTAGTAACAACAGGAGGCTTTGCGTTTTGTTCGAGTACCCAGGTGGTTAGTAGACACCCTTTGGGAGTCAAGTGTCACGGAGCTTCCCTCCAAATGAACCATAGAGGACGGACCTCGAAGATCGCACACAGTCTGTGTGGCGGGACAAAGAGCCCACTTCCGTCAAGGAAGCCCTTACACAGGATACTTGGAGGAAATCCATGCAGGTGGAACTGGATGCCATCAAGAAGAACAACACTTGGGAGTTGGTACACCGAGGCCGTCAAAACAGTCAGTCAAATTGGTGTCAAATGGGTCTTTAAGACCAAATATGTGTCAGATGCGTTGGTGGACAAACACAAAGCTAGGCTCGTGGGGCTAAGGGTTATGCTCAGTTGGCCAGGCACATCGACTATGAGGATACCTTTGCACCGACAACGACGAGGATGAACACAATTCGGACCGTTCTTGCAAATGGATGTCAAATCTACGTTTCTTAATGGTGACCTGCAGGAGGAGGTGTATGTTGAGCAGCCTCTGGGCTTTGTGGTTCCAGGATGAGAAGGGATGGTTTATAGGTTATGGAAGGCCTTGTTTGGTCTTAAACAAGCCCCCAAGTCTTGGAATCAGAAGATTGATTCCTTCTTTCTCCGGACTCGATTTCAGAGATCGGTTGCAGATCCTAACCTGTATCTCTTTCGGGAACGCAGCATGGTTACGCTAATCATCCTTTATGTGGATGATCTCATTCTCACCGGCGGTCATGTGGAGCACATTGGAGTGAAAAAGGCTGCCTTGTCAAAGGAGTTTGAGATGACCGACTTAGGCTTACTCCACTTCTTCTTGGGATTGGAGATCTGGTAGACCCAGAGGGGGTTTTTTGTCTCTCAGCAGCAACGGTATGTTCATGAGTTGCTTAAGGCCTTTGGGATGGAGAACTGCAAGCCTATTATGTCACCGATGGACCCAAACACAAAGTTAACAGTGAATGATCCTTGTGAGCCAATTGATGCCTCTCTGTATCGGAAGCTAGTTGGTTCATTGATCTGGTTGCTAAACACCAGATTGGACTTGAGATTTTCTATGGGGCTATTGAGCTCATTCATGATGCAGACGCCGTTGAAGTCTCATTTTGATGCAGGATTGCGAATCTTGCGGTATCTGTAGAGTATGAAGGATCTTGGACTCTTCTACATAGGAGGGGGATTGATGGATGGCGTCAGACTCCAAGGTTGGAGTGACTCAGATTGGGGAGAAGATCCAGACACGAGGAGATCTACATCAGAGGCTACACTTTTACCCTCGGCTTAGGAGCAGTTTCTTGGAGCAGTAAGAGGCAGCTAACTATTGCCTTATCAATCGACAGAGGCAGAGTACCGTGCTGCTTGTGCGAGGTTGTGTGGCTGCGGAGGTTGCTTGGTGAGATTGGATTTCCACAGAAGGAGCCCACAGTCATCCAATGTGATAACGAGAGCTGTATAGCTATTACCCGGTCTTCCATGCCCAGACCAAGCACATAGAGATACAATATCACTTTGTACGTGAGAAGATCTTGGCTGGTGACATCTTGCTTCTTTATTATTCGACAGAGGACAATGCGGCGGACCTCTTCACATGAAGTCTCTACCTCAAGCTATGCTCCGACGGCACTCTATCTCCCTACGGTTAGTTACACATCTAGGAGTTGAGAGGGGGTGTTAGCAGTCATCTCTTATCTGTATATTTACACCAGGGCCTCTGTTGTGGGTGTGCCCGCCCGATTTAGGTGTTTTCTCATTTTTCCCCACTCTACATATTTTTCCCTATTTTTACAATGTATGGGAGGATGTTCTATGGTTCTTGGAGTGATCCAGGTGTGATGGCCGACTGGTTCTGCTACTCCCTGCTTCTCTTTGCTACCTACTACTGGTCGACTTTACACATGTGATGGCCAACTCACTGAAGCTGGCCGACTGGATCACAGGGGCCATATAAAATGGCCCCTTGCTCCCCCACTTGTAGTATTCAGTCTTCGGGATTTTCTTGTGTATATATAGCAGAGTTTCATGCCTCTCTCTCTCCTTCTCTATTGCTGTATTTTTTTGCAGTTGCTCTTGTGTTCTCAAATTTTGTCTTCATCTCCGCTGCATATTCTGACACCATCTTCTAGCTTGTTACTTGGTATCTTGTGCTCGAGCTCCTTCTTGCATGCTAGGTAAAAGAGGCATCTAGGGCATGCACCTCTAGTAGTTGATCATTTAGGTGGCCTTCTAGGCTAGCTTGGCCTGATAAAGGAGGAGGGCTTGGGTGGTTTCCCTCAGTTGCTTGGCTTGGTGGTTATAAATTAGCTGAGAGGCTACCCACCATATCTTGCATTAGTGTAGTAAATCCTAGCAAAACTCAAGGATTGGTCCTGAGGAGATTTGGAGGGCAGATGCACTCTAGGGATATAAAGTCTCAAACGCTCTTGCTAATCTGCCAACAAAGTTCTCAAGAGGAAATGGACTAGCCATTTCTTATGTATTTAATGTCAAACCCATAACTCGAGCAACCGATACCACTAATACTACACCTACTTTTGTTGTGAAGAGCAACTGCCAACTAGCTAGAAAGAAATTACCTATATCAAATAGTACTTCATATTAATTCCTACAAGATTACACATTGATCTCGTTGTTGAATTATATTTGCATTCTTGTCAAGGACAAAGCACATGAACAATTTTCAAAGCTAAATAATAATGTCTATCATCATACATTATAATTCATAATGAATATAAGAAGAAATTTTAGGCATAGAGGTCACTAGTTAAAGTGAAAATCTTCTTACTATATTCAAAGGTGATTACATGGTTTAAATAGTTTATATCCACATCGAGAATCATATGGAAAAACCATTCTTTTTCCAACACAACTTTTATCATATCAAGGCATAATATAAGAAAAGGTATCTCCTCTTTATATTTTAATATCGTTAAAGAGGTAAATAACCTTTCCTTTTGTCAGCATAGAAGCCACAAAATCACATATGGAAAAACCTACAAAAACCATTCTTTGTCCAAGACAACCTCTATTATATCAAGGCATAATATAAGAAAAGGTATCTCCTCTTTATATTTTAATATCGTTCTATAAAAGATTGAGTAGCAGAAAAAAATAGCGATGATTTTTATCTTCACAATTATTATTTTTTGGCTATCTAAAGACATGGAGGGCCATGGTTGTATCTTTTGATAATGATGCACCCATTTTTTAGTGTTTGATTAACAAATAATTAAGCTAATTTTTTCATCATTATCATCATAGCCGGTGGAGCACATGATGACCAGGAGAGGATGGCATGCCTACCATGGCACTAGAGTTTGCATGAGCAGCAACCTCCATAGATGAGGAAGGTCTATCCACCACCACAGACTGCCTGAGTTTACACGTTGTTTCATTCTGTGATGATGAAGAGGACTAGAACATATTTTGGCTTCATAAATTGCATAGGCTGCATTTCGATTAAAATGAGAATAATTTCTATGGTGAAATTGAGAATAGGCTACATTTGGATTAAAATTGAGAAAACGTCAAAAACACATTGAATGAATCTAGAATATATATTAATGGCATCCTTTCTCCTGTCCTGAATATTTTTGTAAAAAAAAAACAAAACAATCTTCCTAAATGAAACACCTACAAGAAACATCCTTCAGTGAGTATGACACCATCCCTTATTTAAGTTTTCCACATGGAGATGAGGTAGCCACACATTTTTATGTATAACAATTGACTTCCATCTATGAGTGTCTCATCTTGATGTTAGTGAAATAATAGTTTAAACATGGCTTAACAAATTACCAAGAATGGACTTGTTTTTGTTTGGCCAATTTTTTTAAGGCAGACCCAACCTCTTTAAATTACTATTCTTAAACTCTTACAAAAACTAAAGTAAAGAAAGATGGATCTCTATTGTGCAAAAAAACAAAAATGGTTCTCTAATATAGCATAAAGAAAACTCTAGTTCTAAAACCCATAATGTAAGTGCTCACTTACAATCACGAAATATACCAAGCTAGCAAATGCAAGTTTTTCTCCATACTATAATAAAATATTATTTCGTTGGATATTTTGCTCTTTAAAAATTTCTCACAAAATACAATTACCCACATGATATCCTTGAATTCTCTCTTACAAATAGTGTATCTAAAAATATCCTCTTATGCGCCGTCAATAGCGTATCTAAAAGTATATTAGAAAAATACAACACTAGAGACCAAAAACACTTTTGTTAATCTAGAAAAAACAGTGAGCGGTCATGCCACCACCTTAATTACGTTATTATCTGCCATGATCGAGGATAATTAAGGTCGTTAACAAAATTATTACCAATATGTCGAGCCTCCCTAGGATAATTAAGGTCGTTAACAAAATTATTACCAATATGTCGAGCCTCCCTGTGAAATGATCTGACACTGCTGCCACCAGTTGCTTGCACTTGCACGAATCCATGGATGAGACGTCGCACACACAGCCCTCCACGTCCAACCCGGATCGATTCCATACCTGCACAGCTTCCTCCACATCTTTCTCCGACCGAGCACACACGTAGACCGACGCTCCTAGCCCTGCAAGCTCCTCGGCTATGGCCTTCCTGTATATAATCCCATAAGAGGACTCGTAAAACACGTGGAGTGAAATATTGACCCTCAATTTTACTAGAGCTCATTACCCGATGACGCCTTTGGTGGCTCCTGTCACTAGAGCTGTTTTGCCCGCCAAGTTCCATCTTTAAGGCAGCTGTTCAGCAGATGCCCGTGCCATTTGAGAGACAGGTTAACAGAGTGAGAGAGACAGAGAGAGGGAGAGAGAGAATGAATGTCCTACACTCGTGAGCATGTGAAGTACTCGATCATTGAGCGTAAGGAGCGTTTGGAAGTTTCTAGCCCTTAACAGGGTCACTACAAGAATGGACTGTAAACTGTTCGCACACATTCAATACTCTCAATATGCACCAAAAACGTTTTTTTTAATTAATTAATTAGTTGGTTTGTATAAACCTTGGGTTCAAGGTACCAAAATTTTGTTATGTTTATTAAGGTTTTTTGTAAGGTCAAAAATGGAAATGGTGTGGGTCCACATGCTTTCTATTTTTGCTTTCTTTTTATCTATGTTAGCCTCCATTCAATACGCTCAATAAAGTAGTCCAACATGAAGTTTGACGGTGTTTCTTCTTTTGCAAACCCTCCATGGCATATCAACCTTGGTGGGGTTGTGTGTTTTCAAGGTGGCAAATGCTAAATTACACTGTTGCAAATGCTAAATTACACTGTAGATTTGAAATGTATCTTTTCTTCATACGATTTAACACCAAAAAAATCATTTTTTCTTTCCTAGAATTTTTTCCCAAAAGTTGCATAAAATCAACAAAAGTAACGCGTATTATCAAAACTCAATCACGCCACTAAAAAGTAATGTAGCCCTATCAATGAGAATGTTGATTATTGGTTTTCATGCTTAAGATGAGATAAATAAGCCATAATTTGATGTGTATGACACTAACTTAGCCTCCACTTAAGTAGGTTCTTATCGCCTAGTTCTAAAAAAACTGTAAAAAATAAAAATGCAAAATTTGATCATCTTTTATCAAAAACTAATCATAACTATGCTTGCACAAGTAGTCTACACCTATAGTTACAACAAATAATGCACTTACACAGCTTTCCCCTTTGATGAAAATCAAAAGTAGGCTCATAATTAGACATTTTATGTATTAAAAACAGGTTGCGCAAAAGGCCATGTATGAGAAGAGGCCCAAAAAGTGGCTATAAAGTTTTGTAAAATTCAAAACAAAGTAGTATGTACCCTATATAACATGGGTGCACCTCAAGTTTTACATTATTAGCTTGCATATGGAAGGAGAAAAATTCATGCTCCACCTGTATAAAAAAACGTCATTTCAATATTAGCGAGTCAAAAATTTATCCAATAATTATCATTTGATGATTCCAGGATTTAGTTTACATCATGGGCTTTCCATCAAGCCAAGTTTCATGATCAAACTATGTCCCTTCTAAAAGTTATGTCCAAATTACTACTATTTTTTGAAAACAGCAAAAATCATGCATTTTATCAGCATGTGTCTAAGAAAATTAAAATATTACCTTGCAAAAGCTAAGAAAAGTGCAATTTAAAAAATCTCAAGGATTTTTTGGGTCTTGAGGAACATCTGTGGATGTTAAGCATTTCAAAACTCTTAATAGATTGCCCATAAAAATTCAAGAACTTTTAAGGACACTTTAGTGTCTCAAGACACTTAAGTGTCCAATTACAGAACTAGTGTTAATACCATTTGAATACACTTTGTATGTAGATCTTCCAGTGCGGGTTTTTCAAGACTCTTGGTGCTTAAGAGGCCATGGAAAATCCGGGCCTTCCCCATACCATCGTACCCAAACATGCTCCGATGGGGACCAAACTTTGCAATCATGTGGGGGTGGGTCCCCCCCACATGCTTGCAAAGTTTGGTCACAATCAGAGCATGTTTGGATTGGCAATGGGCGCCCAGTGCGGGTTGTTCAAGTCTCTTGGTGCTTAAGAGGCCATGGAAAATCCGGGCCTTCCCCATACCATCGTACCCAAACATGCTCCGATGGGGACCAAACTTTGCAAGCATGTGGGGGTGGGTCCCCCTCACATGCTTGCAAAGTTTGGTCCCCATCAGAGCATGTTTGGATTGGCAATCGGCACCCAGTGCGGGTTTTTCAAGTCTCTTGGTGCTTAAGAGGCCATGGAAAATTCGGGCCTTCCCCATACCATCGTACCCTAACATGCTCCGATGGGGACCAAACTTTGCAAGCATGTGGGGGGGACCCGGATGGGGACCAAACTTTGCAAGCATGTGGGGGGTGGGTCCCCCCCACATGCTTGCAAAGTTTGGTCCCCATCGGAGCATGTTAGGGTACGATGGTATGGGGAAGGCTCGGATTTTCCATGGCCTCTTAAGCACCAAGAGTCTTGAAAAACCCGCACTGGGCGCCCATTGCCAACCCAAACATGCTCTGATTGTGACCAAACTCTGCAAGCATGTGGGGGGGCCCACCCCCACATGCTTGCAAAGTTTGGTCCCCATCGGAGCATGTTTGGGTACGATGGTATGGGGAAGGCCCGGATTTTCCATGGCCTCTTAAGCACCAAGAGTCTTGAAAAACCCGCACTGGGCGCCCATTGCCAATCCAAACATGCTCTGATGGGGACCAAACTTTGCAAGCATGTGGGGGGGACCCACCCCCACATGCTTGCAAAGTTTGGTCCCCATCGGAGCATGTTTGGGTACGATGGTATGGGGAAGGCCCGGATTTTCCATGGCCTCTTAAGCACCAAGAGTCTTGAAAAACCCGCACTGGGCGCCCATTGCCAATCCAAACATGTTCTGATGGGGACCAAACTTTGCAAGCATGTGGGGGGGACCCACCCCCACATGCTTGCAAAGTTTGGTCCCCATCAGAGCATGCTTGGGTACGATGGTATGGGGAAGGCCCGGATTTTCCATGGCCTCTTAAGCACCAAGAGACTTGAAAAACCCGCACTGGGCGCCGATTGCCAACCCAAACATGCTCCGATGGGGACCAAACTTTGCAAGCATGTGGGGGGGACCCACCCCCACATGCTTGCAAAGTTTGGTCCCCATCGGAGCATGTTTGGGTACGATGGTATGGGGAAGGCGTGGATTTTCCATGGCCTCTTAAGCACCAAGAGTCTTGAAAAACCCGCACTGGGCGCCAATTGCCAATCCAAACATGCTCCGATGGGGACCAAACTATGCAAGCATGTGGGGGGGAGCCACCCCCACATGCTTGCAAAGTTTGGTCCCCATCGGAGCATGTTTGGGTACGATGGTATGGGGAAGGCCCGGATTTTCCATGGCCTCTTAAGCACCAAGAGTCTTGAAAAACCCGCACTGTGCGCCCATTGCCAATCCAAACATGTTCTGATGGGGACCAAACTTTGCAAGCATGTGGGGGGGACCCACCCCCACATGCTTGCAAAGTTTGGTCCCCATCGGAGCATGTTTGGGTACGATGGTATGGGGAAGGCCCGGATTTTCCATGGCCTCTTAAGCACCAAGAGACTTGAAAAACCCGCACTGGGCGCCGATTGCCAATCCAAACATGCTCCGATGGGGAGCAAACTTTGCAAGCATGTGGGGGGGACCCACCCCCACATGCTTGCAAAGTTTGGTCCCCATCGGAGCATGTTTGGGTACGATGGTATGGGGAAGGCCCGGATTTTCCATGGCCTCTTAAGCACCAAGAGACTTGAAAAACCCGCACTGGGCACCGATTGCCAATCCAAACATGCTCCGATGGGGACCAAACTATGCAAGCATGTGGGGGGGACCCACCCCCACATGCTTGCAAAGTTTGGTCCCCATCGGAGCATGTTTGGGTACGATGGTATGGGGAAGGCCCGGATTTTCCATGGCCTCTTAAGCACCAAGAGACTTGAAAAACCCGCACTGGGCGCCAATTGCCAATCCAAACGATCGAGGTTCGGAAACATCATGCAATTTAGGGTTTGCAAGATTAACGCTCTGGATATTAGGGTTAGTGCAACATACGGCCAAGATACACACCTAATTCTAGGGTTGGGGAAGGATCGACGGCTGAGATTTGATATTAATATCTCGATCGAGGTAAATGGACGGCCAGGATTTAAAGGCATTACCACGACAAGGTATCTTGACGGTCAAGATTCATTATATACCTCGATCGAGATATTTAAACGGCCGAGATCGCATCTTCCAGCGTACGTGAATGGACGGTATAGATTGCATTTTCGTATCCCGATCGAGATAATTGGACGGTGGATATTGCATCTACGTATCTCGATCGAGATATTCGGACGGTGCAGATTGAATCTCTGTATCACGATCGAGATATTTGGACGCCTGAGATTTGAACTCAGTATCTCGATCGAGATATGGGGACGGTGGAGATTGTATCCGATTACCTCGAACAATGAATGGTCGGGATTGGATGTATATTTCTCGTTCGAGATACGTGGACGATGGAGATGTGCTAGTCAAATATGCCTACGGGGATACAGCGTGGCCCTGATGTGGATCCGAGTGGCATAGATATCTCGATCGAGATATTGTGGTGGCGGTGACATGTATTGGTGACATGGATGACGCCTGGAAAGCCGGACCTGCTAGCGTGGCATTAGTTGGCATCTCGATCGAGATATGTCGATTTAGGCTCGGGAGGCACGTGTCGTCTTTTGATTCGCGGCACTATCACGATCGAGGTACTCCGCCCGAGATGGATGGATGTCCCAATTTTGGAGAGAGTGAACGAAAGTGAGTACTCTCATCTTGCAACCACCCCTGAACACAACCTCAAAAAAATCTTCAAACAACTAGATTATCTCTCCTTGGTAGCCGATATCCTGCGCCTCCATCTGGCAAAATGTATGCCATAAAAAATATTAGCATTGAAAATATAACTCTTGTAAAAAAAAGTTGGATAAGGATAAAAGCTTACAAAACTCATTTGGTGGATCAATATTTGAGGTGAACGGCATTTGAACAGGCTTGTAAACATCAAATTGAAGAATTGTGTATTGTCCAGTGCCTATGCATCGAAAATCTAACTTATCAGGCTTTTCATAATCCACAAACATTACACGTACATGAAGCTGATCAACAACCTTCCATAATTGTAGATTGTAAATTCCTAGGAGTCCAAAGCTCTCATCGTAAACTGTCTCGACCATACAAACCCAACAATAATCTGGGTTCTAAAAAATGAAGATATTCTCTATTACAAATGAATGTTTCAATAAAAATAGAAATTAATCAAACAAAACACAAAAGCTACATAAAAAGAAAGTTTGTATACCGTAAAACACCAGTGCCCTCTAACAGTTCGATAATTAGAGAAGCTGTTGCTTGGCCCTCCCAAAGTGGAGGGTTTACAATTCAACCCCATGAATATTAAATAAATCTTGAAAAACAATAATACCTAAATTATAGCAAATGTCTAAAACATTTACCTTCAATATCTTGTCCATCACCATAAACGAACAAAAATGATGTCCTTGCCACATCCATCCTAACCATATCCCTGATATCAAATATAACATACTCTCTCTCTCTCTCTCTCTCTCTCTCTATATATATATATATATATGTGTGTGTGTGTGTGTGTGTGTGTGTGTGTGTGTGTGTGTGTGTGTGTATATATATTAATTTTATTTTTTCTTTCTTATACACACACACAATATAAGGGCACTATATCTAAAAGCAATCCAAAAGCAAACAAAGACTGCACTTGCACACCTTCAAAAACATTCTCCAATCAAATGCTTCCTTCATTGCACAAAGAAAGGCTTAAAGTAGTCTCTTACATTTGCAAACTGCCATTTACATTTAAATTCTTCAACATGCCTTTTGCAAAACCTCCTTGTTGTAGACAACATTGGTTGTTGTGAAGAGATCATTTGAAGCTCTTGTGCCACTTTCATATTCAACAATATGCTTTACACACACTTTCACTACCAATGATTTTATATTCACGTGATCACAAATTTTTTTTTGTTAATAACATGTGTTAACATGTTATTAACATGTTAACATATTATTAACATGTTAACATGTTAACATGTTCCCAAAAAAGCCAGTGGGAAGCTCCCTGATAACCGGATAAAATCCCGCCGGGGTTTTGCTATACCCGACGGTCCCGTCGGGAAAAAAAAAACCCCGGCGGGTCCCGGCGGGGTCTCGTCATCAGCCCGGCGGGGTACAGTTTTCTATATATATGGGCCCAGGGGGCCCTTTGGGAGTTCATTGCTGACAGCGCACACAGGTAATGAAACTTGTGTGTGTGTGTGTGTATGTGGGTGTGTGTTCGTGCGGGCAGTCGCCCACTATCGCAATGCGCGGTAGGATGTGGGTGGTCCACCACACGAGGGATGTGTGTGTGGGTGTGTGTTCGTGCGAGCAGCCGCCCATTGTCGCAATGCGCGGCAGGATGTGGGTGGTCCGCCACACGAGAGGTGTGTGTGTAAGGCATAGTATCATTATGGCGATGTCACCTTCCCTTCCCTTCCCTTTGTCAAATGCGGGCATATGGTCGGTAACGCGGCCAGTGTATGTTCGTATCCTATTCGTATTCCCATAGAATCGGGCGGCATTTTGTCATTAACACAGCAAGTTGGTGTCATCCGCTCTAGTGCATATATTGTTTTTTTGCATATTGCGGCATTTGATCGTTAACGCGGTCAAAAAAAGTCATAAATTTGCTTGCATATTACGGCATATGATCGTTAACGCGGTCGAAAAAATGTCGTAAATTTTTTTGATTTGACTTGTATTGTTTTTATTGTGTTTGATCCATGCGATACTTGGTTGCTAACATGGCATGAGTATTTCATGGAACAAAGTTTACATCATATTGTCTAAACGTTTTATTTTATAATATCGTGATTCGTAACTTGAAAAAATGAATATCTCTCTCTTCCTACCCCCCTCTCTCTCTCATGATACACTTCACAACTCTTTCTCTCTCTCTCTCTCTCATGATACACTTCACAACTCTTTCTCTCTCATGATACACTTCATAACATGATAGATGTGTAGATAAGGATTTCTTTTTTTTTCTCTTAAAATATACATAATTCCTAATAATTTCTTTTTTCTCCCTCTATTTACTTAAAAATTAAAACAGTACATTATTTTCCTCTTTAGGAACTCACCAAAATATTAAAAATGTTATCTAATGTTTCTTCTCTCTATCTCACAACTCTCTCTCTTCCTCTCCTCTCTCTCTCTCTCTCTCTCTCTCTCTCTCTCATGATACACTTCACAATTCTCTCTCTCTCTCTCTCTCTCTCTCTCTCTCTCTCTCTCATGATACACTTCACAACTCTCTCTCTATCAGGATAGATGTGTAGATGAGGAGTGCTTTAGGAATACAAAACATTATTTTCCTCTCTTTAGGAACTCACAAAACTATTAAAAATGTCATCTAATGTTCCCTCTCTCACACCTCTCTCTCTCTCTCATAATACCCTTCACAACTCTCTCTTTCTCTCTCTGTCACGATAGGTGTGTAGATGAGGAGTGCAACATGTATACACTTGATAAGTAATAATGCATTACGGTTGTCTCACGTTCGATAATGTATTGCATGATGTTGAGTTCAGTAATATTGTTTGATATTCCGTTTTTGTTTGATCGTTGATAAGTAATGATACACTTGTTGCTGTTCTCTCACGTTTGATGATGTATTGGATGATGTTGAGTTCATTAAAATTATTTGATATTCCGTTTTTGTTTGAACATTGATAAGTAATGATACACTTGTTGCTGTTCTCTCACGTTTGCTTAATATTGATTTCAGTAATGATTAATATTCTATTTTTTTGTGTTTAGTGATATTTGCTAGATTTACGACGACGACCAACATGCTTTCCCCCCTGAAGAGCGTAAAATCGTTCTACGAGCAATTCGCATTGAAGCAGTCATCACAGTGTCACAATGTGCTGATGATGTCGTCAAAAAGATCAATGAGTCTGAGATACTCATGCGAGATCTAATAGACCAGATATGGGAAAATGCACAGCGTCGGCTTCGAAGGAGGCAACGCTGAGTTGCTTGATAGACAAAAGATAGCAGATTTCAACCATCAACATATAACACGAACCATTTTGGGGAGCATGCATGTAGCATGCAATGATCTTAGAGATGCTGCCCCGCCTGAAGCTAATATGGAACGTCTACAGTTATGGGACGTTGTATGGAGCGAGCAAAGAGCCAAGAGCAAGCGCATGAAGGCGCTGGATACAGAGTCCCTCCCCAAAAGAGTGTGCATTGCCCAGGACGTCGCTGCAATGTCCAGCCAAGTAGATGCAAGTGGTACAGGTGTCATTAATCGTACCATCTACAATTCTATGTGCACACACCTCATTGGCATCCCGCACGAGGCTCTGTTCGAAGGGCGAACAATAGGCTCTGGTGTTTTTGGCACAGTAAAAGAGTATATAGTTAAAGGTATATCATTTTTGCCAGAGCACATTACTTTTTGCGGAAAGCATTACAAAGGAGAAGGCAGCGCCAAGTTCGAGAGCTTCTAGGCAGAGCAGGGCATGCAGGTTCTGCACCCATCGATTGTCAGGTGTATTGCCTTCACAAAAGAATCTCCTTGGATCACTATTTTCCCATACTATAATGGCGGCTCGCTTGGTGACACTCTTTTGAAGGTCCCCTTCAGATTCAGTGAGTTCACCAGAGCAATTTTTCGTTTAGATCGAGGATGGAGACAACCCCCGGCCGATAATATTCCTTTAAGTCATCTAGAACTTTCTAAAATAAAACAAATAGTAATAACCATGCCACATATTATGCATGCCCTGGTGGAAGGCCTAGCGAGCAGCACATCTGGCAGGAATTATACATACCAACCTACATCCATTCAATATAGTGTTGGATTTTACAAAAGAGTTGAAGCCATGCGTAGGTATTATCGATTGGGGGTTACTGCTGAGAGCGCCCAAAAAACGGGTGTCTCTCAATTTTGTATTTGAAGCAGACAAGAACCCTGAGAAGGTGGCACAGGTGGTCTCCTACGAGCGAAATAAATGGCCGTGGATAGCCCCGGAGCTTTATGATCCGTTTTTGGCAAATGCATACACTCCTACATCTGATGTTTTTACCTTGGGATATTTATTACAAACTTTATATGACTTTTAGCAGAAAGTACAAGAGTTGTGGATGGATAATAGTTCCTATTACAAAGTTACCATGGATACTATTATTTATAGAGTCAAAAATTGGATGTGCCTACCTAATCGCGATGAATGAAAATCAATTTTGCAAGTAGTGGAATTTTTTAGATCACTAAATACTGACCCAACGAGGGCACAAAGTCCTCTTATAGAGCTATCGGTGTCATTCACCCCAATTTTGTAATGATACAGTATCAGGAGATTAAGTTTCAGGAATGGCACTTTGTTTCTCTCTTCAAAATTTGATGTCCCCATTGTTTGAAATATTATTTCATTGAGTCTTTGCAATATCTCTCTCCTCTTGTGGTGTTTAAGTTTATGTTTTCTCTTCAAAATTTGATGTGCGCGCATTGTTTGAAGTATTTTTGGAGGCAAGTGGATATTTCTCATTGAGTCTTTGCAATACATATCTCCTCTCGTGGTGTTAAACTTTAAGTTTTTGAGGGTAATGGTCAATTTATCTTACGTTGATCTTTACAGTTCATTAAAATCCTAAAGTCATTTATGTTCATGCAGATATGGCAGAGGCGCAAGCAAACGAGCATCAAGAGTTAGCCAAGAAGGCATATGAGCGAATGAAGGCCCTTGCACATGGCCTGACAGCCCGCGAAGCTACAAGAACAGCATGCAGGTGGTCGAAATGGACAAATCCTACTTATGCCCAATGGAACGACATAAACAAACGCGTAACCACAGAGATAATAAAGGAAATCAAGAACAGCATGCAGGTTGTCGAAATGGACAAATCCTACTTATGCCCAATGGAAAGACATAAACAAACGCGTAACCACAGAGATGATAAAGGAAATATGGCCATGTCCAGATGGCGAGATTAAGAAGGAAAGATGGAAGATTTCACGTTGCACTCACAATGATATCAAAACTAATGCCAAGCGCATTTTCTTGGAGGTGTACGTTCGTCCTCTCCATAACGCCGACGCTCCACTCTATTTTGCTAAGATGCTATATGCACAATTTATCCTAGAAACTCCAGTGGACTTTGCCTCCAGAGAGGCCACTATCAACACCCCCACGACATATGTGAAGAGATAGTGACATTCACAAGGGAGGAACTTGCTCTCATGGTGAAGGGCGCTAGATTGGAGTTAAACAAGGTCAAAGAAAGCTTAGGGGCACAGCTAGCAGAGAAGGAGAAAGAAGCTGAGCGATTATCTCAAGCGTCAACTCCTCCCTCGGCCAATAGAGGGATTCAAGAGCAGCTCACAAAGATCAGCCAAGATGTACAGAGCATCTCTTCACATATTGCTCCTGTGCGCCAAGGAAACCACATCTCTCATTTTTTGATACATCCTGATCTTGTGGGAGTTTCTGCTAACGCTACTAGTTTCTCCACCCCCTAATGTCCTGTATGATACAAAGTATTCGATGGGTGGAGCGGCCAGTATATACTACCCTGTGGACACTACTACCACTTAATATGTTTAGTGAGGCAAATGCAAAATACTTCCACATGTGCATTGTGCAGTGTCCCAATAAATCAAGGTATTTATACAGTGTTCGGCATGGCTAGCGAATATAAACCACCAGGACCTTTAGATGCACCTCCTAGTGCAATTCGTAATTTATTTCAAGATGAAAGCTAAGAAAGACATAAATCCTACTTTTGTATTGATAATTTCTCCAAATACGATCATTTGTACAAGTACTTTTTATGAAATTAATGAAATGACTTCTTCCTCTATGTCAGTATCTTGCTCCAAAATTCTTTCACCGTTTACTCTCTCGTCTGCTAAATTAAGCTCATCTAAGTCAATGTCTAAATTGTCTTCTATCTCAAGGGTGGTGCACAACGTGCGTCCAACATCAAAGTTCTCATCTACTACATCATCACAATTGTACATCCATCTGGGCATATCTTCTTCATACTCTTCGCTTTCAATGTCTCGCAAGATCTTTTCATTGCAATACATGTAAACAAGTTTATCTGCTCGATCTGCAAGAAGTCAATTGTAAATAGTACTGTGAATATATTTGTACATGCTCCAGTTTCTTTCTGAGCCTGAGTTTGAAGAGCACTGACTTAGAACCTTCATCGCAAGGTTGCGCAATAAAGCATAATGCTCACCACCATTCATCATCCACCACTTCCATGCAGGTTGCTCTTTAGCCATTTGTTGAACAAGGGAGTTGGAAAAGAAACCCTCTTTCAATCGAAATGAGGTCATCTCCTTTATGCACTTTACACGATCATCAACATTATTATAGAAAGTGTTTACCACTTTATAAAAATCTTGCACCACCTCAACGTTGGACATCAAATCCATATTCCAATATTCAGGATCTAGCATGAAAGTACTTCAATAGGACTTTTCTTTGTCTACTGGAGAATGGTACACGCCATTGCTTTTCCACCACTGAATGCTCTAATTTCTCAGGAAACTCCAAACTCCGCTGGAAAATCCACCATTGCATCCATGCTTTCCCAAGATTAGGCGCTCTTTGATCAAGACTTCGTATGGCATACATAACAGGCATCATTACATGGTATGCATCCATCACACTGTTCCACCAACTTCTTCTCGTAAGCGCTGCCTTCAAGACTTTGATTTTCTCTTTCACTTTTTCAAGTTGAGTGCTCTCCCAGTCATGAAATGCCATGTTTCACAAACTGCATCTTTATTTCTAAGAAGAGACTCAAAAGTGTAAAAGTGAGTGCAAAACCTAGTCTCCACTAGCTTTAACATAACTGACATGCGAGGTCGAAAAATATCTAACACTCTCTATCTCTTGAGCATGAATCTCACAAGCTGGCAAGCAGTGTCGACGATTGAGGCAAACCATTTGGTATCATCACTTTTATACCAATCTTTTAATACAAGATTTAAACTATGAGTATTATAGCCTACCGAAAAAACATGTGGATATTATTGTCGCTGTAGGATTTTGGATGCATTTTTGCAATTCTTTGCATTGTCCATGACGACTTGGACTACATTTTTGGCACCCACTTCCTCTATCACAGAGCCAATGACTTGAGAAATGTAAGCCCCAGTTTTGATTGAACCAACTGAATCCACGGCACGGATGAAAGTCTCACCTCTAGGTGAAATAACCATTATATTAATTAATGGTTTTCTTTGTACATTAGACCATCCATCACTTACTATACTACATCCAGAAAGCTCTATATTGCTAAGAATTATTCTTTGTACATGTTCTTTTACTTGTGCATAACATTTCTCTAATAGATCATTTCGCATAGCATGGTACGTAGGCGGTGAGAAAACCCTGGTCCAAACTCACCAATTTTCTTCCATGCTCTCTTCCAATGCTCACTGTCCACCATCATCATAGCACTCCCAAAAAAGTAAATCGCTTCAGCAAGGGCGAGTTGTGCATCATCGAGTCGACCTTGACGTAGGCTTTCTTGCAATGAAGTTTGACGCATGGGTATATTTCCTACGTCAAAGTTTCGCTTGCAGGAAGAAGCGCTGGGTAGATTACTTTCTGGTTGCACATTGCCGTTCGGGGTACAAGTAGGCGATGTAGCGGGAGTTTGATGATTAGAATAACAGTGTTCTTGCTGCCTTGATACATTAACGGTAGGAGTGTCATGTTTTCTTGAATCTTTCTTTTGAATTTCTTCTCTTATGCGTTTGACCACTACTACAGATGAAGAGGGGTGGGTGCATGACTTTTTCTTCGGTCCGCCTAAAAAGTGTTCTCTTAGTCAAGGCACCCCACCTGATTTTACTGCATGGCATAGCTTACACTCCCAATCTATGAATCGATCACCAACGTTAATTGCATATTGCCACTCTATCCCAGGTGCCTTTTTTTTTCTGCTATTTGAAATTTGGACTCTATTGGAGGTATCACTGGATCCAACATTGTCCTCCATCTGAACAAATAACCTATTCAACCAAGCATATAACAATGAATACACAAATGAAAAAACAACAAAGTCACTCACGTATTACAAAACATACATCAGCAGACAAAGTACTTCGAAACTATCTTGACAAATACAAAAGATCATCACATAACACAAAACTACTTCAAAACTATCTTGCAAGGTCTTACTACAAAACTACTTCGAAACTATCATGCACATTGCACCCCCAATGCTGAAGGATGCCTTTTGTACCCAATTAAAGATACTTTACACAATCAAAGATCTATGCTTGCCCAATACTCTAGTATAGGACAATAGACCTTCTCTAACATTCACAAAGAAAATCAAAGATCTATGCTTGCCCAATACTCTAGTATAGGACAATAGAGCCTTGTCTACTCTAAACTATATCAAGTATCAAGAACCAATACAAGCCCCTAAGCAGGACTCTTGGCTCCATCCAACCATTCATAATGAGGTAGATTACCTACGTTGTCGTGACGTGGACGGTGTCGCTGGGAAAGTGCGAGACTTCTAGCTGTGAGAGTGGCTTCTAATTCCAACAAGGAAATACACACACATAACTCTCCAAGGAGCATAAGAGATTTCCATTTTTTATGACATGTACATGTGCCAATTCACTTCAATACATCCCCAAATTCAGCTTGATGATTACATAAAAATTGTTTGTCAAGAGCATGACCAGTTCTAAGCATAGATCTCCTGATTCTTTTTCCAAATGGTTCAAACATATCACATGTAGGCATAGCACAAACTTCAAAAGATTCCCATATACATGTGACCATTTACATCACATGTACCATATAATGCCAATTCCATCATTTTAAAATGTCTCCTCAGAGTAAAAAAAAGAAAACGAATTTATGATTTTCGCTTTTCCACGTTCTGCTTCACTGCAGTATGCACCAAATTCATCATTTCCCTTGTATTTTGTAAGATTTTTGAAGATCATCTCATTCGATAGTGCTTCCTTTCCTCTGTATTTCAAATCCCTACAAGGCTTGAACAGAAGTCATTCTCACAAAACGAAATATTCTGCAAATTTTCAACTCTGGTTTTATTTCTTCTCCCCCGTTTCTGCATATCCCTGTGTATGCACCATTTTTGCTGGTTATTATCCCTTTCCCGCAAGAGAATCGGGCACCTCACCTTTTTGCAGCCCAAAAATCACATTTTCCCAGTTTGAAATACTGCGCCTCCTTATTTCCTGCTTAATATTCGGTGCTTAATATTCAGAAATTTCTTTTTTTTTAAAAACTTTCGCATGCCACGCAAGCCGCCACCTTCAAATATGTCTCCAGCTATTGCCTCTGCTAAGCACAGCAATCTTCACACGTTGCATCCAGTCAAGTCACATGGCTCTTTATATGGATCTGTTGGTTGATCTTGCTGATCTTCAACGATCTAGTCCATATTGATAAGAGATTATATTGCCGAGTATTATGGGTTAGGGATTAGGAAACGGCCCCTGTGTGTGGACAGGGGGTGAGCGTCCTAGTTGCCAATGATGCCATAGATACTCTGATGAAGGAATGATGGGAAAATTTAAGAATCAACCGGATAACTTGGAAGATTGTGATCAGTGATACTATGGTTTTATTAAAGGATTGTTTTAAACTGGTTGAATCTGTGAAAAGGCAATTTCATATTGGGTGTGTGAGTGGTGTGACTAGTTTTATTTTGCATGAACATCTGGCTAGGGGGCCTTAGAACTCTTTTCCTTGGTACCCGGGACAAAACCTAACCAAATTCTTAATTGGATCCCATCACTACAGTGGTTGGGTGGTTGGCTAACCCATGGGACTGGATGGGGTTAGGCTGGACTGATGGATCCGTAAATCGAGACTCAAACTTTTGTTTTTACGATAGATAAAATAAATCCCGGACAGTAACTGTTCTATGGATAGGAATCAACGGCTGTGCCTCTTGAATGGGGAAAAAAGCGTTGATCCCAATGATCCAAGTGCAAGTTTCTTCCTTGATCTGACCAAGTATCTTATAGATGTAATTGGATCAACTCGATCAGAAATGATCTTGACTATGTTAGAGTAAAAAGTTATCCTGGTGGAATCGCCTGTGCCTTCCGGTAAAGGAAGTTTTTCCGGGTTCGGTTTTGGAACAACCGACGGATTAGTCTCTTATCCGGATATCCGTGGGTGAGGCCCCGAATGTGGGACCCCTGTCCCGCGCGAGAAGTGCTACTTCCGCTGCTAGTATCCCAAATCAGTTGCTCGGTGGGAACAGGGGGATCTTACATTGTACATGTAGCTACCCATCATGAGGTATACTCTACCCATCTTCACTATTTGGCTGCCCATCATCATGTAGTGCAGCCTTTGCCATATGCACATACTCTTGCTCACCGTCATGCTTCTTGTAATCTTTATTCTTGATAGATTCTTCATCATAGCCATGCAAAGGGGATGAAGGGGAAGGTTTTGTGCATTCATCAAGAACAAAAGTATCCCATTTAACTCTTGATCGAAGGTGAGTAGTATTAAGAGACTAAGGTTATGTAGAAGGGGAAGAGAAGGGTGTGAGTGTGAATGGACTTAAGGTCCACTAGCTCATCTATTTAAAGGTGGAGCTAGGAGGCATTTTGTATTGAGCAAGGCCAAGTTGTATTCATAAACAACTTAATAAGCAAGATATTGTTCTTGTATTTTGTGAGTCTCTTCTCTCCACACACTTGAACTAGCATGAGCACCACGTTTTCTCAACATGGTATCAGAGCCTAGGTTGATTAGGCCCCTTGTGGTGTAGATTAGGTCATTTTCTTCTCATATTTCTTATCTCTTCACTTGTGGAGCTCAACCCCCTGGCAGTGGAGGAGCTCTACCAGCTTGTAGAGGCAACATCTTGAGGAGATCCCAACATGGGAGATGAAGAGCAGGTCCGGGCGTTCATGAATGTACGGCCAATTTGAAGAATCAGCTACTCGACGCAGCGGCATTCTCACCTGTGCAGGCCGGTGCCATTTTTTGCTGCAGTCGTGGTCGTACAACCATTCTCCGCCTGTGAGCCATTATAGGCTATGGGAGTTGAGGGCTTTTGAAGCCCACTCATTCCCCTATCTACAACTCAAGTTTGAGCTCATTTGAAGGAATGACGCGCCTGCTACTAGCAAACAAACCAGGCGGCCACTATTTTTTTCATGCAAGCTTTCCATTAAAGCTTCAACTTGATTGTTTTCTTGCTCTAATCTCCTCCTCCCTTGCTCTAAACTATAAGTGTGTGGATCAACATGTTTCTCATGTGTCACTTACAGGATGACTGATGATTTTATACATAAATTCTTGAAGTTCTTTTGAAGGTTTAATTAACAGTGAGACCATGTGAGGCAGGTGCTAACAACAGAGCTTACAGCTATGCTAAATGCTCGGACACCCCTAGCACGTGTTGGCGAGGCAAAAGAGATTGCAGAAACAGTGGCTTTCCTTTGCATGCCTTGCTCTTCCTTTACCACTGGGAGCATTTTCACTGTGGATGGTGGCATGACCGCTCACTGTTTTATCTAGATTAACAAGTGTTTTTGGTCTCTAGTGTTGTATTTTTCTAATATAATTCTCGCTACACTATTGACAATGTGGAAGAGGATATTTATAGCTTGATATATTTGTAAGAGACAATTCAAGGATATCATTTGGGTAATTGTAGTGGACGTATTTTGTGAGAAATTTTTAAAGAGCAAAACGAAATAATATTTTATTATAGTATGGAGAACAACTTCCATTTACTAGCTTGTTATATTTCATGATTTTAAGTAAGCACATACATTATGGGTTTTAGAACTGGAGTTTTCTTTATGCTATATTAGAGAACCATTTTTGTTTTTTGCACAAAAGAGATTCATCTTTCTTTACTTTACTTTTTGTAAGAGTTACATAACTTTGTAGAATATAGTAATTTAAAGAAGTTGGACCCACCTTTTAAAAATGGCCAAATAAAAACAAGTCCATTCTTGATAAATTATTAAGCCATGTTTAAACTATTATTTCACTAACATAAAGATGGGATCCATAACTTTGTAGAATATAGTAATTTAAAGAGGTTGGACCCACCTTTAAAAAATGGCCAAATAAAAACAAGTCCATTCTTGATAAATTATTAAGTCATGTTTAAACTATTATTTCACTAACATAAAGATGGGACACTCATAGATGGAAGTCAATTGTTATTCATAAAAATGTGTGGCTACCTCATCTCCATGTGCAAAAATTAAATAAGGGATGGTGTCATACTCACTCAAGGATGTTTCTTGTAGCCTGTAGGTGTTTCATTTAGGAAGATTGTTTTGTTTTTTCAAAAAAAATTGATTTAGGATGCTAGAAACGATGCCATTAATATATATTCTAGATTCATTCAATGTGTTTCTGACGTTTTCTCAATTTTGCCATAGTAAATATGCTCATTTTAATCCAAATGTAGCCTATACTCAATTTCACCATAGTAATTATTCTCATTTTAATCGAAATGAAGCCTATGCAATTTATAAAGCCAAAATATGTTCTAGTCCTCTTCATCATCACAGAATGAAACAACGTGAAAACTAAGGCAGTCTGTGGTGGATAGACCATCCTCATCTATTGAGGTTGCTGCTCATGCAAACTCTAGTGCCATGGTAGGCATGTCATCCTCTCCTAGTCATCGTGTGCTGACAATGCCACCGGCTATGATGATAATGATGAAAAAAATAGCTTAATTATTTGTTAATCAAACGCTTAAAAAATGGGTGCATCATTATCAAATGATGCAACCATGGCCCTCCATGCCTTTATATAACCAAAAAATAATCATTTTGAAGATAAAAATCATCGCTATTATTTTGTGCTGCTCAATCTTTTATAGAACGATATTAAAATATAAAGAGGAGATACCTTTCCTTATATTATGCCTTGATATAATAGAGGTTGTGTTGGACAAAGAATGGTTTTTCTAGGTTTTTCCATACGAGTCTCGGTGTGATATTTTGGCTGAATGCATACTCTATGCCGATAAAAGGAAAGATTATTTACCTCTGTAACGATATTAAAATATAAAGAGGAGAAACCTTTCCTTATATTATGCCTTGATATGATAAAAGCTGTGTTGGAAAAAGAATGGTTTTTCCATATGATTCTCGGTGTGGATATAAAGTATTTAAACCATGTAATCACCTTTGAATATAGTAAGAAGATTTTCACTCTAACTAGTGACCTCTATAGTTTAATGCCTGAAATTTCTTCTTATATTAATTATGAATTATAATGTATGATGATAGACATTCTTATCTAGCTTTGAAAATTGTTCATGTGCTTTGCTCTTGACAAGAATGCAAATATAATTCAACAATGAGATCAATGTGTAATCTTGTAGGAATTAATACTATTTGATATAGGGGTGTAAGCATGTTAACGTTTACTAAATAGCATGTCCATGGACATTGCTTGCTAGCATATGCTATTTGCGTTTCTATTTATTTAACAAGGTGCCTTTTGAAAAAGAGTTTTTTTTAAACGAGACGTTTTTTAATACAATTTAAAAAAGAACCCTCAAGAGTTACTCCCACGTCTTCCCTCCCACTCTCCCTCTATGTAATAAACACCTGCAAAGAAAGTCCTCTCTCTCTCTCTCTCTCTCTCTCTCTCTCTCTCTCTCTCTCTCTCTCGCTCTCCCCCCCCCAAACGTGGATATTACAGGCAAGATTATAGGGCTGATTGTTGAGGACAAAAGAGGTGCATTCTCAGTAGGTGATGGAAGAAGTAGTGATGGAAGGGCTGATTTGTTGATACACACAAATGTTTTGGTGGACACACACACTTAGAATGCCCTATCTCATTCTTCCTCTCTCTCTCTCTCTCTCTCTCTCTCTCTCTCTCTCTCTCTCTCTCTCCCCCCCCCCAAACCTGGACATTAGAGGCAAGATTACAGGGTTGATTGTTGAGGACAACACAGGTGCGTTCCCCAGTAGTGATGGAAGAAGGTAATTTTTTGTATTATGATTGCAATGTTCATGGAAGAAGATGGTACATGCTACATTTTTGTATTGTTACCAAGTCACTTGACTGGATTGTAAAGCTCACTTTCACTAATTGTAGGATTTCAAAGACATGAAGATTCAATCAGTCATACCCTTTGGGAGAAACAACTTGAATCACGTGCCATCATCAGAGAAGAGAGAACAATGGGAACGAAGCAAGCGCAAGAGCGAGACTAACTTGATGGAGATTGATGAATCAATAAAGCAACGAATCATCTTTGAGATAGTAAAGTTCTTCAATGATAGGACCCAAAGCATGGAAAAGAAACTAAAGTGTAAAATCTTCAATCGAATTCTACAACACCCTGTAGTGCTAAGATTACGAGATCAATGAGTCATCTAGAGAGGAGCTGCAAGTGCAAGCAGCTGTAGTAGCTAATGTGCGCAACACATTGGCAATTGTTAAGTAGCCCCCAACAAATAAAGAAGAGTTGTTCTTAAAGAAAAGTACTTTGACCATGCTAATGAACTCAACTGAAGACATGCCCATTGCTAAGGTGGCAAGGGTTTTGCAGGTTTCCAAGCCATCCTTGTACAAGGCAAGGTCTCATGTCCAAGCCACTTCATATGATGGTAATGGCTTATTCTCATTGGTGGCATGTTGGAAGCATCAACGTGGCAGTACCATAACTGAAGAATTGAAAGAACTAGTTTACTCATTTTGAGAATCCGAGTCACGTGTTTCTCCCAATAAGGAAAAAGATTAGGAAAGAAAAGTTACATCAAACACCCAGTCCATCTACTCGATGAGCCACACGTATATTATGTTTAATTGTTCTAGTTTTAAGTGTTAACCAACTTACTAACTCATTTTATGGGCACATTCTTTACCTAATTAGCATATTTATCATCTTCTAATTAGCCTAAATGATACTAACTAATTGGCATAAAAAGTTCATATATGCTAGGTAGCATATTTCTCATGCTAGTTAGCATATCTATCATGTTAAGTAGTATATCTATCATGCTAAGCAATATATCTATCATGCTAATATATTTCATGCAAAGTAACATATCTTTCATGTTAAGTAGCATATATTTCAATTTAGTTAGCATTTCTTTCATGCGAAGTAGCATATTGTACATGCTAGTTAGCATATTTAGTACTATAAGTAACATATTTTCATGCTAAGTAGCATGAAAATCATGACATTAGCATATTTAGTACTATAAGTAACATATTTTTCATGCTAAGTAGCATGAAAATCATGATGTTAGCATATCTTGCATCCTAAGTATCATATCTTTGATGCTAATTAGCATATGTTGCATGCTAGTTAGCATCATTAATTTCGTTCTAAGTAGCACATCTATTTGATCTTGCTAGTTTCAAGTCATGCTAAGTAATGTATCTTTTATGATAAGTAGCATATCATACATGCTAGTTAGCATATTTTTCACTCTAACATATCTTTCATGCTAATTTGCATATCTTGCATGTTAGTTAGCATATCTTTCCTACTTCAGGTCATGCTAAGTAGCATATCTATCGTGTTGTTAGCATATCTTTCAACCCAAGTAGCACATCTTTCATGCTAAGTAATGTATCTTTTTGGTTTTTTTTCTGTAGGTTGAGTTGTTTCGTAGATTCAAAGCTTCTCATCCAAAATGTAAAATTCAATTGCATTCATTTGAGTATTTGAAGCCTTTCTTTGTTCATCGAGTGAAGGACAGATATACATGTTGCTGTGAATATCATGTGCAGATGTCTTTCTTGAAAGATGCACTCAATCACATGCGCTCTCACAAGTTTGGTCTCCGTGGGTGTGGATGTCCATGTAGTTGTGAGATTTGTGATGGAGATGTTACGAACAAAACATGCTCATCTGTAGGGCATACCTTCAATGGTGTCACACAGTTGTGGGAGAGTCAATAGTCTGCCCCTGAAGCAAGAAGATGAGTCCTTCCATAACAAAAAGTGCTTGATGGGGCAATGCAAAAACTGTGGTGTGAAGAATTTGGCATGCTGCCCTTTGGAGACAAGAAAGGGAGGGAATTCTATGATTGTGAAGGTATTTGCATTTGTGGAAACTATGGACAAAGAAGGAAACAAAAGGAAGAGGAAAGATCTTTTGAACAAAGAGATACAGTGTTGGGAGTTTCTTGCACTTTTGAAATCCAAGCTACATTTCTTCATTACTCACAATTATGTTGCCCGGTGGGGGCAAGCACAACCGTTTAAAGAATGTATTCAAAATTTCCGTGATGATGTGGTTGTATTTGTGATCGACTTTGTTGAAAACTATGCTTTTAAAGAGAATAATGAGATTCAGTCTATGCATTGGCATTCGACACAAGTTACCATACTTGTACACATAACTTACTATAGGAAGGCAGGTGAACTCATCAAAATTGTCCACTTCTTCATTTCAGATGACAGAGTTCATGACACCTTGTTTGTGCAACATTGCTTTATGTTGCACTTTAAATGGTTGAAGGAACAAGGGGTAACAATTAAATCACATTGGGTGTGGTCTAATGGTGCTGCTTCATAGTTCAAGGCATGTAGGTCATTCTATTTTGTAGCAAGGTATGCAAGTTTGACTAGGATACAAATGAGTCATTTCTTCTCAGCATCAGGACATGGCAAGGGAAAACATGATGGAGAAGGAGCTATGGTGAAGAGAACGTTGACACATGAACAATTAAAGCCAGACGATGCTACCTTAGAGTGTGTTGCTAATGTAGTCACTTACTATAGGGACAACCTATCAGAGGGTGCTAAAGCTTGCTATTCTTCAAAACAGAGAAACTATGCCCGTGTTTTTGGGGGGGTCAAAGTAGAAGATGTAAATAGGGAGGTAAAATGGAATTGTGAACCTATCCCAAAGTCATGCTCTGTGCATGTCATTCGTGCTCATAACCCACGAGATTCTAGAAGACTTGCCATCAAACATTTGGCTTGCGTTTTTGATGCATGTCATATGATTTTAAAATTCTGATTGAGAACTGATGAGTTGAAATGGATTCTGATTGAAAAATGATGATTCCTGAATTTTTGGTTGAAAAGCGATAAACTAAGCAAAACCACAATGAGGATGAATGGGACGACGAGTCCCTGTGGTGTTGATGTAACTAGAATGATGATAATGACTTCAACAAATCACTATGAGATTAGTGGATTGTGCTGTCAGATTGTAAACTCTTGACCGAGTGGATCAAGTTAAGGGATGACAAATTAAAAATCTATAAAATTGAAATCCCCCATGGAGTACTGTTCAAATGGAAATTTCGGTCTAATAGACCATTATTGTGTTAAAGATATAAATGATATGTTTTGATTGAATTGTTATATGATAATGCAAGTATCTTTATCCCACGATTCTGTGGGGAGCTGACCTATCTAAAGAACCTCAAAATCAGATGAATCAAAAATCAGATTTGAATCATAAATAAAGGGACTTACCAAGATTTTTCGTATTGATAGGAACATGGATCGAGGTCGTCGTATTGATAGGAACTTGTGGAAACTCTAGTGTCATAGCAAGCCAAGATGTATGGTGCCACTCAAGTAGCGAAAGATGCATTTAACTGCCTTCCAATGCTGAGACCTTGGGCTATGCATAAACCTGCTCACCTGTGAGACTGCAAACTGAATGTCTGGTCTCGTAATGCATATATAAATGAGGCAACCAACAGGCTGTCTGATAGAGTGTGACATCAAAGTGATATCCAGCATCATGAAGACTCAACTTCAAATCTGTCTCCATTGGAGTAGCAATAGGCTTGCCGTCTCTTCAAGGCCAAATCCCCCTAACAATGTCTCAATATACTTTGTTTCAAACAAAGCAATACCTCCATCACACTGCTTAAATTGTATCCCCAACTAATGATGCAAATGCCCCAAATCTGACATCTCAAAAGAGGCATTCAAATCAGCCTTAAAATTAGCAATATGACTCTCATTTGGTCCTGTGATGAGCAGCATGTCATCGACATAGAGAGCAATGATTAGATGTACATCATCCACCACATGTTTAACATACAAAGTGCTTTCTGTTGGACTATTCTGAAAACCATGTGCAGTCAAATAATTTTAAACCATATAAAGCCTTTTTCAACTTGCACACTTTGTTTTCCTGCCCTCTTTGAACAAAACCACAAGGCTGCGATACATACACCTCCTCATGCAAATCTCCATTCAAGAACGTAGTCTTTATGTCCAACTGATGTACATTCCAACCATTATGAGCTGCGAATGCACAAATGCTACGAATGGTAGTCATACGACAAGTGGGAGCAAAAGTCTCATCAAAATCAATGCCCTTTTCTTGAGCATAACCCTTTGCAATAAGTCTAGCTTTATAGCGATCAACACTGCCATCTGGCTTTTGTTTCAACTTAAAAACCCACTTACATCCAATGACCTTTTTACCAATAGGCAAATTACACAAAGACCATGTACCATTCTTCGCTATAGCATCATATTCACTTTGCATTGCAGCCAACCAATTTTCTGATTTTTGTGCCTCATCAAATGAAAGAGGTTCTTCCTCTTCACACATAGTAGACACAGCCAAAGCATAACAATCTGATGCATAAGAGGCATCCTGAAAACCTGAACGAGTACGACTAGACATAGGTGCATCAATTTTACTATCACGCAAGGTTTGCACCAGCCATTAGGCATACCTCTAGCTTTGCTCATTTTCAGCCCTATCCTCATAAATTACAAATCTGCATAGGCTGAATATTTGCCTCATTAGGACTTGCATTTGAATTCCCACCTGTAAATAGAGGCAACAACGTATCAAATACATCCCGTGAGCTCACACCTGTCTCTTTGGTACATGATAACAAAGGTTGCATAGCATCTTCCACAAAAACAACATCTCGACTAATCAAGATATGCTTTGACTATGGATGATACAATCTGTAACCCTTGCTCTCAGCACTGTAACCAACAAAAATGCATTTGACAGTGCATAGGCCAAGCAAGCAAAGACACACAAGTGACCAATAGAAGGCTTCCTGCCATGCCAAGCTTTGTATGGAGTAATAGATTGCAAGGCCTTATTAGTGGGACACGTGTTGAGTACATATGCAGCACACATGACAGCCTCAAGCCAAAACGCATGTGGCAAAGCTTGGCTCTTGACCATACATCGTGCCATCTCTATAAGTGACCTGTTTTTCCTCTCAGCAATACCATTTTACTGAGGGGTATACCGCATTGTACATTGGTGTTTTATCCCACGACTAGCCAGAAATGCATCAAACTCTTTAGACATGCACTCCCCCCCTCGAAGACGGAGGGTGCCCACAATACAATTGGATACATTTTCAACCATAAGCCAAAACGTTAGAAGCACAAAAACACTTCGGACTTTGCCTTCAGTGGATATACCCATGCATGCCTTAAGTAATCATCAATGAAAGTCACGAAGTACAAGTGTTTACCAAATGACGAAGTTTGCATAGGCCCACATACATCACTATGTACAAGTTGCAATTTGCGAGTGGCCCACACAGAACCATCCTTTGGAAATGCAGAATGCTGCATTTTGCCCAAAATATAGTCTTCACAAACATGTTTCAATGGTGCCTCAACCGGGGGGCAATGAAGCAACCATATCAAATTTCTGCAAACGCAGCAAACTAGCAAAGTTCAGATGACCAAAATGAGCATGCCATAGTTTTGCATCTGAAACTGTCTTTTCATCAAAAACTGCATTTGCTAAATCTTCCACACACTTGTCATAAGAATTGAGCCTATAGAGCCCACGAAACAAGGTGCTAGATACAATAATCGTATCACCAGAAGTCAAATCATGAACAATACATCTGTCATCCACAAATTTGACTACAAGTCCACGTCTAGCAAGCGCAGAGATAGACAATAGATCTTTTCTTTATCCCTGGCACATACAAAGCATCTAAAAGTGTGAAAGCGTTGCCATTTGTAGCTGCAGTAAGCATAATTTTACCAATGTCCTTCACTGGGTAAGAAGCATTATTGGCACATGTGACAGTATTCCCATTTAGGGACAGCCTCAAGACAAGTGAACATATCACGATGCGAGGTAATGTGCTTTGTAGCACCACTGTCAAAATACCATACATTAGAGTCAACAGAAACTGCCAAACATGCATCATGTACAGATGGGTCATACTGGCAATACACGCTAAACGCCCATTCTGTATCCTGCACAACATTTGTAGAATCTGCATTTGTAGAAGCATCCACTATTGTGGCTGCATTTGACTCTTTCTTCTTTGCCTCTTTAGCCTTTAGCTTCTTAATGACATGATCTGTTGCCTTACAATAGTTGCACCTGATCTTTTTCTTGCCTTTATCAAGACCCTTCTCAGACTTATTATTGCTACCTATGGAAGGAGAAGAAGTTGCAGACCTACTAATAGGAGAAGAAATAGTGGAAGGGACTGCCTTACCATTTCTTCTCTGTTGATTGCTGGGCAGCAATAAATGCTTGATCAATCGCACGCTGCCTTGTTTTACCTGGACTACGCTTCTTGCAAGAGCTTGTCGACTAAAGTATCATACTTGACAACATCAGGTCTGTCCTCAGTATAAGTCTCCATGTGGAAGCAAAAGTCTGATATGACTCAGGTAAAGCATCAAGATCAGTCTGCACAAGAGAATGATCAGGAATAATCTCACCTGCAGAAATCAACTGTTCCTTGAGATCTTTAATCTCAGCAAGAAAAACATTCATGTCATCATCTTCCTGCATAATCTTAGATTCTAGCTCTTTATGCAGGTAAGAGATTTTTGCCTCGTTAACCTGCATACAAACCAGCTAGAATATCCCAAGCCTGTTTTGCTATTTTAGCTGAACAAATATGTGGGGTGATGTTACGTTTAATAGAAAGGGCAATTAAGGCATGAGCCTGCGCATCTTTACCATCCCAATGAGCTTATTCAGCAGTGGGTAAAACAGCAGCAACAGTAGAGCTTCTAGAACCTGCAACATCCTTAACAGATCCTACATCCACAGAACCTGGACGTACATCCATACCCTGCACAATGTTCCACACTCCTTTTGCAACCAAAACATGCTGCATCATGTATGCCCAAAGTGGGTAGTTGCTGTTCCACACTCCTTTTGCAACCAAAACATGCTGCATCATGTATGCCCAAAGTGGGTAGTTGCTGTCTCTATCCAGTTTGTCATCAGCAGATAACATGCGAAATACATCATTGCTGTTATCAGCCATGGCCACCACTGAGTGAAACTGATGCAAAAGCTACCTGTAATGAAGCAAAGACTGAACAGAAAACAACTCGTGCTTTGTAGCACGGTCCACAATAGAACACGTATGCTTATTTTGCAGAAAACTGCACTGTTGAAATTTCTACACAAAATGACGAAAACACCCGCACAGAACTTGTAATGCAAAAACGGAGCCCGAAACGACCTCAGATGCAATTTTTTAGAACGCAATACCCTACGGGCCTATTTGCAGAGTATAGAGACCTGCAAGTGCTCGTGAAAGCTCACCTCAATCGGAGAACGTGAGTCGGAGGTGCTAGCGGTGTAGCCCTGGGAGCCGATGCCTGCTCTGATACCAATTATTGGAATTAGGATTGCAGGAAAGCACACAAAGCTTGGAGAAGAAGAAGCAAGAATGCACACAATACACAATGTATTAGATTGTGTCAATGTACAAAAGATAAGTTAGCCCTAGAAAGATGGGCGTATATACAAGCCAAGGGAAAAAACCTCCTAAAGAGGGAAAAAGTGCCTCGACGGTCCTAAGTGTGTTCACACACATCACTGCCTATATATATATGGCAACACTGTCCTCCTGGCTTTTTGGAAACAAAGATGAATGAATTCTTAGAGTTAACCCAAGGGAGAAGAACTATTGAAGTATATCACCAAGCGTTCGCTCTCCTCCTCAAATACTAACCACCGCTGAATGAAGAACAGCTGATGTCCACGTTCATTCAGGGACTGAATGAACCTTTGAATATTTTGGTGAAGAACGCTAACTCAGTTTCCATGGCCGAAGTAGTGCAGATGGCGAAGGATTTCTCCAAGGCCTTTGATGTCAAGTTCCCACCAAAACCAGCACCATCACCTTTTAAAAGGTTTTTAGTTCCAAAAGGTGATTCCAACCTTCCACCGCCTAAGAGATATCAGGGTCAAGCCCAGGATATGGGAAGTTTCAGAATGGAAGAAATGTCTTTTTCTTGAAACTCAATCCCCTGGAATTCAACTTCAGAAGTTCCATCCTTGAACAAGAGAGTAAAATGCTATAGGTGTCAAGGATTTGGACATCGTAGTATGGATTGTCCAACTTCTTTTGGATCAAGGTTTTCATGGCAGGCAAATCAAGGATCAAGATTCCAAACTCCAGCTCCTTCCTTCCACAATAATCAGGTTTCTATCCGCCAAAATCAGGGAAATCCCAGAGGTAGACCAAAGAGAGTTTTTACCAAATTCCACTTCCAAGGCAGTAACACTGGAAGTGATTGAAGAGAAGAAGAAGAAGATGAAAGAGATCATACTCCACCTGCGAGATGAGGACATCTCACGTTTTTTAAGTGAGGTAGGATGTAAGATTCCTCCCCCAGCCCCTCAAGATGTCCAGTTTCTCCTCCTGTAAAAATCAATCCCCTTTTTAAAATAAAAACAGATCTTGTTTCTATCTGTTTTGGCCTAGAGAGAGAAAATATTCTAGAGAGAGATAATTCAATTTCTAGATATCTTTGGATGAAAAAATATCCCTTCTTATTATTAAAATTATTTTCCCTGAAATAGAAATTCAAAAAGAACTTTCGCGTGTGCAATTGAAATAAATTGAAAATAGGTAAAAAGGACCTTAGCCTGAGGGTCCAGATTTTTTAAAATTTTTTGATTAAGGTTCCTATGGACCAATAAGATTAATCCAAATGTAGGGAGGAGATAAATTGAAGAATAAAATAAAAATCCCGCAAAAAAGAGTAAATACTCACATAAGATGAAGAGTTGACTAAGGACAAGGTTTATTAGTTAAAAAAGAAGAGATATTTAGAGGAAATGATGCATTTTGGACACCTCAGTGTGGGGAATTCCCCTCATGAAGGAGGCACCTATTTCACATGTGTGGATGAGTTTTAAACTCACAAATAATGAGATATTTTCATCTCTCCTCTCTCCTGTTTCAACTAGATCCAAAAAGTAAACTAAACTGACCTAAAAATGGTTAAAAACTGACCAAATTGATCTAGAAAATTCTAGAATCAGTTTGCTTGGTAAGAGGCTCACTTTTTCCTATAAATAGAAGCCTCCCCCTTTGTAAAAGGTTAATAGTGTTTATGCACTGTGTTACTCTACTCCTCCCCAGAGTCAAATACATTGAATTCAATTGACAATTCAATTGTTTTTGACTAAATCCTCTCCAAAAGAACTGGTGGCCACTCTTGTTGCAAACAAGAGTAGAACCCTGAATCCCTCAAGCCATAGGAAAGCTTACAAGTTCCATGTAAGCTTAATTCTTACTTATTGTGAATTTTAAATCTATGGTTTTCTTAAATTTTATGCTTTGAAAATGTTTGAATTAAAAAATGATGCTATGCCTTGATGGAAAGGCCACCCCCCTTCTCTTCTTTACAATTCAGCCCTTCCTAATCCTAGAAAGTTTAATGATGCTATGCCTTGATGGAAAAGCCACCCCCCTTCTCTTCTTTACAATTCAGCCCTTCTTAATCCTAGAAAGTTTAATTAAAAGATTGATTAAACTCTTTTCATTATTAACTCTCTTGATTTTTAGAAAATGGAGTAGATTAGAGATATTAGAATTCAAATTGGATTAATTCAAGTCCTAAATTGAATGTTAAAATTGAGAAATGGTCACCCATACAAAGGAGATTATGGCTGTGGAACTAAAGTTTATCATTAAGTTATTCTAAAAGAGCAATTCCTTCCGTTTGTGCATTCTAAAAGAATTATTTTTATTTCAAAAGTGTTATTTCCATTAAAATTGAATTTATGCATAGAAAGATACATAAAAGAATTATTTTTATTTCAAAAGTGTTATTCCCACTAAAATTGAATTTATTTTATGCATAGAAAGATGCATAAAGGAATTTATTTTTATTTCAAAAAAGTTATTCTCATTAATTTTGATTTTATGCATAGAAAGATGCATAAAGGAATTTATTTTTATTTCAAAAGAGTTATTCTCATTAATTTTGATTTTATGCATAAAAAGATGCATAAAAGAATTTATTTTTATTTCAAAAGAGTTATTCTCGTTAATTTTGATTTTATGCATAGAAAGATGCATAAAGGATTTATTTTTATTCCAAAAGTGTTAATTTCATAATTAAACTTGATTTTTTGCATAGAAAGATGCATAAAGGATTTATTTTTATTTTAAGTGTTATTTTTCTTAAAATTGAATTTATGCATAAATAGATGCATAAAAGGATCTTGTTAAAAGTGTTATTCCCAAACTGAAGTTGATTTTATGCACAAATAGATGCGTAAAGAATCTTTATATCAAAAATTAGAATTCTCTTAAATTCTATGTTTAAACGAATGTGATGAGATGTGATGAGAATCAGATAGATGTGAATGAATGGATGGATGGATGTGATATGAATAGAAGTGATGAGAATGTGATGTGGATAGATGTGATATGTGATGTGAATCAGATAGATGGGAATGAATGGATGGATGGATGTGATGTGAAGAGGTGATGAGAATGTGAGGTGGATAGATGTGATGAGATGCGATGTGAATCATATAAATGTGAATGAATGGATGAGATGTGATGTCATGTGAATCAGAATGTAAATGAATGATATGAGATATGAGTGAATGTATGTGATGATAAAATGAATGTGAATGTGTATGTGAGGAATGGATGTGAATGAGTATGTGAGGAATGGATGTGAATGAGTATGTGAAAGAATGGATAAGGATGTGTATGAGAAGAATGGATGTGAATGTGTATGAGAAGAATGGATGTGAATGAGTATGTGAAAGAATGGATGTGGATGTATGTGAAAGAACGGATATAGATGTGTATGTGAAAGAATGTGATGTGATGTGACATGAATATATGCGGATATGAAGTGATAGATATGAATGTATGGATAGATATGAGTAGTCGTACATGTGAACGATTGGATTGGATGGATGTGGATGAGATGTGGATGAATGAGATGAGATGTGTATGAATGACATATGATGTGGATAGAAGTGATGTGATATAATGGTGATGAGAATGAATGTGATGGATATGAATGAATGTGATGTGATAGGATGTGAATCGGATAGATGTGAATGAATGAGATGTGAGGTAAAATGAATGGATGAGTTGTGAGTGAATGTGATGTGGTCTGAATGGATGAGATGTGAATGAATGTGATGTGATGAGATGTGGATATGGGTAGATGCGAGTGGATGAGATCTAATGAGGATAAATTGAGGAAAGATGTGGATATGGGTAGATGCGAGTGGATGAGATCAAATGAGGATAAATTGAAGAAAGATGTGATGAGATGAAAATGATGTGATTGCCATGAGAATAGGAATACTTGTGAAATGGTTGTGGAATTAAATAATGTAGTTGATGTGGAACAATGTGGAAAGACAAGTTCGTTATAGAAACTGTATTTATGACCTGTTTTTTAATGAATGTTTTATGTCAAAAATGTTGGGGAAGCATATTTTGACCGTCTTGTGAATGAGGTCGTGTGGAGACCTAATCTAAAAAGTTGCAACAGCTGACGGAGGGTCAATGGAGGACATCTCGCGTAGCAAGGTTGGCCGAGATCTTGACCAGCCTCGATTAAAATGGTGAGCTTCCAGTATGGTGAATGAGGGACCAAGGAAGTGGCCTATGAGTGAAGCGCTAGGTCACCTACGAAGGATCCTAGAGGGTGCTGACCATACAGTGCTCGGGCTTTGGGTCGCCGATGATACCCACACGTTTATCGTGGAAGATATTAGAACAAGGAGTAAGAGTTGTTTTTTGAATTCAGGCATGGATCTAATTGACTGACCTTGCTGGTCCTCAACGGTTGAGTCCATGGCCCTTTTATATGGATCCATTGGTTGATCTTGCTGATCTTCAACAGAGTTTCCATTTTGATATGTGAATATATTGGCAGTTACTATGAGCTAGGAACTATCAAAAAGGCACCTGGTGTTTGTGAGCGTTCTGGTTTGCCAATGATGCCATAGGTACACCGATGAACGAATGATTGGAAATAAGGATTTAACCAAAGATTTTGAGAATTAGGATCAGTGACTCAATGGTTTCATTAAATGATTGTTTTTAAAGATAGGTGATTCTGTGAAAAAGGCAATTTCATATTGGGTGTGTAAGTGGTGTGACTAGTTTTAAGTTCGCATAAATATCCGGCTAGGGGGCCTAGGAACTCTTTTCCTTGGTGTACCCGGGACAAAACCTAACCAAATTCCTAATTGGATCCCATCACTACAGTGGTTGGAACCCATGGGACTACTGGATGGGTTAGGCTGGACTGATGGATCCCTAAATTGAGACTCAACTCTGTTATGGTACGATAGATGAAGTAAATCCCGGACAAAAATTGTTCTATGGAAAAGAATCAACGACTGTGCCTCTCAATGAGGAAAAAAGCGTTGGTCTCTATGATCCAAGTGCAATCTTTTCCCTGATCTGACTATGGGACTTACGGGTTCGATTAGATCAGTTCTGTTAGATAAGGCTTTTGATGACGTTAAAGAAAAGTTATCCTGGAGGAATCGCCTATGCTTTCCGGGCAAGGGAAGTTTTTCCGAGTTCGGTTTTGGAAGAACCGATGGATTAATCTTTTGTCCGGATATCCGTGGGGTGGGCGAGGCCCCGAGTGTAGGACCCTGCCCCGCGCAAGAAGTGCTACTTCCGCTGCTAGCACCCCTGAATTTGTTGCGTAGTGGGGACAGGGATCTTACACTTTCCATAAGATTTTTTTGCGGTGGTCTTGAATGAGGCTTCGATGTGCCCTCATGAAGTTCTCGAGAATGTGTTCCCTTAAAATTATCGTCAAAGTCCATAGCACTTCTACAGCATTGCTCAAAGGAGATATGGGCCAAGGCATACAATTAATTATGTAAGGGTACGTCATCCAGACCTTCTAGAAATGTTCCTATTAACCTTTGATCAAAGAACTTGTCTCTGGAACTACAGAGGGAGTGGAGATATCTGACACTATTGATCTAGTCTTAGATGGTTTCACCATCCCTTTGTCTAACATTGTGCGACTGCTCCAATAGACTCCATCTGGTACCCTGACAAGAATATCCGACCTTGAAGGCATTTTTCGAGGGTACGTCATCCAGACCTTTTAGAAATGTTCCTATTAGCCTTTCATCAAAGAACTTGTCTCTGGAATTATAGAGGGATTGGAGATATCTGACACTATTGATATAGTCTTAGATGGTTTCACCATCCCTTTTTCTAACATTGTGCAACTGCTCCACTAGACTCCATCTGGTACCCTGACAAGAATATCCAACCTTGAAGGCATTTTTCAAGGCTTCGAAGGAGGCCTTGTTCTTAGCTTTCAAGGACCTAAACCATTGGGCAGCTTTACCATCTAGGGTGAGGATCTTCCACGTGGCCAAAGGCTTCACAGATGTGGTTGAACATCTCCAAGTGTGGGATGGGATCTCCAGTCCCATTGTATTTAATGATTAGCTTTGAGATGTTTGCGAGTTTCTTCCGCTTTATTCTGGGTCTTGGTGCAGGTTAAGTTGGGCTGGGGGCATGATACCCATAGCCACACCCTCCCTATTTCCATGGCTAATCTTAATATTTCTAGTGTTAGCCCTGCCATGGCTAGAGCGGGTGTTATTAGGACATTAGGGCCTTTTAGTAGAGAGAGAAAAAGGAGTGCATCCAATTAGGAAAAAGGCAACGTTACGTTTAAAAATAGGTTATTTCTTTTTTCTAAATAAAAAAACTCTTCTTTTTCACCTCAAAATGTACTCTACTTACACTTGATAGTAGTCACTTTTCACACCCGAATGCATTAAACACACCTACACTTTTGTAGGGAGGGAAACTTCTATTTCTATCCATGTATTAAATACACATCTTTGCAAAGGAAGGAAAATTCCCTCCTTCTCAAACTTCCTCTTGGGCTTAAATAATATCTCACGCTCTTTTCATTTCCTCTACCTTCTACTACACTCCATTTTTTGAAGCTTCAGCCTTTTGTACTCCATTTCTTCTTGAAAAGATGGGTAGCAAATCTCATTTTATATCATCCCGATTTTGCCCCACTAATGCCATCATAGATGATTCAATTCCTAGGGCAAGGAGACCAAGATCATCAGTGTTTGCTATACTTGTATCCAACTCTCTCAATGCGCAAAATCAGTGGACTGAAGTGCTTATCACCAAGGGAACATGGGTCCTTATGCAGTCAAAGAAGAGAAGAAAGACAAGCAACAAGAATACATTTAGGGGGTCATGGAAAGGAAGTGTGAAAGACTTCAAGATAGAGGCTGGAAGGACAACCATCAAGAAAGTCCTAGTGCAGCATATATATATGCATAATGAGCTTGTGCGCCTAAGAATCCAGATGACATAAAATTGCCCTCACATAGACCAAACTATAAGTTAATCTATCGCTTGTCAATCTTTTATTTTCTCATAATGGTCTAATGAATTGTGTAAACTGTCCATGTCTATGGTTGCAGATGTGTACCCCTCATCATACCAGGAGTGGGAGCTAGTTCAGTGCATCATTGGAATTATGAATGTGGTTCACGCACACATTCCTCGGCTACTACAGTATGAGGGAAGGAGCAACAAAAGCCTTGTAGGTGCAAGAATCTTTTTCTATGATCATTTCTACTGTCTACTAAACAAGAAACACAATCGTGCCACTTGGAAGAGCTACCTTTGCAAGTTGAGTGGAACTACATGGATTGGCCTATCTCAAACCCCTCAATAATGGAGTCAGCAAACAGCAAGCTCTTCAAGGATGTGCAACGCTCTCTACGAGGGAGCATTCTAACTCATGTAGTAAAAATCATTGCTTATCTACCAATTACTATGTTCGTGGAAATTTTTAGCTTATTTCAGGTGAAGATAGTGAGAACCATGCTCGTCTGCAAAGATTTGGACACATTTCTCTTAGCAAGACTTCTTGATGAGGGATGGCCGAGTAAAGTTTTTGACGATATCCATTGTAACATTGCACTGGAGACAGAAGTTGCGAAGTACATGATTGCAAGTCAAACTTTTATCTTGTCCTTCTAGTATAGCACGTCCCGTTACATCAATGGAGAGTTGGTGCCAATGGATCAGGAAGCCACAAGTGCAATGGACGACAAAGTCATAGACATTGAAGTGATTGATGAAGCTTCAACACTAGTCACAATTGTTTCTATACGAGAGAAATGTAATTTACAACAGCTAAGGAAGATATTGTCAAAGAATCCTTGCAAGACATGCCTGGAAGACATGCCGACACACTTTAATTTCATTCACAATGGTGGAAGAAAGGTCCTCCTTAGAAGGGAACGACTAATACAATGTAAAGAATTGGGTAACACAGTCAAGATCATTCCTACTTGACAATACCCACTCCAATGTACTCTTCTGACATAATTAATCAAGTCTATCTTGTTAATGACACTCCTACTTGAAATTACAAATTTGAATGTACTCTTTTAACATAATTAATCAAGAGCCTTTTGTTCGAAGCAGTACTTTCAAAAACAAGACAATGTATACTATTTTCCAAGACACATTACTTAAGTGAGAATAGAACAGTTGAAGACATTACATTACAAAAAAGGATTTCTCATTACATAATCTTGTACAGAGTCTTTTGATTTGTACAATCCATCTAAATATGGAATCAATTATTCTTCCAAATAAACATCATCTGCATTACCTTCGAAAGGAAGGGGTGATATCCATGCTCTAATGGGATTATACATAGCCTTCTCAGGGATATAATCAATTAATAATGTATTTGTGGGATTATACGGGTGTTGGATATCCACATAACGCAAGTAAGGGCACCCTAGGTTTGTTGTTGGGATGAAAAACACTTGGGTCAATGTAAAAGTGCCTTTGGTCATATACAAAATACAATTCTTTTTCCTCAATCTTAGATTCTCTCAAAACTAGCGTGACAAGAGGCCTCAATTTATGCGTCATCATTGAGGACCAGATGGCCAATCTAAAGTGCTTAGTTACAAAGTTGATAAATTGATACAGTTTGGGCCTTAGCATGACATGCATTTCCCCGAAAATCCCACAACTGTCTTACGTTTTGCAGGTGATGGCGCCACAGGCTTACTAGGATATTGCAAGTCAATTTCTTACATGCAAGAAAGAGAAAGGCATTATTGACAACAGTTAGCAAATGAGCTTCTTGGCTTGTTTGGCGAATGCAAGACACAGAAAGTTAGATAGGAAGAACAAGAATGTCAATTCAATAAACTAAGAAGTGACCTCCGCAAATATAGAGAAAAAGACACAATCATTGGATGGCACATACAGAAAAGAAAGCTCAAAAACGTCGAGAACTTGAGGCTTGATTCTGGAGGCCTGAAGAAGAGAATCCAAGCCATAAGGTAAGATTGCACTGAATGCATTCGGATTCACATGTGTTTTATGTTAGCAGTTAATATTATTTTATTTGATGGGCTTCTTTGTGATTTACATGTTCTCTACGTTAGTAATGAGTAGTGCTGTATTTGTAGGGTTGTCATACATCCTGACAAAGAGAATATCAATCCCAATATTAATCCCAAAAAACAACTAAAACCATTCGTGGCATCAAGAATGGCAAGAGAAATGATAAAAGAGAAGAAGTTCAAGGTGGTTCACAACAAGATATAGTGGATGAATTTGTAACCAACAATACAGTTTCAGTGCGAATATTCAATACTCCATGGATTCAAGTGGAATCAGTCGTCGTAAGGGTTATAGTGCCATCCAGAAGTCAGTGTTATCATTCCTTGAGGCCAAAGGCATTAAAGCAAAGCTACTTCCAACACCTACAAAAAGTTTGGAGACATAGGGAGGAATTAAACACAAAACAGCTTCACTATGTTGCACTCATACCACATTGTTGGAGAGTTTAAGGGAGAAGGTGGCGGCATATTCTACAATGAACACAACAATATATTCATGGGATTGGAGCTCTTGCAAAAGAGAATGGTGGAGTTCTATGATATTACATTTGAGGAGATAGGAGGTGTACTTCAGTTTGTCATCAAGCTTGATGAGTGTGAGATTATCAAGGAGAAAAAGATGGAAAGGGTCACAATAACACTTATGAATAGGGCTCTTTGTAATTGCAGTAGGGATGATCCAAAGTATTTTAGTGTGCAGTTCGAGACGAACATCTGGTGGCTAGGTTCATTTGAGGTCAAGAAAGAGGACTATGAATCCTTGTTTTGGGTATTTCATCAGACACATATCCCCAATCTCATCAAAGAACAGATGAATGTAACCAGGATGCTCCATGTAGAGAAAAGGGGGGAATTTCAAGTCCAATAGCATCTTGCGGGTGACTTAAAGACTCTCAAGTGCTTATTTAATTACAGCAAAGGGACCAATGCAAAGTCTCCATGCCTTTAGTGCATGGACTTCGCAAGGATGATGGACTCTAAGTGGTGGAGACGACCACCGAACATACAAATTTTGGATGATAACTTTAAACCAGTGTTTGAGATTCCTCTTTCTAATGTGCATATATGCACGCTTCATGCTTTGTGTCGTATCATAGAGAAACTGGTATATCTCCACATTGGCTTTACTTGGAAGATCAAGAATGTAGCAGAGAGGAAAGAAGCCATCCGTGCATTGGAGAAGGTGCTATCAGAAATTAAACTACATGGAGGTAATGTCTATATTCTGAAGAACACTAAAAAGTCATCAAATGAAAAGGAAGTTCCAATAATGAAGCCCTCCATTGGAGGTGTTAAGGCAAGAAGATTTCTTTCCAAGCCAATGAATAATCAGCAACACAATCCTACAAAGTTAGGAAAGCAATATACAACAACCTATACAAGTCGAATCGAATACCAACAGTGGAAAAAGCTTCATAATGTAGTGAAAGACGATGAAGGTGCTTCAAGGAATGTTAAAGCAGATGTTTGGCATTTAATTAATACTCTGTTCCAAATGTGTGAGAAAGTCAACTACTCCCAGCAAGATAAAAAGAGCTTTCAAGACAACTTACAAGCGTTCAAAAAAGTATTCAGAGCTGCTTGGAGTGACACCAACATTACACACTACATGGTATGTTTCTAGCTTACTGTTGTTTCCTAGCCCTCGATACTAACTTACATTGTATGCTTTCTCATGCAGCATATTCTCTACAACCACATGCCTTACTTTATCAACAAGTATGGAGATCCTAACATTTGGAACACACAAAGGACTCGAGAAATCACACTATATGGCTCGAAACACATATTTCAAGCACACACAACATGGTGGTGGAAAAAGTAAGAAAAACAGCCTACAAGAAGTGTTCCAATGGTTCTATAGAAGGATACTACAACAACTACATAAAAAAGAAACCTTGAGGTCATCCAAACTGATGGAGACACTTAGACATATGGAAAGGAAAAGATTGAAGCGTTCCGAAGCATTTAAAAACTCAGATGCCATAGAAGCACTAAAGAGAACAAAAGATTTTTGTTAATCATCGTTTCATATATAGATGTAACACATAAGTCCTTTACAATGTATCTTTCCATTCTAATGACTGTGGCAATTCCAGTGGTTCTGGCTTTTGTTTATACCTTAGCAAACGGTGTTTGCCATACTCTTCTAGTTCCTCTGGGTTGTATATGCCTAGAGACAATGCTATTGCAGCATATGTATGAAAGTAACCCCTTCGGTTTGCTGGCATAACTAGGGTAGCATCCAAAAATTTCTAAGGTACTAGACTTCTCTATCAAAATAATCTTCTCATAACTTTTAGGAATAATCATTGCACCTAGGAACATGGACAATGTCTTGAATAAAAAATTTGCGACTCTCCCTTCCTGGCTCATGCTTTCCTGTGCCAACTCAGCCTTTAGTCTTTGTGATTCTGCAACGACATCCAGGATGATGCTCCTCATTTTTCTTTCTGTCTTCTTCTTCCTCCCTTTCTTTATCTCCTTCATAATGTCTTGTGTCTGCACTAGGACAGCTTGGCCCTCTTGCATTTCTGTTAGTGTTGGTTGCTCTGGCAGCAATGCTAGTTGTGGCTGCTCTACTGGTTCGGGCTCTAGGAGAGGCCTTCTTGCCACATGATTGAGGACTTGGGTCAGTAGTACGGGTTGCATATTTTGGACTGGTCAACCTTTAGATAGTTTTTCATTTCTCTATGGATCTAATATGCCCAGTGCTCCTCCTTTTTTTCATGCACTTTAGTGATCCTATTCAACGGGACTCTATTGTAACGATCCACTGGTGTTATGGGCTACCACACCTCCAAGAGGGAACTTTACACATTCACCTAAAGGATGAGAAATAGATCACAACTGTCGTAGGGCACGTACCAATGCTTCGAACTTGAGTCCCTTGAGGCCTCCAAGCTCGCTTGTTAAGTTCCAACCTCGAAGCTCCACCTCCACGCTATCACCGTAGAGTCACTCGCACCGTCACATAAGGCAATTACTCTCTCTCTCACTCTCTCACACAAGCATGAATCACATGAGGAACAATGCTAGGATGCTCTCTCTCTCCTTTAATCTCTCTCAAGACACAAGGGAGAGCTCTCTATAGCAGAAAGGGGATTTGTGTCCTTTCATTATGAGAAAATGCCTTATATACATTTGGCTCTTATTCACACTTGGGCGCCCAAAACTTACTTACTAGGCCTTGGGTGGCCAATATCTCATAATGTACAACTTTTATAGTGCCGTTTCATGACACTTATTAATGTCCTCAATCGGAGGATCATGTTTGTTAATTCAAAATGGGATTAATACCCCCCTTCCTAATGTAGGTTTTGTCCGCAGAACCTGTTACTACCAAGGTCTAAAGACTCGATCACCGAACTCATGTCGGTAGAAGTTCCTCCTAGATTGCAGCTTTTTGAGTGCTCATCGGAATGCTGAGTGTGATCTCCAAAAGCCTGTATCCACCACGTCTTCGAAAGTGATATGCATGTAGTCGGGAAGACATGGCAATCTGTGGTAGTAAAGCATGATACCCCTGTCGGATGGCCCTTGGTTCATGTCGAATTTCAAGAGTTCTGCTTCATAGCCATCGTAGGGCTCCTTTGGTTTGTCTATCAGCACCATCTCCAATTTCTAAAATTGGACACTAGCCACAATAGTGGGGTCTGAAATTCCATGACATGCCCTTATCCATGTAAGCATCTGTTGTCTTTGCTTCTGAATATTTGCAAATGTTGCTGGTATGAAAATGGGAAAGTTGTAGCACACATGTGAGTCGTGCCTCTTGGCTTCCTGAAGTTCTAGCGGTGTCAATCTTCTTTTAACTGGCATGTATTAAGGATCGACCCGTAGTGTTGGTGGCACACCCATATACACTTGGCTGTATTCCGGAATTGCCAGTACTCCTTCCTCCAATCTAGGTGTATTCTAAAGTCTTCCAGTCGGAGGTGCTCTTCAGTGGGGTGACTATGGTGGTGTAGCCACCTCGAGCGTACACAGGGTTTTCTTTTCTCCACCTGTGAAAACATTAGCTGATCATAAATGTAACAATCCGTATCTTCAGCAGATCAGCTAACTGAGGATTTGCCGACTTTGTGTGCTTTACCACATTCACCCATAATGTACCCTCTCCAACCAATGGAAGTAGTTATTCTATGTCAGGGCGTGGAGCGCGGAGAGGATATGATACATTATGTTGTTTTGTTGGAGTGATTTCTGAATAAGCTTTTGGCGTGGGCTCAAATGGTATTATCTACATGAGGACTTTGAACATTAACTTTGGCTTCAATAGAGGGTTGCCCGAACGAATGAACCCTTCGTACTCTGCAGCTGCTCTGCTGAGATAAAGAATCCAAAATGGTATCATCAGTAAATGCTTTAAGATTATCTTGTGAGATAGGATGTCGTACCTCTTGAGAGTGCCATGGTGGAGATGGGTGATGTGCCAGTACCTCCTCGAGGGCGAGAGGGTTAGTGGGAAAATCTATCTCAGGAGGATGGAAAGATGAGAGAATGTAGGCAGCTTGAGAGGTGTTAGTAGGTGGTGTGTTATGGTATTGGTTAAGTATCTTACTAGCGACATTAGAATAGACAGGGTAAGTGGATTTTGAAAATGAAGCAAAGGATTCTTCTTGACCCTGACTTGTGCTAAGGGGTGGGTGGCTAGGCTTACGAGACTTAATAGACTCCCGTAAGTCAGGAATTTCTTCTTCATTGATAGTGGGATATTCTATATGGGTAGTATCAAAATTGTATTGCACATTTGTTAGCATTGCTTCCAAATGTTTGTAAATATTAGAGTAGAGTTTTAGAATCCCAAAAGGATGATATAGAGGGTACTCACATAAATTTAGATGTTGGTGAGTGTTATAGACCTCTAGCCACCCATGACTTATAACCCATTCGTAACTATGTGCTACTACTTCATAGTTGGCGAGCGTCTCTAGAATGTCATCTGGGATAAATAGGTCTAATTTTTTGACACTGTTGTCCAAAATTTTTGAGTTTTGGAGAATGCAACACCAACTACAAAAGTTTAGCACTATAGGATGTAGAGGGTAGAAAAAGATGTCCTAGGGGATTAGTTAATATTAAGTCTCCCCTCAAAATTCACATATTATGGTGGGATCAGCATCTCTTTTAGTATTTTGTTTGATTAATGTTAGTTCTCCTAGGCCTATATCTTCAAATAGATTTATGTCATATTAAAGTAGAGAGAGTGTTAGTGTAGAAAAAAACAAAGAAAAAGTTTGAGGAGGGGCCCGAGGAGTTACTAGCAGCTGTCCCAACTCGGAGGGGCACTCAAGGAGGAGACGAAGATAATCACTAGGCTCCGGCACTGACTTCTTTCTTGGATTGCTAGTAGCTGACGCTCTAATTCTTGTAGGCGAGAGTCTGTGTTGCTAAGGAGGTTTGAAATTGATGTTTCTCTAACCTCTTTTGTTTCCCTGTCTTGAGCTTGGGTAATCTGTTGGAGCCTTTGGACAGCCAGTCTTTGAGTGTCGTGTAGTTGTGTAAGCTGCGCCACTGCCTCTTGGTGTGCCAACTCTTTTCTTTATGCTTCGGTTATTGTTTCATTAAGTGCTCGTATCTTCTCTGCATGAGCCTTGTTTGTTTGTTCCCTTTCATGTTGTAAATGGTTCGCCCTTTCCTGCTCTGCTTTTAGCTATGTTGTTAGCTGCTAGATTTGGCATTGCATTTCTTCTTCTTTAGCCCTGGCATTTACTTGGAATTCTTGTATTTGTTGTGCATGAAGTGTAGTGAGCTCCTTTGTGTGAGTTTGTTTGGCTTAAGACCACGTTATTATTTTCCAAGGCCTTGTACCTTTTCTTTTGCTCCTCCGTAGCTTTCAAACTCTTCATGAGATGACATCTTTGTGGGTAGTCCCAAAACTGCTTCCAAGTTGGCTTTTAACCTTTGTACCTGTGTGGATGCATCTTTTACCTGCTTCTAGAGGGCAGTGTTACGGTCATGGAGCATATGTGTTGTCAAGAGGTGACATTGCCAAACCTTTTCTTCTTGTTCCCATATTGCATTTGTGCTTGATTCGGCTTGCAGCCCAGTCTATGGTTGGTTGAGCAGCTCGTCAAGTCCTTCCATGATCTCCTGCAAGAATTGTTAATAGTCTATGTTTTGCAGGGAGGCCAGCTGGGGTAGTCTTTCTTCATCTTCCGATCTTCTTCTTTTGCTTGGACTGGATGGCTCTGGGGTTCTTTGTCTTTTGCTTGTATCCATTGGGGCCTCTGGTTCTTGCACTGGAGCTCTGGCCTACTCAACACCTTGTTTTTTCTCAACATGTATTGGTGTTGCTTGTTTGGGAGTTGTCTCCGTTGGCATGTCCACCAGATTTGATTCTTTGAGAGGAGAGAGATCTATAAATATGAGTTGTGATGGGCTTGTCGGAGGAGTGATTTGTTGCAGGGGCTCTTGTGTTGTATGGTTGATTTGATAGTATCCACTAAATCCATCACATACTATTAAGTACCTTCCATGCCCTGCTATCTGATCCAGAATCTCATCTTGAAAGGGATAGTGATGTCTCTTGGTAGCTGTATTCAATGGTTTATAGTCTACATAGATTCTCCACCATTTATTCCCCTTTTCAGGAAAAATTACAATGGGAGACACCCACTCAACATCATCTACTGGATAGATAAAACCAGCCTGCAATAGCTTGGTAACATCTATCCCCAAAATCTATCTCTGAATTGTTCCTAATCTCCTTAGTTTCTAAACTACTAGCATAGCACCTTCCTTCAACTTGATTTCATGGAAAACACTAATGGTACCCCTCATCTGAGCATAATCCTTTGCACAAACAGCTTGCGATACATGTCTAGTAGCCCTTCATACTGCTCTTTTTCTTCTTTAGTCAGATCCTTTGCTATTATCTGCAATATAAATCATCCTTTGTTGGAGCATTTTGCTTCACAGTTTGAGCACAAGTTGACTTTGTTGAATGGTTTGTCATTTGTACACACCACAAATGTCTACCTCCAATTGGAACAGACTCTGTTCCAATTCTAACTCCCCATCTGTCTCAGATGAACTTGTAGAATAATCTTTATAACTGTCCACTGAAGTTGAATCAACTCCTCTCTCTATTTCCAGCTTCTCTCTAATCTCCAAGATTTTACCTGTTTTCAGATCATACCTTATCCATTTGGATGTGTCAACAAATAAGTCTATACACCCTCTATACCAATCTTATATGGACCTCATTGCAATAAGCGAGGGACTTGGGCACAACCTAGCCCACGCATAAGACAAGGGCTTCCAATGGTTTATTATGCACCTGACCTTGCTCCTCATCCAATCATTCCTCAACCACATTAGGACATTTTAGACGTCATTCTCGTAGGGCCTTGTAAGAAAATGGTCGATTCTTATTTTCTCTCTCTAGAAAAAATCTTGAAATATTAAAATAAAGAGAATGTAAAAGTCATCAAATGTAGTCTCTAAGCCAGAGAGGTAAATTTTCTCCCAGGCGGCCGTCTTAAAGTTCGTTGGAACCTTCTTTGAAATGATACATTCGAAACTGCACCCCAACGAGCCCGGCATAGCTGATCTCACGAACCTATCCCCACTTAAGGAATCAGCCTTGAAGTCAATATTAGATAACTTGGGAAACTCATATTTTGGGAATCAATTACTCCATATAGTTTTCGACATATCTTAAACATACTGACTTCAAATTTGTCGGAGATCATAGATTTAGATTCTACTCTTCAAGATCTTTCTAATGATATGTCACATGAGGGGGTTTTGACAAACTTTTGGACAAGTTCACCATGATCCCATTTTTCAAATGGGAATGGGAATTTTCCCAAATTATCTAATATGGACTTCTTGGCAGACACACCCCTGTAGAGATAGAACCAGAACCAGCAACATCAATTCCACTGCCGGCTGAGGAACCATAGGAAATTGAGACAGCAATGGTCCCGGTTCAAGATCTAATAGACCACATGGATACAGGTAAAAGGACAAGAGATGAAGAGCCATCAAGCCCAAGCAAACAAAGGCGTTTGGAGAAGAATACCCCAGTTGTCCTTTCTACAAAATGTCGATTATGAACAGTTCTTGCAGGAAACAATGGAAGGTTTGGATGAACTGTTAAACCTACCGCATGCTGGACTCAAAGAAGGCACAGGCACAAGAGCACCATGGGAGCAGGAGCAAAAAGTATGGCGGTACCACCTCCTCACAACACACATGCTGCATGATCGTAATGCTGCACTTTGGAAGTCGGTTAACGAGTCAAACACACAAGTGCGGACTTTAAAGGACCACCTGGCAGCAGCAGAGCAGAGGCCATGCACAAGGATGTCATAATGAAGAGTTCTGGCGCTCACACTCTGCATTTAGATGTATCCTTAGAAAGCTTCAATCACGTCGAAACTTCTACGACATGAGTTCAGTGACTAGGTTTTTAGACCTCGGTAACATGTTCTGATGAGGACATAACCTACATCATGTAGGGGGGATGTTAATCTCATTTTGGATTAACAAGCTTGCTCCTCCAATTGAGGACATTAATAAGTGTCATGAAACGGCACTATAAAAGTTGTACATTATGAGATATTGGCCACCCAAGGCCTAGTTAAGTAAGTTTTGGATACCCAAGTGTGAATAAGGGCCAAATGTATATAAGGCATTTTCTCATAATAAAAAGACACAATCCCCCTTTATGCTATTGAGAGCTCTTCTTTGTGTCTTGAGAGAGATTGAGAGAGAGCATTCTAGCATTTGTGCCTCTTCTATGCTTGTATGATTCATGCTTGTGTGGGAGAGTGAGAAAGAGTGATTGCCTTATGCGACGGTGTGAATGACTCTATGGTGACAACGTAGAGGTAGAGCTTGGAGGTTTGGAGCTTAACAAGCGAGCTTGGAGGCCTCAAGGGACTCAAGTTCGAAACATTGGTAAGTTTCCTACAACAGTTGTGTTCTATTGCTCATCCTTTAGGTGAATGCATTGAGTTCCCTCTTGGAGGTATGGTAGCCCCCATACCATTCGGTCTTCATAATCATGGCCTTTGCGTTCATACATAGTCTTTGTTCTTTCTTACTCACTCCCTTTGTCATGGCCTTTGTTCACTGAAATGGTCCGAGTTCTATGTCATGGGCCATTGCCTTGGTTTATCGAAATGGCACTTGTTCCCAAACTTGCTATCATTCATTGACATGGCTTGTAGGTGGGGATGGATCAGGTGGGCATGGAATGCATGTGGAGATGCGTGACAGTGATCAAAAGCTGCTAGCTGAAACATCTCCCGAGACACTTTGGCAGTTTAGGGATATAAATATTGGCATACTAGCGGAGATGGGTCCAGAGGACCAGTTAGGTGTACATAAGTTTAATGGGGTCTGTTGCATGAGGATGTGATAGAACCAAGAGGTCTAATGAGATTGAGAAAGAAAGACTTAATTCAGAGATCAAGAACGAGAGTAGTTACGTAAGGCGGTTTCTATTCATTCATAAGATATTTTATATCGCTTACATGCATGAGTGGGCTATTTATAGCCTTTTGTGATAGTTACATACATGTGTGAGGAGTGCCCTATATGTAAACTCCAACACCCCCATAAGACTTAACATCTATATTACGGTGCCTTATGGATTGATATCTGCATGCTTAGTCACCCGTTTTTTTTGGTTGGTGTGGTGAGTAGCACCGTGTATATAATGAGAGTTATTACATCATTCATATGCCAGGGTTGAGATTATGCTTCATGAGAATCAGTTTTACTTGTGCTGTGATCACCATGTGGTTGATGTTGAGGTTAAGAGGATACTGTTACAGCTTCACTCGAACTTACGTGTTGTTGCTCTTTGGGGAGAAATCCTTTTGGATGGCTGCTTTGTTGGGCAGAAGAGGACCGTGTGCCTGGTGTTCAGGATTCATGACCGGGGCTTCATCTCGATGTTACTGAATAGAGGGAGCAACATGGCCAATGCTGCGATAAGGAGTAGATCACCTTTTGCCTGTTTGGGCAGCATTTGTGAAGGGGTTTCCTCCTTCAGCGCTATACACAGCAGGTGCATTGGCCCTTTGGAAAGATGGTTGAAGGGTGTGTCCCCTTTCCTGCGCTGCATGCCTGTCGAGACTTGAATTGCTTTGAGAGAGAAAGGCATTGTTTACCTGGGCTGTTTGTAGAGCAGGGCCACCTTCTTTATAGGGTTTGTGGGCTTCTTGAGCGCTATGGTTGCCTCCTTATGTGCTATTAGGGGTTGTTTGTACAACATCAGGTGTGCCTTTTGGAGCACTAGTATGGGCTGCCTTTAGAGTAGTATGAGCACTAGCTGAGTTTCAAAGGTACTCTCCTTGGATCCCCAAAATTTGACTCCTCATGTCTGAATGTAGGTGCATGTTGCTTTCCGTCCAATTGAGAAGAACCCGCTTGGAATGTAGTAGGCTTCATCTCCCGTCGCATAGAAGGCCTCCTAGCATCCGCCATGAATCCAAAAGTGACATTCTTAGTGGAATGCTCATGTGTTTCCTTGGGAGAAACCTCTTGTACCATGGGTAGCTTGCCATCCCTATGGCCTTCAAAAGCCGTCCCAAATTGCTTGCCTTCATGTAAAGCACCATGACCACTATCATAGGAAGGTTGGCTCATTGGCCGAGCGACCCTCTCTTCCAAAACTTCCATCCTTGTAGCTATAGTGTCAAGCCTACCACTGACTTCCACCCTTGTAGCCATCGTGTCCATCTTAGCATTCATTTCCATCAGCATTTGCATGATCGAATCGATGGGGATGGTATGTGAAGATTGTGGGGTGTGCTTATGGGCACTTCCGACATTCAACTCCTCATTCCTTTCTCTTGAAGTATGCCCAAAAGTATCCCCTTCTCTTGAAGTGTGCCCAAGAGTATCCTCCGGAGCATCCAAAATTCCTTGTTCTATCATTGCCTCTTCATCTTCTACCTCTTCGGAAGCCAAAGTGTTGCGCCTCGGTCGCCCTTTTGGCTTCGGCCCCATGGAAACCTTCGGTTTTAGAAATTTGGCTCTAAATTGAGGTAGGGATGTCCGATTGAAGTGATCTAAAGCTTGTTGGAGAGCTAATGAAGTGTACTAGACCACTATGCAAAGACTTGTAAGAGATGAGGTGTGCTACTATTCTCTGTTTTAGGGTTTACAGGGTTATAGGCTGAAACGGTATTTTGGGTATAACTTGAGCTAGGAATATCCAAATGTAAAACTTTTTAGCTCAAATCGAAGCCCTCAATGAGTACTACAAGCCTATGTAATTAGATTTAGAAGATCTTCAAACCCCTATGACTGAATTAGGGTTTACTGTTTCTGCAAAAATCCTAAATTCTACCCTAAAGAGATATCGAAATGCAGAGGTTAAGGGCTCGTTGGGTAGCTCTAAGGAAGCACTAAGAGCTCATATGGTCCCCTTTAAGTCAGTCCAAAAGGGTTGGGACTGAATTAGGGTTTTTGAAAACCTGCAGATTCTTGCCAAAGTGACCCTTTTTGTGCCCAATTGATCCTTGTTTGTTCCCGCACCCTTGTCAACACCTTTTGCACTTCCTTTGCATCCCAAGGTTTGCAATTTATGTTTCACCAACCTCAATTGTCCATGTATAACCAGAATTTTGAGAAAATTTTGACATAGTCTCCTTTGTCTTTGGAGCTAAATCTCAATATTTCTCAAATAGCAATGCAATAAGAATTCCACAATCTTCTTATTAAATACAATTTACTGCATAGCATGTGCCTCATTACATCATCAAAAAGGCATCCCAATCCTTGCAATTCCAATCATATGCATCACCAAAAAGGCATAGCAATCCTTGCAATCCCAAGCATATGCATGAACCAAGAGAGTGATCGTTTGAAGAGGATTGTTGGTGTAGCGCGTCGAAGCTTGCCGATCTCCCGGCCAAGCTCTTCCCACCCTCGTACCGAGTTCGAATCAAGGCACGAGTTGAGGCCAAGTCTTCACCACCAAACCTAATCCTCCACCGTACCGCTTTCCCAAGGCAATCACGGCACGGTAGATTCAAGTCATGCTCTACCCACGGGCCTCTCCACCAACACCCGGGGTACCCTCACCACATATCTAGTTTCTAGAAATTTGACGTGAGTGTAAACAATCGTGAGGTGTATGTAACTTGAATCTCAAAATGAGGTGAATGTAATGGGGGGAATCACTTACAAGGATGTGGCATGACTCATGCCATTTACAATATACTTATGAACCATGATGCATGAACTCATGCTTATCCTCATAGCTCCAAGTGTCCACCATTCATCCACAAATCCAACATCAATCATCAACAAGCACAAATCAAGTAATACCATAAACCAATGGTATCAAAATCCACTTGGTATCAATCCCATGAGCATTGCTTATGAGTAATTGGCATCAAATGGCATCCAAGGGCATCCATTGCATTTGAATGTAGTATTGCCAATTGATTCCAATCATCAATCAAGCTTTTCCAATGCTCACTAGCATCATTCCCATGCATAGAAGCATCATGCTCATGGCAAAAGCCTTCATATTATGAACCAACATCCATTCCATGTATGTGGTTAAATCAATGCATCAAGGCAAATGCATTCCTTCATCCATTTATGCATGGATTCATCAAAGAATCTTGCATTTGTCTCCCAAATGGCCACATGACATCCCAATGGGTGTGATTAAAGAAGGATGTGAGCAATAAGAGCATGTAATCACTTTCCAATGGATAATGAGTTATGTAGGAATGTTAAAATGCTGTAAATTAGGGTTTTCCTTTCATGAATAACCCCAATTTGTCCATAGCATGAAGATTAATCACCAATGCTTGAGAAAATAGCCATAGCAACTCACCAATGGTATTCCGAAAGCTTCAATGGTTGGATTGTTGCTTGATAGAGCTTCCAATGGAACCAAATCTTGAAGATTTTTGTAATTTTTGTGGGCTGCTCATACCTCCTCTTCTCCCTCTCCAATAGCCATGAAAAACTCTCCAAAATCCACCAAAAAGAGGCCAAACACCTTAGCTAACAACTAAATGGTATGGAATGGCATGGAATGGAGCCATTTCTTGTGAATGTTGGCCGTGAGGAAGCGTGGGATAAAAACGCAGCTACGCCCATCCTCATGAGTAGAAAAGCACAAAATCAACTCCAATGTTAGCTCTCAATAGCCATAGCATACACTTGCAGCCATTTAGAGTGAGTGGGGATGGATAAGAGTGAGCTATGTGAGAGAGATTAGGGTTTGGAGCAAAGGGAAGGAAGAGGGAAAAAAATTTTCAGAAATTTGCATGTAAATTGGTACTCTATGTGTTCCTCTCCTCAAGCTCAACAAAAGCCCTAGCAAATGGAAGAAAAACGGGGCAAAGAGGAGAAGTAATGGCTATGGAAAGCTTGGAAAAGAAGCACAAAAGATAAACGTGATTAACAGAGAGATTAAAAGATGATTAATTCAAATTTTTCTCAATTTTTGTACCCCGCCTCAAAAATTTGATCCAGAGTACCCAAATTAGGTCCAAATGAGCTAAATCTCCATGAAATCACATGAAATCACATGAAATGATACCTTCCCTCCACTAATCTCCAAAGATTAAGTAGAAATTAAGCAAGATTAAGCCAAAACTCCAAGAAATCAAGAGAAAATTCAAAAAAATTATCAAGAAAATGACTAATCTCATGCCCAAAACCTTGAAAATGGATCAAAATCAAGGCTCTGATACCAAATAAAATGGATCTAGAGCAAAATATGGAATCAAACACATCAAAGCAAGAATCTAGCATCCATTAATCATGAGATTAGTGATCCAATGGCTCATCACATGAATGTACAAGAAAGAGAGAAAATCTATAAGTGCATGTAGCAAGAGAAGATGCACAAATAGCCTAAGTGTGTTTAACCTCTCACCAAGAGGATGACCATGGAAGGCCATATCTCCATAGATGGAGCCCAAAGGTACAAGATGACCAAAATTAGTAAAAGTGTCAAAAAGGTCCTACCAAAGTATCCCAAGCCCTATTTATAGTCACTATCTCCTTTTGCCCATGGGCCCCTATGTACATGTGGAAATCAAGCTCTATGGTTCATGACAATACAATTATACCAAAGACAAGATTTATAAAAACAAAGTTTAATCATGAATCAATTTCATACAAGCCAAACCGGCTCTCTTATTCTTTTCTTTTATACCGTCGATGATCTAGAATTTGGCCTTCCAGCCTCCACATGCTGGGCAAAACCCTACGGGACCATACACCTCATCGTCGGCCGCTAGCGAGGACTCAAGCCGGCCTGTCGCCCTCTCAGGCTCCATCGCTCGATCCTCCCGCCCCTCAGAGGGATGTCTGCGCACTAGGGTGGGCTAATTCACCGCACTAGCCTGGGCCCTCAGAACTAGGCAGCATCATCACAATCACTTGCCTCAATCGGCAAACCTCATTCTCCCGATGGTATGAGGGATACCATGGGCCAACTCCGGGCCTTACTAACGTCTCCACCGTCCAGCTACACAAGCACAAGAACGGGGCAGCGTCAAGGCAGGGAGAAGTTGTACCTGTACCTTAATTTAACCAAGATAACAATCCAATTACTCACTAAACCATATGACTAGGATCCATGTCACCTTCTTTAAGAAAACAATCTTTTTCACAAAGATTTTAGCATTTCAACTTGAGATTGCGATAAGTCATTCTTTATTAAGGCATATGCTATTGCTTAAAAGAATACAAACTTTAAACGGTAAATCAATCAAATAGATCACTGTAACAATCAATAGAGAAGTCGAGGCCATACCTCAACCCCTAAGAATGATATGTAAATAAAAAACAAAATATGTATATACCTTATAGAAATTTATCGTTTATCTCGTTGTCCTTGCTTGTCAACAAGAGCTTTAGAACTTGACATATGAGAATAGAGTCTTCTAATACCTTGTCCTTTGATTGAAATCATCCAATAATCTCCAAGCTTTATCTCCTCTTACTCATATTGTGATTCTTCTCTCTTTCTAAGATCTATGGCAAAATAGCCTTCTCCTACAGGGCTACGACATATTATTCTTTCTCTAAAAGAAAAGCTATGGAGTTTTGGTCTCTTCCTCGAAAGATTATAGCAATCTAAGCTTCTTTTTTGAGATATTAGATAAGAATGAAGGGATATATGCATCTCAAACTCTAGGATTACCTTGAGGCTACTTGCTGTCTTCTCACAGTTTTCTCTATGTAAAGACCGTGACAGAAACAGCAAACTGTTTCGGCCATAACTCTCTGATAAAAACTCAGAATATAGTCATGTAACCACTCAAAAGAACGGGAAGGCATCTGGTCTACAAGCCATCGCGGTGGGCAGAATAGGCAAAAACGTGTGTATATAGCCACAAACGCGCCATCTTTGGAAACACGTTGTTTTTCCACATTTTTAGTATGCATGGACTCTAAATGTGTAAAAGTACTCTAAATATGACCTCTTATCACCTAAAATCGAAATTCTATTTTTGGGGATACTTATCTCTTAATAGAACTATTCTTATGTTCTTATTTCTTTTAGGATTTTTGGAGCTAATATTTTTATTCTAACACTTTTCTAATGTTTCTAGCCTTATTGTCTCACTCTTTCTAATTACACTCTCTTTTCTTATTGAAATCTATATTAAAAGAGACACATACATACATGGCTTGGGAGGGACGTTACATGACCACTTTATCTCGGTTCTTCGTTGTCTATGTGACAGTTAAACGTGTAATGACAGTTAAATGTGTAATGGCCAGACTAGATGTGTGTACTTTTTACTTGACTCTAGTGATCATGTGCTTTGAAATTTTGTGGGATGGGAGATGGTATGATTGAAAAGAGTCGTAATGCCTTGGAAATTGGTTTTGAACATCATTTGCTAGGATTAATATGTGCCCCAAACTGCCAGCTGGCAAAGTTGACAAACCAGGTCTACAAAGAATCCAGTGGTTTGTAGAGATTATTTCAACCAAGACCAAACCCATCAAGAACTTGTTGTGCTTTTGCAACTGCACAACATCTTATAGACATATGCAGCAAGCACAAGACTTTACCCTTGCTTGACGACCTCATCATGTATTTGCTTTCCCTTGTTAGATGCCCCTATGATGGCAGATGCTTTCAAGATGGAGACTAAGATGCGTAACTTGTACGAATATATTCGGGGCATGGAGAAAGGACTAATGTCCACCCAATTTTGGTGAACATATTTGTATTATGCTGTTGTACATGTAAGGTAATAAATATCAAATCCTTCTCTGCTTACTTTTGTGTTGGAGGTCTTGTGTGTGTATGCACACGTGACCATGTTGTGCTTAGCAGATGCTACTATTGCTATATGTGTTTGTCTACTAAAGATTATCATGCAGGTGGACATTAGTTATAAGCCAGAGGAGCCGTTGTTGTGTGCTGTTTGCAGAGATGCTTCATTTTGTGCTGTTTTGTGCTACTGATGTTGCTTCTCTAAATAGATTATTAAAAGGCTTCAAATTCAATAGTCACCTAGCTTACCAATTCACCACTTTCATCCACGTATCTAGTTAATATAAAATCTAATGCAAAAATGGCACTTCTTGGAGGTTTAAGTACTCAAGTTTCACTTACAAGACGAGCAAACCAAGAAACAGCAAAAAAGTTTCTTTAGGTGCACTATTCATGGAGCTTTGGGTACTACATAATGAATTTTGATTTGCCCTCCCTAGTCAGCTAATGGGTGTTTGGTTACATATGAACTCGAATTCTTCCCCCCTCCCCCATTGTTGTAAGAGGTATAGTTCCTCTCCCTATCAAGCTGGACTGCAAGCGTGGCCAAAATCCCTGAAGTAAATTGTCACACCTCAAGACAGAGTGGCATGGCTCATGAACCTCTCCAAGTTTAAACTAAACACCTCTCAAGAGAGAGGCTTGGGAGAGAGAAATGACTTCCGCCGATGGGCTTATGCTTGATATACTTTTATGTTTACTTATACTCACAGATCACAAGGTTGACAAAAAGAGACAAATTCATGCTCTACTAATCGCTTGCAAAAGGTGATAAAAAGCAACAAACTCATGTAAGTAATACTTCCATGGCAAAAAAAAAAAAAGGGATTTAAAGCTTCAACAAATGTCTTAGAAGATAGGGTTGGGCATGCCTTCTTAATAATGGTGGTAATACTATTCAACAGCCACTATATATAAGCATGACCCATTTGGACATACAATTTATGCAACGTGATGATAGTATTGTGATGTTGTATTCAAATTACATACGCAGACTACTTACACAGTTTGGTCTTGAAGACTATAAGCCAATTGCTACACTAGTAGAGGCAAGTGCTAGGCTTAGTCTTTAGGGTGTACATGATCCATTTGATGCTTCACTTTATTAGTAGGCTATTGGGTGCCTCATCTATCTATATAATTCAAGGTTAGACATTCAGTTTGGGGTCTCCCAGTTGAGCAAGTTTATGCACAGTCCCGGAAGTAAGCATTGGTAGACTCCCAAGCAAGTATTAAGATACTTACAAGGCACTGAGTCCCTTGGCTTATTCTATGCTAAGGGAGGTGATGTTCAATTGCATGCTTTTAATGACTATGATTGGGCTAGATGTTATGACACGTGAGTGTCAACTGGTGGCTTTTTCTTTCACCTTGGTGATTCATGTATATCATGGCTCAAAGAAGAAGCCAACAATGGCCACCTCAAGCTCTGAAGCTAAGTACAAGGTAGCTTTTACAATGACTATGGAGTGTGTACGCCTTTTGGCATATCTTGGTGTTGGACAAAAGTTTCCCACCTCCATCTTCACGGATAGCCAAAGTGCATTAGCCATTGCAAGAGAAACCAGTGTTTCATGCTCACACAAAGCACATTGAGGTGCATTATCATTATGTCAAGGAGAGGCCCATTGTTTCTATAGGAGAGATTACCATGGCTTATATCTTTACACATGACAATGTAGCAAATATGTTTATAAAGGCTCTCTCATGAGAGAAGTTTGAAGCTTTTCACAAAGCTTTGGGCTTATGCCATTGAGGATTGATTAGCCACATGATCCTTGTATATTTATATCATCTCACTACATGGGAGATTTATAGCGTTTATATGGTAATGATGTGTGGATGTAGGCTAATAATGGCCCATGGCTTTTTTTCCCTCTTTAGAAGGCTTTTTTTCCCTCTTTAGAAGGTTTTTTTTCCCGAGCTTATGTATGCACTCTTGCGAGAGTGTAAGTGATCTTATCATGTCACTTCACTTGTACTGCACTCATTCTCATCAATCTACTTTGAGTGTTGTGCTTCCATCTATCTCTTCTTGCTTGCTATAGGTTGTATCTATGTGTGTGTTGCTACATTGATCTCCACTCCAAGAGTCACCTTGAGCATCTCAATATGCACATACTTAAACAAATGTAAAGCAAAGAGATGGTTCATGGCTTGCACTTTAAAGTAGCTCCTAAAGATATATGCAAAGGATGCCTATTAGAAAAATCAACTCACCATCCCATTCATAGATCACATAGTCAAACTACACTACCACTACAACTCCCACTCTGATTTGTATGATCCAATGCTAACAATCTCACTTACATGCTATGAAATACACCATGGTTTTATTCTTGTAACGTAAGTCCAAATCCTTATATCATTTCAAGGCATATTGGACTTAACTATTAAGACTCTAAGAATAGATAATACACTTCTCTTGAATTGAGCCATTATTGCCAAAACCATGGGATCCAACACCAACTTATAGTGCTGTGTATGACCCTCATGAATTTAACAAAAGCAATGTTACATATTTATGGCCTCCCAAACTCTTATTGGGAAGAAGCCCTAGATACCTGATATTATCTTCAAAAGAGAATCTATACGACAACTCTTCCACACACTACACCTTATTAAATGATAAGAGTTAGTTGCACGAGCTAGAAAAATGTCTTGTGTTGGTTATGGAGAAAGATTTAGAATACATCTCTCAACTATGGCAGTAAAAGAAGGCATCTACATACAACATCTACTCCATAAATTTGGAATTTTCCAGCCCTAATTTATCAATAATTAATCCATATTATGTTAAGAAAACATCCTAAACATCACAAAAGACTAAATATGATGATCTTAAGTTTAATTTTATCAGGCCCCCACCTTGGAGCCAGTCGAAGATGGCAAAGTGAAGCTTGCATACACTCCAACAAAACCACCACCAGCTCGGTTGGCTTCTTAAAAAAATCACTACCATGTTTCTCTAATATTTTTCATGCATATATTTATCCCCTTACAAGAGGGGGGTGTGTGAGCAACTTACTCTAATTTGAAACCAAACCATAATACAAATAAATAAAATCAAAATGGTGTAAGACATTGATGAAACATCACCCCAATGAGTGTGCGATGTCCTATAATGCTTAAGCAAGGTTAATATGGCACCAAAATGTTGGTTTGCTATTAATTAATTAATGGGCATAAATTATCAAGCATAAAATTTTCAACAAAAGAATTAAAGCTACGATAACCTTAGGCAAAAATCTAGTGCCTTCTAGATTCATCGGACGTCGACTTCGAGTGGTATAAAAGGTGCTTGAGCCGGAGATGGAGGGGAGGCTAGCATGGAATGAGAGGGAGGGAGAGGGGAGGGCTAAGGCTAGGGGGGAGGAAGAGGGATGAGGAGAGGGTGCTAGAGGTGAGGGCTCACTTTTGGGTGCAACGCGAGGGAAGCTGGGGCGAGGGAGAGTGGTTGAGGCGAGTTGGGCAAGGGTACGCAAAGGTTAATTAATTAATTAACCGTATCCCATTAATTAATTAATGGGCATAGAGTGAATAGAGGGGGTAGATGAGTTGCATCAATCATACATTAAGGTTATTAGAGCTGTTAAATCATCTACTATATCTTTATAGGGCTAAATATTCTATGTACACGTGTTGCCATTTTTTGGCCATGCAACCATGTCTGTACATGTAGCCACCACGAACTTCACTGCGGGAGGTGGACCGTTCACTGTGCCAACTTCATTTGCAGGAGGCGGATGCAGAGGAGAGAGGAGGCGCCAATTGAAGGAGGCGGCAAAGCGAGGCGGCAGCCAATTGAAGGAGGCAGCCAGAGCGAGGCAGCAGCTACTAGGAAACCTCAAAATCGATTCTCAAGAAGCCTCCCCAAACAGCTTGGAAACTTACAGCATCTCAACTCTCTCTATCTTGCTCAACCTCGCGTTCGCCTTTCGCTCCTTCATCTGTAGAGGTAAGTCTCTCTCAACTTGCAACAACAAAACATGCATCTAATCAACTTAATCATCAAAACATGCAACATATTAGCAGATTAGTGAGAGAGAGAGAGAGAGAGAAAGAGAGAGAGAGAGAGAGAGAGAGAGAGAGAGAGAGAGCAGCATGCACCTCCCCTTGGTCCAGCTCTCTCGCTCTGTCTTCATCTGTTGAGGCTCTCTCTCAACTTGCAAAACATGCATGGTTAATTAAACATGCATGGTTAATTAAACAACACTGAGAGAGAGAGAGAGAGAGAGAGAGAGAGAGAGAGAGAGAGAGAGAGAGAGAAATCTATGGTTTTTCTACACAGCGAGACTGCTCCCCCAAGTTGTGCATGCGTCTTCTAAGATAAGCCCGTTTGCATAACCTTTATCTCCCCCAATGTTGTGGGTGGTGCACATGCAGTCCCGGGTGCGCATGCAGATATATATATATCATATATATCCTTTATATATTATATATATCATAAATATATATATAATATATATAAAGGATATATATATATATATATCATTTGTGTGTAATAATAATGAATATCATTTGTGTGTGTATTTTAAAATTAAATTTTGTATATATCATTTTGAGAGTGTGTGTGTGTGTGAGAGAGAGAGAGACATATATATATATATATATATATATATATATATATAAAGGACATATATATATATATATCATTTGTTATATCATTTGTGTGTAATAATGATATATATAATTTGTGTGTGTATTTTAAAATTGAATTTTGTATATATCATTTTGAGAGAGTGTGTGTGTGTGTGTGTGTATGTGTGTGTGTGTGTGTGAGAGAGAGAGAGAGAGAGAGAGAGAGAGAGAGTGTGTATCTTGAAAGTTAGTGAAAAAGTTAGAGAGAGAAAAAGTTAGTGAGAGAGAGTTTTTCTAATTTTAAAAGTTAGTGAAAAATGTGTGTGTGTGTGTTTGTGTGTGTGTGTGTGAGAGAGAGAGAGTATTTTGAATAGTTTTTTTAATTTTAAAAGTTAGTGAATAGTGTGTGTGTAATAGAGAGAATGTTTGTGGGCGTGCATGTGTTTTTAAATATGTTAAAGTGTTTTTAAATATGTTGAATGATTTAGCTTTGAAATAGTTTGAGTGTGTGCATGTTTTTTAATGTGTGTGTGTGTGGGAGGGAGAGAGAGAGAATTTTGAATGGTTTTACTAATTTTAAAAGTTAGTGAAGTGTGTGTGTGTGTGTGTGTGTGTGTGTGTGTGTGTGAGAGAGAGAGAGAGAGAGAGTGTATTTTCTATAAAATTAAAAAGTGATTTTTTTAAAATTTTGAAATGGCATGTGTGTGTGTGTGTGTGTGTGTGAGAGAGAGAGAGAGAGAGAGAGAGAGAGAGAGAGAGAGAGAGAGTGTGTGTATTTTGTATAAAAAGTGAATTTTTTAAAATTTTGAAATGGCATGTGTGTGTGTGTAAGAGAGAGAGAGAGAGAGAGAGAGAGAGAGAGAGAGAGAGAGAGAGAATCTTGAATAGTTTGAGTGTGTGCGTGTTTTTTTATGTGTGTGTGTGTGGGAGAGGGAGAGAGAGAGAGAATTTTGAATGGTTTTACTAATTTTAAAATTTAGTGAAGTGTCTGTGTAACTTGTGTGTGTGTGTGTGTGGGAGAGGGAGAGAGAGAGAGAATCTTGAATAGTTTGAGTGTGTGCGTGTTTTTTTATGTGTGTGTGTGTGTGGGAGAGGGAGAGAGAGAGAGAATCTTGAATAGTTTGAGTGTGTGCGTGTTTTTTTATGTGTGTGTGTGTGTGGGAGAGGGAGAGAGAGAGAGAATTTTGAATGGTTTTACTAATTTTAAAATTTAGTGAAGTGTCTGTGTAACTTGTGTGTGTGTGTGTGTGTGTGTGTGTGTGTGTGAGAGAGAGAGAGAGAGAGAGAGAGAGAGAGAGTATTTTGTGGGTGTGCATGTGTTATGTTGAAAGTGTTTTTAAAAGTGTTATGAATGATTGAGCTTTGAAATAGTTTGAGTGTGTGCATGTTTTTATTTGTGTGTGTGTGTGTGTGTGTGAGCGAGAGAGAGAGAGAGAGAGAGAGAGAGAGAGAGAGAGAGAGAGAGAGAGAGAGAGAGAGTATTCTACACTTCATAAGAGCGCATGCATGTTCTCACACACAAACACACACCCAAACATGACGTGTAGATGTGTACATACCCACATACACACACATTTGTATATATATGCGAATACATTCATGCATATGTGCACACACACACCCACATGTTTAATATTTTAAAGGTACGATTAATTGCAAGTTTGTTTCCTCTTTTTTTTCCCTCTAATTCGTTGTAGAAGACATGTCCTTAAATTTATTATTTAAAAGTTAGGTTTGGGTTTATGATTTTGCTATTTGTATCTGCAATTTTTCTCTTTTTCATTCTATCTTTCCGAATTTATATGTAAAGATATTGGCAAAAACTCCTTCATTGTAGTATAGTATAATTTTTTTTAAAATGTGTGTGTGTACACATATATATCATTATCTTATATATATTTATGTATTTTATAAAATAAAATAAATGATTTTTTAAAATTTGGAAACGGCATGTGTGTGTGTTTGTTTATATGCATTTATATACATTTTTATGTATGTATATATGTATTTATATACATTTGTATGTATGTATATATAGTTATACATATACATATATGTGTATATATATGTATATATACACTCACATATATGTGTTATATTTATCTTTTATATTTGTGTGTTTGTGTAGTAATATATATAGAGTTATCTTATGTGTGTGTGTAATATATGTATGTGTATGTGTTGATATATATTTATGTACCTTTGTATGTATGTATATATATGTATATATACACTCGTATATATATGCGTTATATTTATGTAATTATATTTGTGTGTATAGTAATTACATATATATATATATATATATAGTTATCTTATGTGTGTGTATAATATATATATATATATATATAATTATCTTATATATATATATGTGTGTGTAATAATCATATATATATTTATGTATTTGTGTGTGTGTGTGTGTGTGTGAGTAAAACACACATGTACACACACAAAGGTTAAGCAACCAAATGTATGGGTGTACACACATGATGTATTCGCATTAGTATATTTGACACACCTCGACATATATAGTATTCATGCTTCTACTTACTTATATAATTGTATGTATGATTGACAGATGGAAGAGGTGACTAGCATTTTTTTTTGCACATGAGAAGCACTCTTTCCTTTGAGAAAAGGGTAAATTTGGTTGTCGAGTTTGAGTGTTGTTATTTCTATGTTTCAAGTTGGTCTGGGCCATGGCTCGTTTATGCCGTTAATTGGAACGATGTTTTCCAAATTACTATACGATTAGATTCATATAAATTAGATGAAAATATTACGCTCATGATTATTCAAGAAAACTTGGGCTTGATTAAATTAGATGAAAATATTACGCTCATGATTATTTAAGAAAACTTGGGCTTGATTGATCGCTATGAAATAGACTATAATGTCCATGGTGAATAGAGATCAAGCACGATAAGTATTCGACGAGGTCATCAAATGTGTCCCAAAGCATAAGCTTCTTCGAAAATAAACATGGTTGTGTTATTATTTAGTAACCATTGGTGGTAGATTGTATAGGTATTTTTTATTGTTTCTTATTATCTCTAAGTATAAAAAATGTTATTATCTCTATGATTGTTATTAAAATATCTCTAAGTATAAAAAATGTTATTATCTCTATGATTGTTATTAATATATAGTTTGATTATGTTTCATGTAGAGAAATGTCATTAAATATCTTGAAGTTGACCTATGACAATAACAAATTGTTGGATACGATCTTCTTTGAGGAGATGCCACAATTGGTCTTTTTTGGATATCATTGTAGCCCAAAATGGGAAGTTCTTGGCCTTGATGGGTGGGATGATATTAATCCTCGATACATTTAATATATAGTCTTAGATCCTCATAGGCTAGATGACAATCTTAAGCTTCTTTTAATCAAAGAGGCATTGGGATTATTAGATGGCTTTTACATTGTGGGTAGTAGATGTAGGAGCTCCGAGGAAAAGTGCTTCATTTTTAGGGAAATATTGAAATGCATTCCATTGAAAAAGGTAAAGATAATGTAATAAGATTTAAGATTATCGATGGATGGGTCTTCTCTCTCTCTCTCTCTCTCTCTCTCTCTCTCTCTCTCTCTCTCTCTCTCTCTCTCTCTCTCTCTCTTCTATATGTTTGATTGTTTGTCTGTCTTTGTCTCTCTAAATCAATGCTTATTATCCGCTTTACTTTTATTTGGTGTGAAATATAGTTAGGAGAGGGTGAAAAAAATAGAGAGATCATAAATTTGTTATTTTATGTATCTTTGTATGTGTATGTGTAGAAGCAAGCACAAGGGCGATTGAATCAAAGTTGATGCTTTCGAGTATAATTATGTCTTCAACTTGAGGTTAGTTCTTGATGCTATCAATGTCTCTCTCAATTTTTGTGTTGAAAAGAGATGCATAGAGAGAGAGAGAGAGAGAGGCGGAGAGAGGATTGTGTACATTAAGATACTTAAAAAAGAAAAAAAAACCTTTCATAGAGAAATATATGTATCGCTATATACTTCTTTTTGTTGCGGTATACATATAGGATACTAGGGTTGGGTTTATGTTGGCAAAGATACATAGAGATAATTGTAGATCTTTAAGATTTTAATTTTGGATTTCAGCAACAAATGGAGCTTCAAAATGATAATAACCGCTCCAAAGATGCAGTAGCTGTGGATGATTCTTGCAATGAAGAAGTAGCTTTGTCTATGCCATATGAGTTGATGAATATTTGAGCTGCAAAGCACCTTGCTCGTTCAAGGTCTCCATCTGGACAAACAAGCTCTAAACATCCTCAAACTATTGCAGATACATGCTACCGCATTGAGAAAATTTCGATTTCTTGCAAGGATTACTTAGATGCCCTTTGGGATGAGATTTGTGGAAGTGGCAGCCAAAGGGGAGATATGTTGAGAGATGAGTTGACTCATCATCTTCATCGCGTCCATGAGAGTAGTGGTCGCATGGAGGCAAACCAACTAGGCATGATTTCTTTCATGGAGAACATGCAATCTAAAATTGGGGAATGTCTACGTGGATGTAATGGGCAATGTAAAGAACACATAGACTCTCTAAAAGATCAAGTGTGTGCATTAGGCAATGGAGGTATTGAGTCTAAAGATATCTGTTAATCGACTCAATTATGAAAAAGATGCGCCATGTTTTAGAAGCTAGGGTAGTTGGTTAGAGATTTTGTGAGAGGGATTATGTTTTTTTTATCAAGGGTCAAATTGTATTTCGACTTTTAGAAATTTTGGATCTTCATTTTGGCGATATATATGAAATTTCTATTTTTTCAAATTTAATACTTCTCTCTTCTATCTCTCAACATGTTTCAACTCTACCTTCCTTTATCTCTCTCTCTCTCTCTATATATATATATATGTGTGTGTGTGTGTGGTGTGTGTGTGTATGTATATCTATGTCATTGTCTCTCTCTCTCTATATATATATATATATGTGTGTGTGTGTGTGTGTGGTGTGTGTGTGTATGTATATCTATGTCATTGTCTCTCTCTTTGTTTATCTCAAGTATTATGTTGTTTCAAGTTAAGAAAAATAGTATTTGTAATTTTGTGTTTCGAAGGAGATTAAAGATTGCTAGGAGCTGTACATACTTGAGCACGAACCAAGTTCGTTGGCTTCGAATTCTAGATGCAACACGCATGACTCGTCGTAAACGGTCACAAACAAGGACTTGCATTCGAAAACAAAATGGTGCTAATTTTATGGATTACTTTACCATAGCTAGAATTGGAACATTTGGAAGTCTTGAAAATGAGGAGCATAGTGAACCCCACGGCGGAATCCACCTGGGTTCAACAAATAGAACTATTCTCAATGCTACGGTTCTTCAAGAACCTATCAATTAATATCACAATGCTCAGACACATAGAGATTTGGCACGGGGCCCTTTCTCAATGAGCTACCTATGGATGATAATTTACATTCTATAACATTTGTCGTTGGTGATGTGAAAGATATTAAATCTCAATGTCACTCTATAAGGCGGGTGTTTTGTTTACCTCAGAATGTCAAGCACCCAGTAACTATGGTGGTATATTCTAGAGATTGTACTCTTCACTCATTATTAGGAGCCCTTTCTTGCAAGTGTCATTTTTGTGGTACAATGATTTGGAAGTGTGAGGCGACAAGAAAGCTTGGAGAATATGTGGGCAAACACTGTTGTGAAAGTGGGAAGGTCTCTTTATTGCAATTGGAAAATTGACCTCCTGCATTGGTCAAGTTGTTGCTTGGTAATGATAATGCAAGTAAGGAATACAGAAAGAATATACACTCTTATAATAATGCCTTGGCATTTGTTTAACTAGGTGCTCATCACTTGGATAGTCAGTTCACTAGGGGAGGAGGAGTATTCAATTTTTGAATCCATGGTACCACCTATCATCATGTTAGCTCCACAATTTGCTCAGCTTTATGTGTATGATACAGAGCATGAATTATAGAATAGACTTCATGGGATGCCCTCTTTAAATCACAACATTATTGAAAGGTTGCAAAAAACAATGATGTATGTACATAATCCATATGCCCGTGCACTCCGTTCAATGAGAGAAATGCTGCTTGGCAAGTCCACATGCAGATTTGAGAATGGTCATTCACTAAAGCTTGATCAACCTCATGGCAATACTTGGTCCTACAAGAAGTGAGGTAGCAGCTATCATGCCGGGTCAAGGAGATGATTTTTATGTGGGGCATAGAGATAATCAAATAATGTCACGCACAGGTGCTATAAAAAAAATATCTAACTTGCATCGCTCATATATGCCTCTATTATAGGTTCTTCTATTTCCTCAAGGAGAGGATGGTTGGCATGTAGGAATTCCACTCAATAGAAAAGGCTCAAATGAGGATACAAACACCGTAACTCAACGACAATATTATGCTTATAGACTACAGATTAGGAAAGATACAAATGCATGCCTTCTACGCAGTGGTCGTCTTTTGCAACATTACATTGTTGATGCATTTAGTAGCATGGAAGAATCTAGATTAGTATGGATACTCAATAGCCAGAAAGCATTGCATGCAAAAGTATACCAGGGTCTTGCAGATATGGTTAATTTAAGTGATGGAGTTAATAGAGTCTTTGCAGGCATTGCTGTTGATGCAGGGTGGTATTGCCATCTACATATACTGGGGGCCTAGATATATGCATCAATGTACCAAGATTCAATGGCTATTGTTAGAAAGATGGGTAAACCTGACCTATTTATCACCTTTACTTGCAATCCTAAGTGGGATGAAATAACCAATGCTTTATTGCCAGGTCAGGTTGCCCAAGATCGACCCAACTTGACTGCACGAGTCTTTTATGAGAAGCGTAAGGACATGATGCACTTATTGCTGAAAAAATCAATATTTATGATATTGGGATTTGTTTATGTTATTGAATTTCAAAAAAGAGGCTTGCCACATGCATATATGTTATTGATTTTGGAAAGTGGATGTAAACCGATCGAGATCCCTCACTATAATATATTGGTGTGTGTTGAACTTCGTGTGACAAGGTCATGTTTCCAGAGTTGCACATCATAATTAGTCATTGTGCAATGTCCATGGACCATGTGGTGAACTGAATATGCGCTCTCCTTGCATGGTTAATGGGAGTTGCAACCATTGGTATCCTTGGAATTTTTACGAGAGTACTAGCGTTGATGACAATGGGTATCCATCTTACATGCAAAGAGATGATGGTAGTCTCATCCACGTAAAGGATTATAGGGTGGATAGTCGATGGGTTGTTCCATATAACCCTTTTCTCTCTTTGAGATACAAAGCCCATATTAACATAGAAGTATGCTCTACCATTACAACTGTAAAATATTTGTATGAGTATGTATACAAAGGACATGATAGAGCTACTATAGAGTTGTAAGAAAGAAATGGGGTTATTGATGAGGTTAGTCAATATCTGGATGCACGGTATGTTTCTGCTTCAGAGGCATGTTGGCGCATATATCAATATGATTTGCACGATGAAAAGCCCGATATACAAAGGTTACATGTTCATCTCTCAATGCACAACAATGTTTTTTTCAATGACTAGGATGACTTGCGTGATGTGATTAGTTATGACAGAAACCAAAGAACATCTCTCACTAAATGGTTCAAAGCCAATCAATTGTATGCAGATGCAAATAGCATACTATATGTTGACTTCCCTTGCAAGTGGGTGTGGAACTCGGATCTTCACTCTCATGGACTAAAAGAAAAAGGGAAAATATGATTGGACGTATGTATAATGTTAGTCCGAGTGCAGGTAAGCAATATTACTTTACGGATGCTACTCACAGTGTGCAAAGGGTGCAAATCTTTTAAGGATTTGCGAACAGTGAATGGACATTTGTATCCATGTTTTAAAGCTACATGTGAAGCTAGAGGGATGCTGGAGAATGATGAGGAGTGGTGCATGTGTCTCTATGAAGCTGTAATTCAGAATATAGGATTTCAGTTGCGTCAATTGTTTGTCATTATAATGGTTTTTTGTGAGCCTATATACCCTGGGAAGCTTTGGGACAAATTCTCCGCCGAACTTTCGAAAGATTTTTTGTATTCATTACTACAAAGAGGGTGTGTTGATGTTGGTGTTTGTCATTCTACAGCAAAGAATGGCTTTGTTGCACATGTATGCAAGATCTCTTAGACCAGTATGGAAAGCGGTTAGCTGATTTTGAAGAGACGTTGCCTACTCCAGATAGATCAAGTGTTGCCACTGTCAACAATGGTTTACTGATGGAAGATATGATGTTTGATTCTGTTCAATAGGCTGATTTGTCTATTTCCATGGAAAGGAGTCTTAATAGTTGTCAATCAAGAGCATTTGATACTATCCTTAGAGCCGTTTATTTGAACCAGGGTGGTGTTTTTTTTCTTGATGGACCAGGTGGATCAGGCAAAACTTATCTTTACAATGCCATGCTATCTCGATTGCGTGGACAGAAACATGTTGCCTTGGCATGTGCATGGTCTAGAATAGCCGCATTATTACTCTCAAATGGTCGTACAACTCACTCACGTTTCAAAATTCCATTGGTACTCAATGCTTCTAGCACACGTGGAATCAAAGCTAATAGCCCATTGGCCAAGGTGTTGAAGCTTGCAAGGTTAATCATTTGGGACTAGGCTCCAATGATGCATAGGTATGCATATGAAGCACTAGACAGGACATTGAGGGACATTATGCAGAGTGATACACTGTTTGGTGGAAAAGTTATGCTTTTTGGTGGTCACTTTAGGCAAATCTTACCAGTTGTGCCAAAGGGATTGCGTGAAGTCATTGTTGATGCAACGTTATGCCGGTCACATATTTGGAGATATGTGAGTGTTTTAAAGCTCACCCAAAACATGTGGGTTGGACGCTTACTGTGTGGCATAGAACATGAATTTGTCAAATGGACATTACAAATTGGGGATGGCAATATAGGTCAGCCAAATAATGAAGGCAGAGAAGTAATTCCATCACAAATGTTGATCCATGGCAACTCTGTTTTGCGTTTGGTAGAATGGGTATACAAAGATCTTCATAGAGTTGAGGATTATGCATGCTTCTTCAAAGACCGTGCTATTCTTGCACCACGAAATTTAGAGGTTGATGAGATCAATGAACTAGCCTTGAGTTCGTTGCTTGGTCTTGAAAGAGAATACCTTAGTGCAGATTCTGTTGTTTCTTGTGAGAATGACGTAATAATGTATCCAATTGAGTACTTGAACAGTTTGAACTTAGGTGGTGGTTACTCTCCTCACCCCGCTTACTTCTAAAGATTAATACACCTATCATTTTGCTCTGCAATTTGGACACTCGACGGGGACTTTGTAATGGTACCAGATTGATATGAAAGCAATTTAGCTCAAAGGTGATAGAAGCAGAAATCATTATAGGTACAAACATTGGAGACAAAGTCTTTATTCCGAGGATAACATTTGTGCCTACTATGCTTCAATTGCTGTTTGACATGAGAAGGAGGTAATTTCCTGTCAGGTTAGCTTTTGGTATGTCAATAAATAAGTCCCAAGGACAAACATTGAGTGTATTGGGACTTTATCTGACCACGCAAGTATTCACACATGGATAACTGTGTCGTTATGTCACGTGTTAGATCATCCAATGTAATGAACAAGGATTTCATTAATGTCTTCACAATTTCGTGATCACGTTAACAAAACCTATTGTTAACATATTAAAACTTGTGATCACATTGTATATTCACGATGTGAAGGGAGGCGGAGAAACACGGAACACCTCTATAGCAATGCCTTTCCACAGTTCGGAGTACACACCAACATCAAGAAAAAGGGGCACCAGTCAGCTACTCAGTGAGCTGACACAACATTTAACATCTTAAGCATGAAACCTTGTCTCTACCCTCATTCAATTTTCTAAGTAACTGGAGGGAGCCTACATACATTTGATCAAGACATGCAAGGGGAGATGGGCACATCAACATCTGCCACCCTTTACTCAATTGATACATATGCATATAGGGGTGCACCCTTATTATGAAATAGGCTCACAGCCATAAGCAAAATGATCACCACAGAGAAATGGTGAGAGAACCACTTGACATAACAAGGTTACATTCCATCAAGTATGAACTTTCTGCAAAACTTCAGTTTCCCAAGAAAAGACAACATCAGTAAGGAACTTCAATTCTCCCAACCTGGCAAGCAGTGTGTGACTAGGAGGCACAATCACTTTATGGTCTTCAGTCTGTCTGTTGAAGAAGCATACCACCATACATACATATTCTCTCAAGCAAAACCAGAGGGCTGTCTTTCTCATACACATGAGCTTTCCACAAAATCAGAGAGTTGGTTATCATATACATGGGTTTTCCAATGCCACAAATTGGTGATTCCTCATATATATATGAGTTATTTCACAAAAAAGAAACAAAAAAAGCTGGCCAGCCGTCACTTACATTGCATGGGCTGTCATCATGACAGAGAGCCGCATTCTTTATGCGTGGCACCTTCTCTTCATTCATACAAGTGGCGTTGCAGCTTCTCCTCCCCTCCTATACACAACCATACAAAGTACATGCAGCTTTCCTTGTATACATGTCCACGCTTCTCCTCTTACTCACGCTGGCTACGCAGGCTCTCTGAAAGCATTAGAGCTGCGAGCTTTCCCCATCACACTCATACATATGTGCTACGCACCTTCTCTTAGAGTATTAGAGCAATGAGCCCTCCCTACTCACACTCTAAACTACAGCTTCCGCAACCTCTCTTATACACACATGGCTGCGCAGCTCTACGAGAGTATTTGAGCAACGAGCTCTCCCACACAACTGAAACTACAGCTACGCAGCTATCTGAGAGCATCAGAGACTCGAGCTCTCACTATTACACACTGGAACTACGCAGCTCTCTCTGTCACACATTCTGAAAATGTGGACTGCGCAGCTCTCTGAGCATTAGAATGGCAAGCTCTTCCTATCATACATATAACTACAGCTCCCCTTATACACATCAGCTGCGCAGGCTCTCTGAGCATTAGAGAAACGAGCTTTCACTGTCCCCCACTGGAACTACACTACGCTTCCTCCTCTCTACACACCTGGGTTACGCTAAGAGCATTAGAACACAAGCTCTCCCACACACTTTAATACACATGGCTGCGCTTCTCCCTGAAAGCTACAGAACCACGCAGCTCTCCCTATCACATGAGGCACGCTGGGAGCATTAGAGCTGCGAGTTCTCTCTCTCCCTCTCTGGCTTCGCTCCCCTCCTTCTCTTATACTTGTATAGCTGCGCTGCCCGTTCAAACCCAAAAAAAGAAACATTATAATATTTATAATACTTCCAGGGTTGTCAGGTCGCCAGAGAGCTCACCCCCACCTCCACGCGGCGTTCCTTTGAAAATTAAGGCAAGTTGAAGAACCTTTTGAAGCAATCCAAGGCCACCTTCTATTTTTAGCAAGCCTTGTATTAAATCCCAAGGTGACTCTTTCTCTCAAGGAAGACTTTGCACCATTTTAATAACATCTTGTGGACCACAAATACCTTTGTTTCCCATGAAATGCCAAGGACCGGTACTGTAGCTGACCTCCTCTAACGGGTCCCTGTCCAGCTTTTTAAAAAAATAGTACTCTGCATGCTCACATTATTTGTCAACAACCTTGTCCACATGTGATAGTGCTAAAACCTGCCTTGTGAAACTGATTCTCATCTCACACCCCTTCCATTTTCCCATTTATCAAGGTAAACCAATAACTAACTGTACACATTGCATATTTTTGTTAGATCCGTTCACATGTGGCCTTATACCCCCTTTAGCCCTTGGAGATGGACACCCTTTATTTGTAAATGCCATGCATGAGTGTGTACATATGCCAAGAAAATATTACCAAAAAATACCTAACATAGTTTGCCCATCCCCTAGCCTGCTAGATCATTCATGGTCAGCAGAAAACAGTGTCGTGAGGCTCAATGCATCTGATATTGCCATGTTCTCAAAGACACTGTTTTTCACTTCTTCAATTCTTTCATCCTTGTCTACCATCATCAGTCGTGCATGATATAGCTTGAGACGCAAACCATTCACCCTTGATACATGTGGGGTCCCATCAAGGTCAGCCAATTGATATGTGCCATTAGCAAAGCAATTCATCACTCTGAAGGGCCCCTCCCATTTCACTTGGAACTTCTTTTGAAAGGTTTTATCCAGCTTACTATTATAGCGTAGCACCAAATCACCTTCCTCAATACCCTTCTTCTTAATCTTCTCATTTATCTTTGTCAATGCCCTATTTTGCATCTTCTCATAATGTTCCAAGGCACTCATCCTGTCCAGCTGAACCTCTTGTAACTGTAAGAGTCTCTCTTTAAATGTGTTGCTAGATGGCCCTAGCAGCTTTTCTAACATTTTAACTGTAGGCAATTCAACTTCCACAGGTAACAAAGCTTCTTTGCCATACACTAAGTGAAAAGGTGTAAAACCTATGCTTGTCTTCACCGATGTACGATAAGCCCATAAAGCACTGAACAGCTCCAGATCCCAATTCTTGCCCTGATGTTCTGTCACCTTTGCAAGAATGTGTACAAGTTCACCATTGAATCTTTCATTCAAACCGTTGCACTGCGGATAATAAGGAGTAGTAAAATTATGCTTAATCCGCATTTTGGCACACAAGTATTCTAGCAAGTCAGCTCTAAAACCAGGCCCTTGATCAGAAAGAAGCTCCAAGGGTACCCCAAATTTACAGCAGATGTCTTCATAAACAAACTTTGCAACATCTCTTGCAGTAATTTGCTTCACTGCTCTAGCTTCTGCCCACCTGGAAAGATAATCCACAGCTGTCAAAATATAACTCTTCCCCCTGCTGGTAATGGGTAAGGGTCCTACTGCATCAATTCCCCACTTCTCAAAAATGTCAAAGGCCAAGATTGTCTTGCGCAACTCTGGTTTTAAAACTCATTTCCCAAATGCCTGGCACCTTTTGCATGAGCTACACCAGTGATGCACATCTTTTTGTATACTTGGCCATATGTAACCCTCCTGTAAGATTTTGTGCAATGTGATTTTAAATGCAAAGTGGCCACCGCATGCTCCTTCTTCATGATTCTCCTCAAGCACTCTGTACAGCTCTTCCTTCCATGGTACACGCCTTAACACCAAGTCAGCCCCTTGCATGTATAAGGTGTCACCAATGAGCTTGTATTTGCAAGCTCTACGTACAAACCCATATTTCTTTGCCTTCTCAATGTCCTTGGGAATGACTCCTGTCAACAAAAACTCTTCTTCCAGTGTCAGACTTTCACGACCCCGATAAAGTGGAAGATCTGCTTTTAACACATATAGCTCGCCAATCATTCCCTGTGCTGCTTCATGTGCTTATGTATTAAGAGAACGCTCCACATGCTGAATGCCCCATGCTTCAAACTCCTTCAACAAGCTCTTGATCTTGAAACACTTGTTCCTCAATGCAGGGTTCTTGCTCTTCCATACTCCTCGTATTTGTTTTACCACCAGTAGAGAATCACCTCTTATGCATAGTCTCTTTACACCATGCTTAATGCAAATGTTTAGCCTTGCTTCCAATGTAGAATACTCTGCTTCATTGTTAGTATGAGCATCAACTTTGAATCCCTTTTTACAAATCAGCTTACCTTGCTGGTCATAAAGAGCTATGCCACCAGAAGCTGCATCATGGCTCTTCCTGTATGAACCATCAAAGAACAAAACATGAGCATTGCTTACTTCTGCCACATTTTCTACCTTTCTAACACTTTCCTCTTTGACAAGCAGAGGGTTTTCCTTATAAGTTAACAAGTCTGCCAAAGTAGCTATGTTGCTTTCTTCCACCAAGAAAGAGAACTCAAACTCCTACAATTCAATCACCCACTTTTTCACTGCCTTAGACATGTTTACACCATTGATGAGCTGAGGCAAGAATGTGTAGCTAGTTAGGAATACAAATGGCTTTGTCAAAAGATATTGGCGAAACCGTCGGCAAGCAAACACCACACTTACCATCACCAACTCTATTTCTGACAGTCCCCTCTCTGCTACTAACTTTACCCTACTAGCACAATAGACGGGGTGCATATATTGGCTCCCCTTCCCTTTTTGCAGCAACATAGCACCAATAGCATCCTCTCCTACTGAAGGATTCACATAAAAAACCTGTTCCCAATTTGGAGCCTGCACCGCTATCATCTCCCCTAAGACTTCTTTGACTCTCCGAAACTCCTCTTCACACTTGTCATCCCATTGCAAAGGATCGTGCTTTGCCACCTGTTGTAATGGATATAAAAGCTGTGAGGACAATGAAATGAATCTTGCCATGTACTTTACCTTCTGAATGAATGTTGCCAACTGTTTTGTAGACTTTGGAGAAGGAAGAAGCATGATTGCCTTGACCTTGTCTGGATCAGCCTCAATGCCATTTTCAGACACCATATGATCCAACAATTTTACCCTTGGTTTTGCAAAGAAACACTTCTTGGGATTGAGTTGGCCACCACAATCATTATATCGTTCTAGCACCATTTCCAGCTTTTCACAGTGATCCATTCGTGTGCTATAGACACAAAAATCATCAATGAAATCCTGTACACATTTTCCAATGAATGGCAGAAGCGCCCAATTTGCTCTCTTTTGATAGTGAGCTGGACCATTTGTTAGCCCAAATGGTAGTACTGTATAGCAAAAGCAGCCCCATGGCGTAATGAAAGTAGTTTTCTTCTGATCCTCTGGAGCAATCTTCAACTGGAAATAGCCTGAAAACCCATCACACACACTGTATCTTTCATGACCCGCCACTGAATCCAGGATTTGATCAATGAAAGGTAGTGGGTATTCTTTGTGGCTGCATTCAAAGGTTTGAAATCCACACAGACCCTCCATTTTCTGTCCTTTTTTGGAGTGACCACGACTGGGCTCACCCACTCTGTTGTCTCCACAGGGCATATAAAACCAGCCTTTAGTAGTTTGTCCACCTCTTCTCGCAAAGCCTTCATCTGTTCTGGACCCATTCTCCTTAATCTTTGACGTACTGGCTTGGCTCCTTCCTTTAGCTCTATGTGCAAATCTTCCCCTTTGAAGCCCCGAACTTCTTCATAAGATGTGATGAATAAATCTGGATATGTTGACAACATCTTTAAATACTTCTCCTTCTCCACGAGACTGAGAGATCTGTGCTAATCATTCTGGCCATCAATTCGTGTTTCTCGTGCGGCTTCACCTGGGGTTGCATTAGCTCTTCAATCACCTCGTATGGGCCCTTAGACTCATCTTCAATCCCCTTCATGGATGCGACTATGCTGGTCTGTTCAAAGACCCTGTCCACCATCAGAAATGCCACATTTACCTCTCCCTCACTACTAGTGGTGGTGCCACTGTCCCCATCTGACACAGTGGAAGACTCTTCACTATTTGAATTCTCCCCTTCTTCATAATCTTCATCTAGTGGCTTCCTGCTACTCATGTCAAATAATCTTTTGCCCCCTGTCTCCCCATATAAGCTGATTGTACCGTGTCTCCAATCTTGAACGGCCCGCACTGCGCGTAGCCATGGTCTTCCAAGGATGATAGGATAAGCCCCTAATCCTGCTGGCATTACATGAAAATCTACTACCGTTTTGACTGCATAAGCTTCGATTTCCAAGCTCTTCACTACCCCTAAACACTTTATCTTTTGATGGTTTGCCAGTCGTATGCGAAATCCTGAGACTCCTTCTACTGTCAGGCCCATCTTTTCTACACATGTTTGAGTGATTACACAAATTTGTGCACCACCATCCACGTATCCCTGCCCAAGATTCTTCCTCTTGTGCCAAACATCTACTATGGGACAGATGTCTGATGACTCATCAATGGCCAACACTCTCACTGACCCTCTGTTGGGTTCCTTCCCCAGCGGGCTGACTAGTTTCTTCCATTGGTGCTTCAGCTTCGGTATCATTTCCACTAGTTGTCCAAAGGTCACGTCTGCCTTTCTACTGCTCAGGTCCTGTTTCAAGTCATAGCTATCCTGCCCTTCCCCTAGTGGAAAATCTGAGACGTGAAATTTTCGGCGAGCTCTCCTTTTCCTTTTAGCTTTCACATCTTCACCCTCATGACTCTTCCCTTTCTTCCTACTGGGAGACCTGCTTCATTTCTTCCTTCTTTATCCTCTGTAGTTCTCTTCCCAATAGGCATTACTAATGTATCTTCCAACATTGCTGCCTTCTCCAAGGTGACCACACTTAACACTTTTGTCTTTCCCTTGTCCTCCTTGGTCAGTCCACTAGGTCTTGCCTCACCCTTAATCTCTATGCCATAATCATTTGACCGGTTCGGCAACTGTGCAGGCAATGGATACATATCTCCACCCATTCTTGGTGGTTTATCACATTGTGGGCTGATGTGGCCAAGCTCTCCACAGTTATAGCATGTGGGCAACTGCCTCCAACCCCTGCCGTTATTCTGTCCACCAAAACCATTCTTTGGTTGTCCTTCACCTCCTGGCTGATTTGCAAGTCTCACACGACCTCGATTATTTCCCACATTACTTAACATATTTAGGCTAAGATTCTTCATCAAATCAACCACTTGCCTCAAGTCCTGCCTCAGTTCATCATCTTGTGCTGCAGTAGTGACCATTGCTGGCACAACTTGAGTAGCTACTGAAACCGCATCTGCCGGATGAACCTCCTCTGGAACCGGACTTTGCATGGAATCCATTTGCTTCATCTCTGACACCATAGGTAGTGAGCTCACTCCCAATTGAGTTAGTCTATTCAACTTCCACTCTTTGTTCCTTGCCACCTCCAATGCATCCTCGTATGTTCTTGGCTTCTTCAATTCTACCCTCCAACGCAGGTTTTCCTTGAGGCCAACCAAGAACCAATCCTTCTTCATCATATCTGGTGGGGGCACTTGTGGCTGCAAGGCTTGACACAAGCTCTCCCATAATATGGAAAACTTCTTGATGTAATCATCAATGGGCTCCGCTTTTCTTTGTCTCAATTCCTGTATTTCATGCCAAACTTTGTTTGGATCTTTCACCTTCACAAACTGTGCTGTTAAAGCTTGTCGGACATTATCCCATGTCAATGGCATAGGTGGATCAGCCCTCTGCAACTCCTCCTCATAACCCTTACACCAGCTCCGTGCATCACCCTTCAAACAGATTTGCAAAAGGCGTAACATGTGAGAGCATTTGAGCGGGTATCTGGATATGGTTGCTTATGCACGCAACTTCCATGCTTTCTAAGAACTCTTCCACACTCTCATCACTTTTTCCATGAAACTCTAGATAAGGGAAAGCCATTGTTACCCAAAAAAAACCCTTTTGACACAGATGCAAAAACAAAACCTTCTACTAACTCAATTCTCAGAAGAAAACTTCAAAACACTTCAGGTTTAGAAGAGGATGAACACATGCACATCAAACGAATTTGCATAGTTAATCATCGGAGAGGCAAAGGAGACTCCAATATTTCCCTCAGTCTGTCTGGCCTAGACATATATGCCATACGCTGTTGAAAGAAAATTTTTCTGTCCACATGAACATTTATCTGAATTCTTTGGGTAAAATGGAAAGGAGTAAATTGAGGTCCATTGTGATTATCCATTGAGAGTGGCCATCCAACTCCCAAGAGGCACGACTGGCTAATTTCCCAATTCTACCAGAATTTTTAGGCAACACATCAACTGTGAAACGGCACCAATCCCAAGAATTTCAGCATGCAAACCATACTTCAGTTGGCTGTCAAATCAAGCTAATATAGCACAATTTTAGAAGGCATCTGTCACACAACTGTCCTGGCATAGCAGTCATTCACTGAGATTAATCACATGCACATGTTTTCAGTCTTGTAAACTGAAGGTTCTTGGAATGCTCCTCAGTGGGGGCACCAAAATCTGTGAAGGGAGGCGGAGAAACACGGAACACCTCTATAGCAATGCCTTTCCACAGTTCGGAGTACACACCAACATCAAGAAAAAGGGGCACCAGTCAGCTCCTCAGTGAGCTGACACAACATTTAACATCTTAAGCATGAAACCTTGTCTCTACCCTCATTCAATTTTCTAAGTAACTGGAGGGAGCCTACATACATTTGATCAAGATATGCAAGGGGAGATGGGCACATCTTGGAGGATACTCAACTAGCTTCATCATCGACAGTGATTCCTTATCCTTTCCACTTGCACTAGATTATTGAGGGATCATTGCCTTGGATTTTGTATGCCTCGGATTTCCTTTCGATCCACGCTCTTGCATAGATAGCCTCATCATTGATGGGAGCCCTTCATCCTTTCCATTTGACCCTGGGGGTCATATGATTCATATATGGGTCTTCCGCTACATAGACATTCCACCATGGATGTGATTCTTGACTTTTGTACATAGCCACTTGTATATGTCTTTTTTTTGTACATGACCACCCTTTGATTTTGAGGACGAAATCATTATAGGAGGGGATGGTTTGTAATGAAGCAACACCTTTAGTTTAGGTCTAGAACTTTGGTCATGGGCTCAAGTATAAAAGGGGGCTCATGGACTATCATTGTACTTTTTACATTTCTACCTCTTGAAACCTTTTGACATCTTGGTTCCTTTCTTGGAGATGGCCTTTCATGGTCTAGGGCTCATGGCAAGCTTGATAGCCATCCTCTTGGTGGGAGGTTAACTCACTTAGGCATCATGGCCATTCTATGAGATTATCCTTAATCTTATATTAATCCATGATGATTTATCCCTAATCTGAGCTTTATGATTCACTCCATTCTAGCAATAGATCCCCCTCCTTAAGCCCTTTATCCTTCACTGTCTCATTGAACAGGTCAGCTCTCCTATTGCTCAGTTGGATGTAGTGGTCCAAAGTCTCTTCCCTTGCCAAAACTGCAGCTCCATCTATGCCTTTCTCCTGATGTTTTAATAGAAATTGCAGACTGGGGATTTCCACTTCAATGGGCATCAGAGCTTATTTCCCAAAAAAACTAGGTGGTATGGTAAAAATTCTATAGCTGTTCTCACAGTTTAGGCCCACAGAGCTGAAGATACATGTAAGTCCCATTGCTTGGGATGTTCTTCCAAACATTTGGTTAACATGGTACACAACTCCCATTTGAACCTTTCAACTAGCCCATTACATTGTGGATAATAAGGGGTTGAAAACGTGTGTGTAATGTGCAATTTTTGCATAAGCTCTTCTACAATATGGCCTCTAAAACCAGGTCCTTGATCTATTAACAAATCCAAGGACATACCAAATCTTACACAGATATCCTCAAAGACAAACCTGGCCACTTCCTTTAGTAGTAATGTTTTTTACACATCTAGCCTCAGCCCACCTTCTCAAGTAATCCATTCTAGTTAAGATGTAGGTCCTACCCCTAGCAATTGTGGGTACAGGACCAATTGCATCTAAATCCCATTTCTCACTCAAAAGCTCCATATGAAATAATGGTTTTCCTCAACTCATGGTGTAACACTCTCCTTCCTTGTCTCTTACATGGCTCACAACTTCTGCACCAATGGTAGACATCCTTCCTCAAACTGGGCCACACATAACTTGTAGTAAGAATCTTTCTCAGAGTTAACTTGAAGGCAAAGTGCCCTCCACATACCCTTCATGACATGAAGCCATTATAGCAAAGATATCTTCTCTAGTTGGGACCCTTCTAAGAACCAAATCCTTTCCCTTCATATAAAGTTGATCATTTACAATACTCTACTCTATAGAGCTCTCATTATGAAACCACATATTTTGTTTTTAGGATAAACTTGAAGATACTAGACCTGTGTGCAAAAACCCTTCCACTTCATGTAAACTCTCCCTTCTTTCAACATAACTAGGATGGGTTACAGTCATGGCATATGCATCTAAATCCTTGCCTAGCCCCCCTCTAGCTAATGTGTCTGCAGCTTGGTTTTGCTTCACATGTTGAATCTGGACCTCTTGAATTTTTGCAACATCCTTCTCATTTGAAAGCACCACTCCTTCAACTTGGGATTCTCGGCCCTCCAAACATTCTGAAGTTGTCTAATGACCAGTAAACTATCTTTCTTGATGATAAGTCTAATGACCAGTAAACTGTCTTTCTTGATGATAAGTCTATTAATCCCTCTCTTAAGACACTGTTGGAGTCCATATTCTAAAGTGGCATACTCAGTTTTAATGCTGGTTTGCACTTGCAACTTAATACCTTCTTGATATATTATTGTACCTTCGGGATTCAACAAAACAATCCCTCCACTGGCTACCCTTGAGCTTATCTTAAAGGAACCATAAAAAATAAAGTAAAAGCATTGGATAGATTTGCTTCAAGGTCTTTCCACCTATACCAGGTCTTTGATGTCTAGCTGACTCAGAATCAACCCTTACTCAGGTTGATTAGCCCAACTTAAACTCAACCATAATTAACTCTCCACCTACAACCTTTTCACCAAGATAACTCCATCCATGTAGCAAAGAGTTGAACCAAAACATAGAAGAAGTCTTTAATACCATACAACTTGAATCTCTGTGTACTCAAAGAAGACGGTACGACATGTAACAAACCCTCAGTCTTGAACAGATGAATGAAACAAGTAACAGATCATAAGAAACTCTTACATAAATGACCACAAAGAAACCCAAACATGTATTCCCAAACTTCCACAGATCATCAACAACTATATAATCTGCAACAACTATATAATTTGCAGGCTTTGCTGGCTAATACAACGGGGAGATGCTTGAGCAACCCTCAAGTCTGGTATAAGTTCTAATAGTATTACACTATGAGAGGTTCTGGGACACAATCTCCCACACAAAACCCTCTCCCACTCCTGTGATTCCTTGCTCTAGACAGATCTTGGTCTTCTCTCAAAACCCAACATCGCCTTTCACAAAGAAAAATCCCTTAGATAACCAGTTTCATAGCAATCTCAAAAAACAGAACTAGCTCTCTTAGCAACAATCACTTATTTCACACCAATGCTCTCACACATCCAAAAAATACTCCCTTACACATCCCCTTCCTTCTTGCGCAACTATGCTCTATCTCCATGCATACTCTGACCTACTCTACCCAATTTTATCGGCTAGCCACCATGCAACAACCTTGAAAATGATTCTCCTCCATGAATTTGGTGAGGGTTTCTCATGGTAAAGACAAGCAAAGGCCAATGTATTCCAAATGTTTACTTCTTCTTGTTTTCCCACCCTTGTCTCTTACCTTTCATCTCTCAAGAAGAAGGCATTTACCCTTATCTTCTAACAACACCTACCCTCTTTAAAGGCATCTTCATATAGTATAGGTTTGTCCAAAGTCCTACCTCTCCCACTAACATTACTCTCAGCTAGAAATTATAACTCCATCCATGAGAACCTCTCCAAAATCAATCCAAACCTATCACTTTATGTGAAATCATTATAAGTGATCATACAAAAATAGTTATTTGTAAGAACTTCAAAATCATCCTTCCTTTGATTCGGTTGTGATTAGGTGCATTAATAGATAATTGATTAAATCATGTTGAAATGTATTGAAGTGATCCTCTATTCCAACACTCAAGAACATATAGATCATTATGAAGGTGTATTTGAAAGTACACTATTACGTATCTGATAAATTTTAATATTTTATCGTGCATTCATTTTTATGCAAATATTTATGTGTATTTATTTTATGCAAATATGTTTGGAAGTTAGGGCTAACGTGTACACAGGGACAACCCTCGAGTGAAATAAGTCCTGGCACGCGAGGAATTATTTATTCAGGAACCTTGTACGGAGTCCTAAATCGTGTGTGCACATTGTACATGTATTTTCTTTTATTTTGTAAAAGTGGCCCAAGGGCTAAGATAATTTGAATGGTTGTCGACTAAACCTAAAAGTGGAAAAGCAAGATGTATTTTTGGCTCAAGCTATTTTTAATATGAAACAAGTATAAATACTCAAGTTGGGGAAGCGTGAGCCACCCAACTTGAGAGGGCAGATTGGACCCAACTTCATGCACTCTATTTTGGGGTCTTCTTCAAGCTTTTGTCTATGGTAATATTTTTTCCTGCACACAATTAGAAGATATGGTTATGTCTTAAATCTTTTTTTTAATATTTTTATCCCAAGTTTTTACCTAATAATTAGGGTTGAAGTCTTTGCTTAGTTTAATTTATTTGAAGGATTTGTGAGCTTTAATGTTTTCTGCAAGTACTTGGGTAAGGTATGAGTGCATGAGCCTAGGGATACTTTGATTCTGAGAAGAGCTTAGGGGTACTTTGATTTTGAGAATAGGGAGAAGCTCACTAAAATCCAAAAGGTAGAGTAACTAAAGCCTCAAGAACCCATGGACAAAAGCATGGGAATTTTGTGAGCCCTTGGATCAAAAGCATGGGACTTTTGTGAGCCCTTTGGATGGAAATTAAGGTTTATGCAGATCTTGGAGACAATACCCTACCTTTCCCTCAAACGTATGCATCTTTATCTAGCGTAATGCACGATACATAACAATACCCCCCGCCGGTGGTTTATTAACATTCCACATCAAGTATAGTTTTGCCTACTAATATTATGGATGTTAATAGTATGCGAGCAACCTTCTGGAAATGGAGATGGTGCAGAGTTCCACCTCTCTCAAGCGAGAAGATAGCTTGAGTGAATTTGTGACGCACAAACTCAACTAGAGAATCCCAGAGAGAGATGTTGACATCTTCAAGTTTTCCAAGCCCATAGGACCTTCAGGAGGAGTAACAATTCAAGGAGCGACATTCTCCTTGTTGGAGTCAGACAGGCGATCACTAGGAGGGGGTTCCCCAGGAAACCGAGAAGGCGACAATGCCTTGGTTCTTCTGTGTGACTGTGCTCAAGCATGCCAAGAAGTATATGCAACGCACACATGAAAATCTGCATATAATACATTTTTTTGAAAGAAAGCTGCCATGCAAAGTGCAAGAAGAGGAACACAGGCACGGAAACCACAACACGTAAAAACTCCAACCATAGTGATGAGGAGGGGAGAAGCTCCACGCAAACACCGCAAAATTAGCAAGCCGTCAAACATGTCGATGTGCTACGAAGAGAAGACAACACGCGTAAGACATGCAGGCGACTCCAGTTTAACCATGCAACTTCGCATATCAAAAAAGAATATTCCGTAATAATTAATAGCCCCCACATAAAAAAACATTTGCGACGGCAGATATTAAGCTTTTAAAGCTAGAGAATAGAGCTTTACTTTAAAGCTTAGGGAAAACTCTAGATAAAGCTTAAAAGAGATTTAAATTATAAATTTTAAATGAAAAGAGATTTCAAAAGCTTTAGAATTAAAGATTGGACAAAGCTTCATTTAAAGCTTTAGAGTTTAAAAGCTTATAAGTTATAAGCTAAAGAGCTTATTATTTTTACAAGTGAATATCACTTTTGAAAATTCACTTCTAATAGGCTTTTTGCATTACCTTGGCCTTTGGTGGTAAGTAAACCTTGTGCTATGTTTTTAAAACCGACCACTTCTGGGCTTTATTCTTTCTTTATTTTATCATCTTTGGGAGCTTTTCAACCGCGTTTAATTTTGACCAAATCAAGCCAAATTAGTTAAAGCTTAAAGCATAGCATAAAGAAAGAGTTTAAGTTAAATTTATGTTTCTTATTTAGTTAAAGTTTCATATACGATATTATAAAAGGCTTGAGAATATTGCCTTGATTTTCCACCAAAACACTTTTGTTTAGAAGCTAATTTGCCAGGACTTTGAGATAAAGCTTCTATTACCTTGGATTGGACTCTATTTCAACAATGGCCAACCAGTCCTCGATCCGATCACTCCTTTTGGCTCTCTTAGAGACACATTGGGACCACAAATGTATCTCTTGCTGGAAAATTTTATTGACCACCATGAACCTCCTCCTTGGTCTTTTCTTGATGGATGGGGACCTCTCATTAATGGATGCGTGGAATTGCTTGGGATTAACAACAAAAGTGGTGGATTTTGACATCACTCCTTTTGGCTCTCTTAGAGACACATTGGGACCACAAATGTATCTCTTGCTGGAAAATCTTATTGACCCCATGAACCTCCTCCTTGGTCTTTTCTTGATGGATGGGGACCTCTCATTAATGGATGCGTGGAATTGCTTGGGATCTAACAACAAAAGTGGTGGATTTTGACATCACATCCTTGACCCATAACACTTACCCAAATTCCTTATCCAAATTACATATTTTATTCTTCTTTAATATGGTTTCGGAAATGCGCATCCACATCCCTAACTTCATACAAGAATTTTCGATAAACAGCCATTACCCGTCTTATAAATACTTTTCCCCATCATCTCTTCAAAATGTATGAGAACGAGGCTCTTGGAATGCTTGGCCGTAGGTGAAATTTCTTAGTAGCATTCTGATTTATCAAATCTTTACTTCAATTATTTTTGTAACCTTCTTTCGAATATTTATAGCCTAGAAAAATTATATTTAAATCAATTCACATTACTTTCTCATTTTTTTCTCTTTAATAATTTCCAGTGAGGTATTCTGAATGTAAAGCATCTATGTAAGGTGCAACCTTCTTACTCTTGACTCAATCTTATGATTACCAAGTTTTATATTTATTATTCAAGTTTATTTTTACTTCAAGTGCAAATTAATCTTTTCATCATCATCTCGTTTGACATCAAGCTAGCTAAATGTATTTAGACTTCTTTATTTAAACTGTTTCAAAACAAAAGGTTACTTTCCTCAAATTTGAGAGACACTTGCTATAAATATCTTATAAAGGTATTTATACAATCTTCAATGAAATTATGCCTTACATTTTGTACAAGTTTATTTTGTTCGGCCTAATCTGAATTAGAGACTTTGGAACATGTGTTTAAAATTCTTATCCTACGCGAGGAATTATTTATTCAGGAACCTTGTGGAGAGGCCTAAACTGTGTGTGCACATTGCACATGTATTTTCTTTTATTTTATAAAAGTGGCCCAAGGTCTACGATAATTATGGTTATCCACTAAACCTAAAAGTGGGAAAGCAAGATGTATTTTTTGCTCAAGCTATTTTTAATATGAAACAAACATAAATACTCAAGTTGGGGAAGTGTGAGCCACCCAACTTGAGGGGGCAGATTGGACCCAATGTCGTGCACTCTATTTTCAGGTCTTCTCCAAGCTTTTGTCTATGGTAATATTTTTAACTGCACTCAGTTCGAAGATATGGTTAACTCTTAAATCTTTTTTAAATATTTTTATGCTAAGTTTTTACGTATAATTAGGGTTGAAGTCTTTGCTTAGTTTAATTTATTTGAAGGATATGCTTTAATATTTTCTCCAAGTACTTAGGTAAGGTCCTTGTAACATACACTTAATAGCTACCAACGTTATGTCAAATTTGGTTGTATACTCATTCAAGAAACATTCATGAAAGTGAGACATCATCTTTTCTATTAGTTTTACACATAGAGATGAGATAGCTACACATTTTTCAAATAGTTTTGAAAAATGTACTTATAACAATTGACTAGAGTCTTTAAGTAATACTATTGTGGATTGGGTATATTACCTATTTATAAGAAACAGTTGGAATATTTGAAGGATTCCCTAGGAAAAGACGTGTTTTTTAAAAGAAACTCTTTACTTGAGAGAGTATTTTTCAAAATGATCAAAATGTCCCAAAAATGTGATACCTTTTACTTATATGGATATTATTTTTCAAAACTTCTTTGCTCGAGAGTATTCTTCAAAATGATCAAAATGTCCCAAAAATGTGAAACTCTTTACTTGAGAGAGTATTTTTCAAAATGATCAAAATGTCCCAAAAATGTGATACCTTTTACTTATATGGATATTATTTTTCAAAACTTCTTTGCTCGAGAGTAAAGTATTTTTCAAATGACCTAAAAATGTGATATTTTTCAAAAACTCTTTTCTCACAACAACTAGAGTATTCTTGAGAATGACCAAAAAATCTAGTATATTCCAAGAGATTGAGTACTACACCGACGAGGGTCCAAATTTTGGGGTACGAATACTCATACAACCAAACAAAAATGTCTACTTTCATAATTCTAACAAGAACTCAATGATTCAATTCATCGATTGAAAATTCTTAATGTTTTGAGGATTGGGTATATTCCCTCCTTGAAAATTTTGGGGTATGAATACTCATACAACCAAAAGAAAATGCTACTTTCATAATTCCAACAAGAACTCAATCTAAAAAAAGATGTGTTTTTAGAGTAAATTTAAAAAACTCTTTACTCATTAGAAAGTATTTTTGAAAATGCTCTAAGTGACCCAAAAATGTGACATCTTTCAAAAAATATTTACTTAAGAGTAAATTATTTTTCAAAAACTCTTTACTCATGAAGTAAAGTTTTTTTCAAACTCACCCAAAAAAGTGATATTTTAAAAAAACTCTCTGCTCAAGTAAAGTATTTTTTAAAATGACCAAAAAATGTTGTATATTCTAAGAGATTAATTACTACAATAATCTTTAAAAGGGCCCAAATTTTGGGGTGTGAATACTCATGTAACCAAATAAAAAAATGCCTACTTTCATAATTCTAACAATAACTCAATGATTCAATTTATCAATTGGTCATGTTGTAGACTATAAAAAATGATCCATAAATATAAATCTTGGTCAAGATTACACTAACACCACCTATATTAGTTTCAACACCACTTCTATTTACTAAATCACTTATATCCTAACATTTCATAGTTGTAGCATCTTCCTTTAAACAATAAGTACAATTATTATCTTTAAACAATCAACATCTTCCTTTAAACAATTAGTACAATTATTATCTTTAGTTTAGTGAAGATCTAGATTTGGCATGTTTTGAGGTTGCCACTTACAACTGGACGTCACAGGCTACAATGAGCGGAGCAAAATGGCTCTTGCCAGGCTAAAAATAGTGGAAACAGCCAGGGTAGCATGGAGGAACCACTGTGACACCAACCGTCTGGACAGAAATACTCAGTCCTAGAATGACCTAAAAACCTATTTGAGAAAGAGATTTTGTACCCCTGGATTTTTGGAAATCAAAATGAACGAATTCTTAGAGCTAAAAGAGGGGAGCAAAACCATCGAGGAATATCACCAGGCCTTTGCTCTTCTACTCAAATATTCACCACCTCTAGATGAAGAACAACTCATGGCCAGGTTCATTCGGGGAATGAACGAACCCTTGGACACACTGGTCAAAAATGCCAAGCCAGGGTCCATGGCTCAAGCTGTAAGAATGGCAAAGGATTTTGCCAAAGCCTTCGCTGTACCCTCTAACTTTAAAAGATTCCAAACCCAGGGAAGTGCTTCAAACTTTCCACCCCCGAAGAGGCAGCAAGGCCCGAATCAGAATCAGGATGCAGGAAGATTCCAAAGTGAAGGAAGATCCTTCCCCCAAAATACTTCCTCAGGAGCCCCACCTCTTTCAAGAAATCAGAGGGATGAGCTCAAAAGTGAAAACCGATGTTTTGGATGCCAAGGTTTTGGTCACCAGTTGAAAGACTGCCCGACTCCTGCCCTGTCAAGGGGATAGGGAAGTCAAGGACCCTGAGTTCAGAGACCAACTCCTTCATACCAATCTAATCAGGGTCCGTCTCGCCCATGCCAAGGAAACCCCAGAAGAACTCCAACTCAGCCATCTGCCTCTGTCCAAAGTAACCTCAGAAATCCTTCCCAGAACTGGGGCAACCAACGAGAAAGAGTTCTGCCTCAGACTGCAGCAGCCAGAGCAGTCACAATTTCAGATGTAGTAGAAGAGGAAAGAGGGCAGATCTATGCTGCAATTGAAAAACAAGGGCCTAACCGTCAGTTCTCAGTCATCCATACTCCGGCAGAGTATCAAGGTAAACCTTTTAAGCTTTTGATTGATTCAGGCAGTTCTCATTCATTCATTTCCCCTGGATGCTTACGTAAGCTAGTCTTAAATCAGAAATCAGGGAAACCTATGCAAGTTGAATTGGCAAGTGGGAAGATTCTTTTCACTCACCTTGAAACAGAACGTATTGAGTTCAACCTAGATGGGAGTTTAACTGACTGTCAATTCAGAGTTATACCTTTGGGAGTTTTCGACGAGATCCTTGGAATGGATTGGCTCCATAAAAATCAAGCTGACATTCACTGTCATAATGGAACCATTTCCTTCCATGACCCTCACGAAAACAAGGTTCAAGGAACTGGAATTTTAGGATCCCCAAGTCTGTAGTTAGTAAAGGCTTCTAAGTTACTAAAAGGACTTAGAAAGAAGCAGTGCATTTATCTTGTCAAAATGAATCCGGTAGACTCAAAGTTAAAAGCTAAAGAACCTGAATGGTTAAGAGATTATGATGATTTATTCCAAGTAGAATTAACAGAGATGCCTCCAATTCGAGAAGTAGATCATGTGATAGAATTGACCCCACGAGCTCAGCCAGTAACCTTGTGCACGTACAAAATGCCAGTTCCTGAAGCCATCGAACTCAAGGAACAGCTTAGACAGTTGTTAGAACAAGGGTTTGTAGTAAGACCCAGTGTTTCACCTTGGGGTGCGCCAGTTCTCTTTCAGAAAAAGAAAGATGGAACGCTTAGACTCTGTGTGGACTACAGAGGTCTAAATCAGCTGACAGTTAAGAATAAGTATCCTATTCCCAGAGTTGATGAGCTTTTGGATAGGCTAAGTGGAGCCCAGATCTTCACAAAGATAGATCTCAAGGTAGATGCAGACGCTGCAGGAATTTGATTTTGAAATCAAGTACCGCCCAGGCAAAGAAAATGTGGTAGCAGATGCCCTCAGCAAAAAAGCCTCCTTGCTTGCAATTATTGTAGTATCAAATCCTTTGATTATTGAAGCAAGAGAGAAGATCATGCAGGATAGATTCTTTGGCCCTATTGCTACCCTACTTATGCAGGAAAGAAAAACTCCATAGGAGTTGAACAAAGTTCAAGGGTACAGAGCCTGGAGGATGATGGCATTATGTATTATAATCGTAGGCTATGCATTCCCAATGATGAGGGAACCAAGGATCAAATTCTGAATGAAGCCCATGACAGCCTTATAGCAGGACATCTAGGTTTCATCAAAACCTACATGTCTGTAAAGAAAAGCTTCTTTTGGCCTGGTCTGAAAAAAGATGTACTGAATCATGTACGTCAATGTCTGACATGCCAGAAAGTCAAAGCTAAAAGAGTAAAAATGCCTGGGAAGTTACATCCATTGGACATCCCCCAGATGAAGTGGGAATGTATCAGTGTGGATTTTATTACTGGATTACCTTCAGTGTAATCAGGTTTCATGTAAGCCTTCTAAAGAAATATGTGCCAAGCCCAAATCATGTGCTTGATGATGAAATCCTATAACCTCTTCAACCCAAGGGCAGATGGAACTCCAACCTGAAGAAATTCTTGATGTTCAAGAAAATATTCTTAGGAACAGAATTCTCAGAGAATTATTGGTAAAATGGAAGTTCTATCCTTTTGAAGATGCCACCTGGGAGAATGAAGCCGATCTGTTGTGGGATTACCCCCAATTTGCGAGATGAGGGCATCTTGTGTTTTTCAAGTGGGAGAGAATGTAAGATTCCTCCCCAACCTCTTAAGATGTCCAGCATCTTCCCCTATAATCAAATCCCTCTTCAGAAATATAAAAGATCTTGTTTCTACCAGTTTTGGCCTAGAGAGAGAAAATCTTCTAGAGAGTGGTAATTCAGTTTTTAAATATTTTTGGATGGAAAAATATCTCTTCTTATTAAAATAAGTTCCCCCGAAACAGAAGTTCAAAAAGATTTTCAGAAGGTGCATTAGAAATTAAGTATAATCTGTTCAAGAGGCCTTATCCTAGGGGTCAAGATTTTTTTGAAATTTTAAATTAAGGTTCCTATGGACCAATAAGATTCATCCAAATGTAGGGAGGAGATAAATGGAAGAATAAAAGGAAAATCCCCCAAAAATGAGTAAATACTCACATAAGATGAAGAGTTGACTAAGGACAAGGTTAATAGTTAAAAAAGAGATATTTAGAAGAAATGATGCATTTTTGACACCTCAGTATGGGGGAATTCCCCTCATGAAGGAGGCTCCTATTTCATATGTGTGGGAGAGTTTTAAACTTCCAAATAATGAGATATTTTTATCTCTCCTCTCTCCTGTTTCAACTAGATCCAAAAAGTGGACTAAACTGATCAAAAAATGGTCAAAAATTGACCAAAATGATATGGAAAATTCTAGAATCAGTTGGCTTGGTTAGAAGCTCACTTTTTCCTATAAATAGAAGCCTTCCCCTTTGTTGAAGCTCAATAGTGTTTTTGCACTGTTACCCTACTTCTCCCAAGAGCCAAAAACTGTGAATTTACTCATTATTCATTAGTTTTTGACCTTCCCTCTTCTAAAGATTGGTGGCCACTCTTGTTTCAAACAAGAGTAGATCCCTCAAACCATCAAGCCAAAGGAAAGCTCTCAAATTCTCCTTGTAAGTTGGAGATTCTTCTCTTTTCTATTTCATTTTATGGTTTTTTATGATTTTTGTCTTCTCTAAAATGAATATGATGTTATGCCTCATTGAAAAAAGGCATTCCTCTCTCTTCTTTAGTAAATCCAACCATTCTTTATCCTAGATGAATGATTAATGGATAAAATCAAGTTTTTCATAATGTTTCTCTTAAATAAGTATAAAATATTTACATTAGAATGATTTAAATACTCTTGGTTAAATTCTATTTAATTTTAGAGAGTTAAAATTTGAAAAATGATTAGCCATATAAAGAAGGTTATGGCAAATTTTCTAAAATTGTGTAAAATAAGTTTTACTTTTTTTAATTCAAAAAGAGTAATTCCCATCGTATATGTATTCTTAAAGTGTTATTTTTCATCTTAGGTATAGAAAAATGCATACTAAAAATATTTTATTAAAAAAGTGTTACTTTCTTTACAGTTAAATTCTATGCATATAGAAGGAAGCATATTGAAATTTTTTATTTTGATTATAAAAGTGTGATTTCATCATCAATGATTTGTATGCATAAATATATGCATAAAAGATTTTTTTATATTAAAAGTGTGATTTTCATCATAAATGATTTTATGCATAAATGGATGCATAAAAGAAATTCTTTTATATTAAAAGAGTGATTTTTATCATTAATGATTTGTATGCATAAATATATACATAAAAGATTTTTTTATATATTAAAAGTGTAATTTTCATCATAAATAATTTTTATGCATAAATGGATGCATAAAAGAAATTCTTTTATATTAAAAGAGTGATTTTCATGATAAATCATTTGTATGCATAAAAGATTTTTTTATATTAAAAGTGTGAATTTCACTATAAATGATTTTTATGCATAAAAGAAATTCTTTTATATTAAAAGAGTGATTTTCATCATAAATGATTTGTATGCATAAATATATGCATAAAAGTTTTTTTATATATTAAAAGTGTGATTTTCATCATAAATGATTTTTATGCATAAATGGATGCATAAAAGAAATTCTTTTATATTAAAAGAGTGATTTTCATCATAAATGATTTGTATGCATAAATATATGCATAAAAGATTTATTTTTTATATTAAAAGTGTGATTTTCATCATAAATTATTTTTATACATAAATGGATGCATAAAAGTAATTTTTTGCATAAATGGATGCATAAATGATTTTTATGCATAAATGGATGCATAAAAGAAATTCTTTTATATTAAAAGAGTGATTTTCATCATAAATAATTTGTATGCATTAAAAAAAATTATATTAAAAGTATGATTTTCATCATAAATGCTTTTTATGCATAAATGGATGCATAAAAGAAATTCTTTTATATTAAAAGGGTGATTTTCATCATAAATGATCTGTATGCATAAAAGATTTTTTATATTAAAAGTGTGATTTTCATCATAAATGATTTTTATGCATAAATGGATGCATAAAAGAAATTTTTTTATATTAAAAGAGTGATTTTTATCATAAATGATCTGTATGCATAAAGTTTTTTTTATTAAAAGTGTGATTTTCATCATAAATGATTTTTATGCATAAATGGATGCATAAAAGAAATTCTTGTATATTAAAAGGGTGATTTTCATCATAAATGATTTGTATACATAAATATATGCATGAAAGATTTCTTTATATTAAAAGTGTGATTTTCATCATAAATGATTTGTATGCATAAACATATGCATAAAAGAAATTCTTTCATGTTAAAAAAGGGATTTTCATCATAAATGATTTTTATGATGATAAAAGTGTGACTTTCATCAGAATTGGATTTTATGCATAATTAGATGCATATAGGATTCTTATAATTAAATAAGGGTTCTCTTTAATCCTCTGTTAATTTTTGCAAAAATTAGAAAAATGAATAAGTAGATAATATGTGAGAGAAAATTCTACCGTTTCATATTCACTAAGATGGGAATGAGAAAATTCAAATAAACTATCGAAGTCGCAGATCGAGATAAATGATTGTTTTATTCCTCCTAGGAATTCATGTTTAGTTTAGAAAACTGTAAGCAAATATTCAATGAACGAAATTTAGAAAAAGAGAAATTGAAATATTACCTTTCGAGAAAGATAGTTTAGGAAGAACCTTTCCAGACTTAAACTCTGATTCAAACTTTTGACCAAGGCCTAATTCTTTCGTCAGTTTCAAACAATGACGATGTGCCCAGTTCTAGAAAAATGTACTCAAATCACCCACCAAATCTGAAACTAAGTTGAGACCTTTAATTTTGATCTGAGGATCAAGATTACAGAATTCAAGGAATTCTGCTTGGGAATCCAGACCTCTGATCTAGAAGTATTGGGATACCGAATTAAGATATAACCATTGTATGAAAAAATAAAATCAAAACTGAAAACTTACACAGAAACCCTGTTTTCTTAAAGGACTGTCTTACGCCAGAATGCTGGAGGGAGCATTTGATATATGTGTTTATCTAAGGGAAGTTCGGTTTGCAACAGCTATCGGGGAGTGTTCAAGGGACAGCTCACGCGGTAAAAACCTGCCCAGGTCTTGACCAGCTTGGGTATGGCGAAAAATGGTGTGCTTTCACTACGATGGGCGAGGGCCGCGACGAAGCGATCCCTGAGTGAAGTACCAGTACACCTAAGGAGGATCCTGGAGAGTTCCGACCAAGCGATGCATGGGCTCGCGGTGCTTAGGACACCCATGCGTATGTCGTGGAAGATATATATGAATGTTGACGAAATGATTATTGTAATCTGTTGCTGACCAGCTGGTCCCAAAACGGAGAGTCCAGAGTGGTACTCTTTTTGTGAAAGAAGGGATTGAATGGAAATTTTGAGTTATGAAATCTGTGACCATATCTGTTTTATCAATGGATTATTTTTATATTAAAGTTTTAAAGAGGAGTGTGTGCGTACCTGTTTTCTAAAGCTAAAGTTAAGAAAGGCATTCAATTGTGGGTGGGTGAGTACTTGTTTGGTTCTACCGATTCCAATGGTAGGGTAATGGCTAACCCACGGGCCGGATGGGGTTAGGCTGGAATCAGTGGAGTTTTAATAATCAAACTGAAAAATCTTAGGATTACGCTAGGATTCGAGTAGTTAGTTAATTCCCTGATAAATTTCTCAATTGAGTGGATCAACGGCTGTGCCTGATCTTGATTAGGAAAAAAGCATTGAATTGCTCAGATGAAATTATATCAGCAATAGTTTCCTTCTATCTGGTTTATTCAGGTGAAGGATAGTTTAGGTTTTGATCTCGTCAGGAAAATTCGTTAAGAAAATTCAAAAAGGTGGAATCGTCCCCTCTTTCCGGGCATGGGAAATTTTCCCGGTTTCGGTTTTCGGAGTGACCATCCTAGTCTCGTGCCCGGACATTCGTGGACGAGGCCTCGAGTGAGAAACCCTGCCCCGCGCATGAGGGGGCTGCTTTCGCTGTTAGCTATCGGGAGTCCAATGCGTGGAGGGGACAGAGGGATCTCACAGGACTCCAACTGCAGCCATACATGATGTAACTCCAGAGGAGAGGTTTACTGGCAGAAAACACGATTTGTCTCATCTTAAAGTCTTTGGATACATTGCATATGTGCATGTGCCAGATGAGCTGAGAACTAAGCTCGATCCAAAAGCTGAAAAATGTGTGTTTATTGGGTATTCCCTTGAGCAAAAGGGATACAGGTGTTATAACCCTGCTACACATGAGTTGAGGGTAAGCAGGGATGTTGTTTTTTATGAGATGAGCAACTGGTATGCTGCTAAAAAAGAAGCTATTGGGGCTGATGTGAGTGGAAATGTGGTTGCACAGAATGCAAGTCAGCAATCACAGTCTTTGAGTGGACTAGGAGAGTCCTCATCTAGTGGTTAGACCATGGAATGGCAGGCTGCGTCATAATACCAGTCCTACAAATGTGATTAGTACATCACATAAAGGTAAAGAGAAGGTAGTTGAGCCCCTTAGTATGCCTGACATTTCTGCAGGGCATTCTCATGTTGATGGAGAGTCTTGTGGCTCAGAGATGAGCCCTGATGAGGATCTTGGAATACCAGCTATGAGAACACCTGGTGTAAAGAAGGCTGTTGAAGCCATGAATGCAAAGCTGCGAAGATCTGGGAGAGTGAAGAATCCTGTGTAGAGGTATACCTATGATGGTTATGTGGCACATCACTATGCATACATGGCAAAAGTTGCGTAGGTTGTAGAGCCCACATGCATTGATGAGGCTGTTGGAAATGTGTGTTGGGAGAAAGCTATGGATGAGGAGATGGATGCACTATATGGAAATGAGACTTGGGATTTAGTGCAATTGCATGACGGCAAGAAAGCCATTTTGGTATGCAAGTGGGTGTACAAAGTAAAACATAACAGTGATGGAAGCATAAGCAGGTACAAGGCTAGTAGCCAAAGGATATACGCAGACATATGACATTGATTCTGAGGAAACTTTCAGCCCAGTTGCCAAGATGGCAACAGTGAGAGTTGTGATAGCTACATCAAAGCAATGGTCTTTACATCAGATGGATGTAAAGAATGCATTCTTGCATGGGGATTTGCAAGAAGAGGTGTATATGTTGCAGCCACCTGGTTATGAGGACTCAATGTGGATAGACAAGTTGGCCAGGAACCCAGTTTTTCATGCTCGCATGAAGCATATAGAGGTCCACTACCATTTTGTCAGAGAGAAGGTTTTGGCAGGAGACGTTGACCTTGTTTAGGTCAGCACACACGCCGATCAATTTGTTGACATCTTCACCAAAGTAGGTTTCTTGGGGGAATAAGTGGTTAATTCCCCCGCCAACACTTTGGCAACCACGATGCTTTTTCCTGCTTCTTATTGGTGCCATTTTGCTTGCTGCCTGATTGTTGTTTAAATCCACTCTCCTTGTTTTCAAACCCATACTTCATGTCCGCACGTGAAAGGCGTCACTTGGCGGGCGACCAAGCTCGGGAATTCCTTTTTTCCAGCCCCGAAGAGTAACTCACCACCTCGAAACCAGAACAACCAGACTCCCAATCAGAAGACAAGCCACTCATCTCTACTTCCTCACCCTCACCACTATTCATACCACCTCCACCACCACCACCCCTATAACCACGTCCCCTCAACTCCAACATGCTGCAGTGGACTGGCTATCACCATGAAGTACCCAAAGTTCTTCGGGAAATCCTCGGAGAATGCAGATGCTCACATCCTACTGTTTGACAACGCATGGTGTGTGAATGTACCCGGCCCGGTGGACCAGCACCTCAAAAAGGTTACGTTTGGCCTAACACACAAGAGTGCCGCTCTTTGGGTTGCTCAGTATGGGTACAACCATTTCCCCACTTATGATTCTATTTGTGATGCCTTCCTTCAACAATTTAGCAAGACCTCTGTGCAGTGGCTGGATAAGCTGTGTAGGATGAACCAAAAGAGCTTGACAATGGAAGATTATGCTACAAAATTCAAGAAGCTTCTCCATGCTAGACGCAGCCAATCGCCCAACAGGAAGAAATCCTCAATTCTTACTTCATTAAGGTCTCAATAAGCAACTCAAATGCTCTGTCCTCGTTGGTGCCAACCTAACTACCATAACTATGGAGGAGCAACTTGTTGACTCAGCCCTCAGAGTCAAGTGTGTGTTGGTAGGCTCCATCTCAAAGGCAAAGGCAAGTCCAAGAGTAAAAGGAAGTCCAAAAGTCCTCATCCAGATGAGGAGGATGATTCCGATGATTCCACAGAATCCAAGAAAGATCGCAAGGCATGGTCTAAGAGCAAGAAGGCATGAAAGACAACCAAGGAAATGGCTACGGCTGTGGCTCAGATGACCATGGAAGGTGCAAAGTCCACTCCAACCGTTCGGTCCTTGGTGTGCAAGGTGTCACAATCATGGACATAGAGCCGAAGAGTGCGGCTTAAATGAACTCTAGTGCTCCATTTGCAGAATGGCCACACATACAACTGAAGCCTGCTACTATAATGGCAGGCAAGCCCCTCCGGTGATTCCACCTCCCATTGTGGCCGAAATCCAACCATCCGATGGCTCTACTGGATCCATACCGAACACCCCAATTCTCCTCACCCAAAAATTTCCCTCCTCGCAAAGGTGATAGTGCTCCAAGGATTGTCTTCACATGCTTTTATCGGCATGGGCAATGCCACCAAAAGTCAGACTGTGAAATATGGAGGAAGCATAGGGCAGAAATAGAGGGAGGCCAGGAGTCAATATCCGGCCCATCGGCCATAAATGCTATAGAAATCCAAGCTTTGGATGAGCAAGCAATAGCTCAACCAACATAGCTCAACCAACAACACAGGAGGACGCCGAATCATCAGCCATGTCGGTGACAAGATACATGCAAGCCAAGACTCTAGAAGCGGCGAAGGAACCGACCTCAGATAAGAAGGGGAAGCAACACGTGGTCACCTGGCAAGAACATCATAAAATCTAGATGGGAGTGTCCGATTGGGTGGAATAGCAGTAGGCCAAAGAGGCGCTACGAAAAAAGGAGCTGGAAAAGCTCATGTAGAGCTATCGCGACAAGAATCACAATTCAGTGTCCTAGAGATGAACCCGTAAGAGGATGGCAAATATCCTAGCTATAGTGGAGATGCAATGGCCAAACTAAGGTGCAGAGACACCATGGCCCAGAAGGATGTGCTGAAGCACAGCAACGGGTAGCTTACCCATGTAGGCTCACAAAAGCCAAAACCCAACCATACAATATATGGGAAGATCTGAAGCAATAGCCTCGATTCACATGTCCGTGAAACAACTCCTCACATTGGTGCCAAGTTTTTGGGAGAAGCTAATGGGTCGCTTGAAACCTCAGAAAGAGAAGATGCGGCCCTTTGCAGCAGTTGGAAGCCTTGAATATTGAGAAGGCAGATACCCCACCAAGGAAAGCCCTTGTCTATGATCCAGGTCAAGTTGGCCGGAGTGGATATAGCAGAAGATCCATTGGATGGCGGTTTTGCAGTCAACATCCTATCGGATGCAATATGCCGCATGCTCGAGTTGAGCAGATGGGAACACGCATCGTTCACTGTCAAGATGGCGGAACAGCGGGCGAGTGTAGCCACTCGGATTGATCAGCTCACACTTAAAGTACCTGGATTTTAGATAGTAGTAGTGGTACTCCGGATGGAAGATATCAAAGGTCCTTACCCAATCCTTCTCGGCAAACCCTGACTCTCGGGCAGGCACATATAAAGCAACATTGGGATGTGGATATAATCACTATTTGGCATGGAAAGAAGAAGCCCTAAATCTTAGGTGGAATTAAGCATTGAGCACATGTATGGGAAGAGAAAGGTTGGGATAGCAATATTATGTAACAATTTCATGAAAAATCTGAACCCAAACCCTAATTTTTGCAAGAAATTTGAACAAAAATGCAAAGAAGTCAAAATTCCCATGAAATCTCCTATTTCATGCAACAATTGATCACCTATGTGTAAGTAGCCAAGCATGAAATGGAAATTGATGAATAAATTCTTCAAAAATCTAGTGAAGAACCCCAATTTTTATGGAACCCTAATTTGCAAGAGAAGAAGAAATTGAGGAAATCGAGAGGATTAGGAACTTGCTTACTCTTTTTAAGTAAAAGAAGAGGCTTAAGCTAGTGTTGGTGATGATCAGGTTAAGAAATCCTTTGGAAATGAGCCAGCCATTGCTTCAATCATCCATACACGTTTTCATGCTCAAGAGGCAAAATGGAAAGCATTAAGTGAGGCCTAGGGTTACAATGGCTATGGCTAAGCCATTCCATCGCTTACTAGTGTGGTTTCCACCCACGAACTCGAAGTATGGTAAAGAAATGAGAATCTAGATGCACCTCTAAGATTCAAGTGTTGTGCCTACAGCCCGAGCTAGGCCAGCCTCACCTCATCTTGAAGAAGCACTTATACATTGTTGGCAAAGCCCTACACTCTACAATTCTCCAAAAAATACACAGAAATGAGCGACAGCCTGCACAACTACACCGTGAGCCTATAGGAACCAATAGCCCTTGTTGTCTTGCACCATTAAAACTTTAAAGCTTAGTCATTAGATCCCCAACAGTCATCCCAAAGCTCCAAGATGAAGAATGTTACTCCAAAACCCCATCTGCTCGGGGGGGTGGGGGTCACTCATAAATATGTAAGAGCGTAGCACGTGGGTTCAATAGAAGGGATTTTTTTAATCCCTTTTTTACATAGTTTTAACATATAGAAGCGTACCATTTAAAGGGGGTACTTATAGATTGAATAGAAAAAGGGTGTGTTTTATTCATGATGGAAAAATTACAAATAAGGGGTTTTTAAATTAGGCATTGAACGCACGTGATATAGGGAGTTTGCATATAGTGAACCCCTCAAGAAAACCCAGTTCAAGCAAAAAGAAAAGGTCAAAAGAGGAAAACATTTTGATTAGCAACACTAATTAAGATTAGCTAATCTCCCCCAATTTTGTCCTGCCTTTTTTAAAATTTTGAGCAACTACCCCAAAAATTGATCCCAATCAAACACATGGCCTCAAAAGGTTAGAAACAACAAAGATTAAGAGATTCAATCATTCAAATTCCCCATTCCCATCTTCTTGATCAAGAAAAGTCAAAAATTTTCAGAAAAAATCCAAGAAAGTGGATCAAAATCAAAGCTCTAATACAAATTAAAATGGGTCTAGACCAAATATCAAAGAAATCAACACATAAAGTCCAAATCTAGCATCTATTAATGAGCATCAAAAATATATGAGAAATCCATGTGATTATGATGAAAAGAGAAGGAAAACTACATGCACATGTAGCAAAGAAGGTATGTGCATAAGTCTTAAGTGATTTAACCTCTCACCCATGAAGATGGCTTTCAAGCTTGCCATGAGCCCTAGACCGTGAGAAAGGCCATCTCCATGAAAGGAGCCAAGAGTACATGTAAGTGTCCAAGATATGAATGACTAAAAGATACCTACAATCAACCCAAGGCTCTATTTATAGTAGCCTTGCCCATGGCCCATTATTTACATATTTTGGACCTCAATTTTGCTTCATTACATTTGCTGAGGAGCAAAATAACGGTGCTTAGTAGCGAAAATAAACCTGCAAAAAAAAAGCGTTGGGGCAAACTAGGAAGTTCTCACAGAACTCCCTAATCTACCCCAAATTTAAGAAAAAGTCATATGTCCCAGCTTCATGCATAGAGCTTCATGAAGCTTCATGAATCTTTATGCAAACAGGCTTCATGAAGCTCTATGAAAAGATGCAGGGGAGAAGAGAGCTTGAGATCTTGCAAGCACACACACACACACACTCACAAAACCCTAAAAGAGAACACACAAGGTGAGAGGTTGAAAATCTTCTACTTCTTCACACAACACTCAACACACCATATACAAAGATAAGAGTACACACAATATGAAAGGTACTTAACCAAATACATACTAGGGTTCTCTTCTATAGTGTGAACCCAACTAAATGAGCTGACGCTATGACTATGCTAGTCTCTAGAATGGCTGTCACACAGCCTGTCATCCCACTGACCGCATATCACCCATGATCTCACCAACCATGCCAGTGGTGTAAGTGTGGGGCCTATCCCTCAGGCGGGTCATCAGTGTCCACCGCCTCACTAGATGAGCTCGATATCTCAACACTCCCCCTTGAGCTCAACTCCATCTCATGTACACCAAGCGAAGCCCTGAATCTGCGGAGCTTCTCTGTACCCAATGCTTTGGTGAAGATGTCAGCTACATGATCCTGTGTGCTTACATAAACAAGGTCAACATCTCGTGCCAAGACCTTCTCTCTGACAAAATGTTAGTGGACCTCTATATGCTTCGTGCGAGCAAATCCAATACCATGTGGTGACCTAATCACCTCAATGCCCAAGAAATATCTGAGCTCCCCCAGATCCTTTATCTCAAACTTATGTCTAAGCAAGATCTTTACATCAAAGATTTCTGCATCATGGTCCCCCGTAATGATCAAGTCATCTACATAGATGACAACAAGCACAACCCCTCTATCACTGTGTATCACATACAGCGAGAAATCTGCATTGGCTACATGAAAGCCAATAGTGACAAGATATTCAAAAATCTTGTCAGACCATGCTCTTGGTGCTTGTTTTAAGCCATACAAGCCTTTCTTCAACCTACAAACATGAAAGCCAATAGTGACAAGATATTCAGAAATCTTGTCAGACCATGCTCTTGGTGCTTGTTTTAAGCCATACGAGGTGACTCATATCCTCATAACCAGGTGGCTGCAACATATACACCTCGTCCTGCAAATCCCCATGCAAGAATGCATTCTTTACATCCATCTGATGTAAAGACCATTGCTTTGACGCAGCCACTGCTATCACAACTCTCACTGTTGCCATCTTGGCAACTGGGCTGAAAGTTTCCTCATAATCAATGCTATATGTCTGCGCATATATATCCTTTGGCTACCAATCTAGCCTTATACCTGCTTATGCTTCCATCACTATTATGTTTTACTTTGTACACCCACTTGCATGCAATGGCTTTCTTGCCTTCAGCAGGCAATTGCACCAAAGTCTCATTTCCATATAGTGCATCCATCTCCTCATCCATAGCTTTCTCCCAACACACATTTCCAATAGCCTCATCAATGCATGTGGGCTCTACAACCTGCACAACTTTTGCCATGTATGCATAGTGATGTGCCACATAACCATCATAGGTAAACCTCTGCACATGATTCTTCACTCTCCCAAATCTTTGCAGCTTTGCATTCATGGCTTCCATAGCCTTCTTTACACTAGGTGTTCTCATAGCTGGTATCCCAAGCTCCTCATCAAGGCTCATCTCTGAGCCACTAGACTCTCCATCAACATGAGAATGCCCTGCATAAATGTCAGGCATACTAAGGGGCTCAACTACTTTCTCTTTGCCTTTATGTGATGTACTAATCACATTTGCAGGACTGGTATTATGACATAGCCTGCCACTCCATGGTCTATCAACTGAACCACTAGATGAGGACTCTCCTTGTCCACTCAAAGACTGTGATTGCTGACTTGCATTTTGTGCAACCACATTTCCACTCACATCAGTCCCAACAGCTTCTCAGCATACCAGCAGCTACTCATCTCATCAAAAACAACATCCTTGCTTACCCTCAACTCACCTACAGGGTTATAACACCTATATCCCTTTTGCTCAAGGGAATATCCAATAAACACACATTTTTCAGCTTTTGGATCCAGCTTAGTTCTCAGCTCATCTTGCACATGCACATATGCAATGCATCCAAAGACTTTCAGATGAGACAAATCAGGTTTTCTGCCAGTAAACCTCTCCTCTGGAGTTACATCATGTATGGTTGCAGTAGGAGTTCTGTTCATGATGTAAACTGCTGTAGAAATAGCCTCAGCCCAATAGCTATGCGGCATATTCTTCTCTTCCATCAATGCTTGCGCAATCTCAGCAATGTGCCTGTTTTTTTGCTCAGCAACTCCATTTTGCTGCGGAGTGTATCTGCATGTAAACTATCTCTAAATACCATTCTTCTTCAAAAATTCAGAGAACTCATTGGAGAAGTACTCTCCCCCTCCATCTGACCTTAGGCACTTTACATATTTCCCTGTTTGCTTTTCAACCATAACTTTGAAATTCTGAAAGTGAGTGAACACCTCACCCTTCTCCTTCATGAAGTATACCCACACTTTCCTTGTGTGGTCATCAATAAATGTCACATAATACCTGCTGCTGCAGCCTCCCATAGACATGGTCTTCGTAGGACACCATACATCTGAATGCACAACATCTAGTGCATTTCTGCTCACATTTCTGTTATGTGGAAATACATGCTTTGTTTGCTTTCCAAATTGGCATGCTTCATATATTTTCTGCATACCTTCAACTTTAAACTTTGGCAGCCCTATCACAATTCCTTTAGTCTGCATAGACTTCATTCTCTGCACATTCACATGCCTAATTATTTTATGCCAAATGTCTATGTCTGCAATAATTCTTGAACCATTTGCAAACATCACAGCACTCACTTCAGGCATGTTTACATTCAACGTAAACATTCTACCCACTCTGCTACCTTTTGTAACTAATCTGCACTTTTCTTTAAAGTCTTCAACATAATAACCATCAGGGTTAAACCGAACCTGCACAACTGAACCTACAAACCCTGATCAATCATCTGGCCAACTGAAACCAGATTCTTTGTTATGTTCGGAACATGAAGTACATCTGCAAGGTACTTCACTTTGCCATCCTGTAATAGACAATGGCACATCTCTAACATGGGCAATTGGATGAGCAGTGTCATCCCCTGTTTCCACAAAACCTGGTCTTTCAAGGTTTTTCATCTCCTTGAACCACTCCCCCTATGACTTGTCATGTGGCTCAAAGCACCTGAATCAACGTACCATACATCATCTTTATGTGCTGCTTCAACATTTTCAGACATGGCATTAACAACATGCTGCATAACAAAAACCTTTAATTATCCTCATTGTTTTTGCTTGAGGATGCATAGTTGTTTTGCTGCAATTTTCCATTTTGCATGAGTCAGCTTGCTTCTTATAACAATCTTCCTGCACATGTCTTGGCTTACCACAATAAAAGCATCCACGTGTATCATTATACTGCCTATGCCAATTTCCACGACCTATTTGACTCCCCTTGCCTCTGAATTGGCCTCTTCCACCTGCGTGTTGTTGTTGTTGTTGTGAATTTTGGGACTGTTGTTGTTGCTGCTGCCATAATTTTGATTACCTGTTCGACCACCTCCTTGGACGCGTCCACGGCCTCCTCTACCTCGTCCTCTTCCTGAACTTGTGTAGAAGGCCTGTTACTCTCTGAACTATTTTTGCTTTGTGAAGAATGTTGGTCTTCACCCAAGCTCTTCTCTTCTATGATCAACATAGACACCAAATCTATAAAATTGGGAATATTTTCCTGAGTCTGAATAGACGTCTTTAACGCCTTGTATTGTGGCCCGAGACCACGTAGACAGACTTACACCTTATCATCATCATCTATTGAAACACCAATAGATGCAAGGGATTCCACAATACCCTTTATCTTCAATGCATAGTCATTCATAGACATACTCTTTTTCTTCACAATATGAAGTTCATTCTTCAACTGTATCTTTCGTGCCTTGGTATTTGTTTCATAGAGTTTTACCAAGGTGTCCCACGCCTCCTTGGGGGACTTGGCATCCTGTATATGCCCCCGTAGAGACAAGGGTGTAGTCGCCAACACAAATAGGGAAGAGTAGATGTTCTTACCCTCGTATTGCTTCCTGTGCTTCTCTTGCTTGCAGCTTAGCTCTTAGCATGAACCAGGATCTGATACCATGAAAAGATGCAGGGGAGAAGAGAGCTTGAGCTCTTGCAAGCACACACACACACACACTCACAAAACCCTAAAAGAGAACACACAAGGTGAGAGGCTAAAAATATTATTCTTCTTCACACACAACGCTCAACACACCATATACAAAGATAAGAGTACACACAATATGAAAGGTACTCAACCAAATACATACTAGGGTTCTCTATAGTGTGAACCCAACTAAATGAGCTGGCGCAACTAAATGAGCTGGTGCTATAACTATGCCAGTCTCTAGAATGGCTGTCACATAGCCTGTCATCCCACTGACCGCATATCACCCATGATCTCACCAACCATGCCAGTGGTGTAAGTGTGGGGCCTATCCCCCAAGTGGGTCATCAGTGTCCACCGCCTCACTAGATGAGCTCAATATCTCAACACTCTATGCATAAAGCTACAAAATAAGTAATTTTAAAAAAACTCCCAAGAACCTGGGAGCGCATCAGAAGAATGAAAAACATCAAGAGAGATGTAAGTGTTGAGCTCTTATTTCAAGACGTTTGTTTGTGTTGACTTAAAGATGTAGAAGAAGAGCCCACAAAATCAAACCACAATAAATCAATGAGTAATCAACTTTTTATTAGTTCTCTACAAATATATATATATATATATATATGTATATGTATATATAAGTAAACTACATTTTATTATATGAGAAAGGAAGAGGAGAAGTGTAAGAAGAGAAGAGAATTACAAGAGGAGAAAAGCTCTTTGTGCATGTTAGTAGCTACCGACATGCCTAGGTAGCACCTAGCTTGCCTAGGTAGCTCCTAGTGCATACCTACAGAGCTGCATACCTACACAGCAGGTAGTACCGGTATGCATTGGAAGCTCTTAGTGCATGCCAGTAGCTATTCGCATGAATAGGTAGCACCCTGGGTGCTCCCAGTGTATGAGGGTAGCTACTAACATACTTAGGTAGCTATCGGAATGCCTAGGTAGCACCCAACATGCATTGGGTGCGAGTGTGCAGCCAATAGCTACCTATGTGTATTTGGAAGCTCTCAGTGATGCCAGTAGCTATTCATATAGAGGAAACAGGGCAGATTTCTGGTTTTTTCACTACGAGGAGGTCAATTACTCATTGGATGCTTGACATATTTCAAGTTTGTTTTAGCAATTAGATGCTTTACACTTTGGAGAAGAGGGCTATGTGATTTGTTTGGTCAATGATGCCTAATTGAGCTGGGAATGAGCTGATTAAAACAGGTTGTCCACTGGTTGCAGAGAAACAAAGCATTTTAATTGAGCAATTAATCTTTGGTGTTTTACAATTAGACAAATTCCTCTTACATGGAGTTGATGGACACTATTGCTAAGCCAATGAATGCCTGGTTGCTCAATTTGGTGAAATATTAAAGAAATTAGAGCCAAATCATTACTGGTTTTTTTGGTTTTTCTGGTTTTTTCCAAAAACAGAAAAAGGGGTTTTCAAAAATTGATATGTACACATGTCAGATGGTGTTGATACTCAACATTGAGGTTCATTAGGTGTCAATGCAAGTTTCCCATACTTGATTGCACCATTACATTGTGATTTGGAGCCTTGGAAGGCGTGTCAATTCAGGGTATCCCGCACTGAGTGAGTCAGTTCATCTTGGATGATTACAGGTTGATTTTCTACATCAAATTTGGAGTTTGTTGGCTATCTTGGAGTATCTGGAACACTCATTGGAGTGTGGTTGAGCTGAGGAAGGCTCGGTTTCAGATTTGGACGAGTGCGGAAGGTGTACGCATTGAGCAACATGTCGGACAATCCAGTTCAGATTGTTGGTGAAAAGCTGGATAGGAAGAACTTCCAGGCATGGAAGTACAGGATAAAGAGTTTCTTGAAAGGAAAAGGATTTTGGAATCTCATTACAGGTGCTGAGCCAGAGCCTGAGCTACCTCGGCAACCTACACAGCAGCAACTTATTGCTCATAAGCAATGGTCAGAGAGAGCATTCAAAGTGCTGCATTATTTGTCTATATGTATTTCTGATGCTATGCTCATACACATTCAGGATGCTGAGAATCCCAAAGATGCATGGGATACTTTGGTTCAAGATGTTTGACACAGATACAAGTGCTCGCAAGTCTCAATTGCGACAGCAGATACACAATGTGAAAAGGAATAAAAGGAGCATTCATGATTATGTGCAAGAAATCAAGAAGTTTGCAGATACATTGGCCACAATAAATGCCCCCATGCTTGATGATGATTTGGTGGATATTACCTTGCGTGGTCTTGGCAAGGAATACAAATCCTTTGATACATCTATCTCAGTGAGGAGTACAGGTCTACCTAACTTCAATGAGTTGGTTTCACTCTTGTTGGTTGAGGAAATCAAGCTCAGTGATTCATTTCTGGATGCATCTACTAGCCATGATGATGGCAGAAATCAGGCTTTCTACTCGCAGAGAGGCTTTAGAGGCAGGGGGAGATTCGCATCACGTGGACGTGGTGGTAATGGTCGTGGCAGGACAGGCCTCCACAACAGAATTTTCAGCCTTCATATGGTGCTCAAGGTGGTCGTGGATATACCCCTCAAAGAGGCAGAGGTAACCCCCGTGGACGAGGACATTGGCAAGGCCAACAAAATTCTATGCAAGATGTGGAATGCCATTATTGTGGCAAATATAGTCATATGGCGAGAGATTGCTTTCGCAAACAGAATGATTTGAGAGGGGGAAGAGCACAACGTGGTGGTCATTATGGTGGAAACTATGCACAACATGGTGGTAACTATGCATCAAGTAGCAATGATGGAACTGCAAATCATTTGTTTGCCATGAAGCATGTTGTGGGTTCTATGACAACAAATGCTGAGAATGATGATACATGGTATATGGACTCAGGAGCATCAAACCATATGACATGTCATGGAGAATGGTTTGAGCATATGAAGCCTATGGATGTAAAAGGCTATGTGGAAACAAGTGATGATACCCAGCATGTCATTACACATGTTGGTAGTGTACCATTGGTCATGCATAATGGTCAGACAAAGTCTATGTCAGATGTGCTGTATGTGCCTTCGATCACTAAAAGCTTGGCCTCAGTTGGTCAAATGGTGGAACAGGGATTACAGGTTCGTTTCAACGAGCATGGATGCTTCGTTGAAGATTTCAAACATGGATGTAGAGTGATTGCTAAAGGCAAGAAAGAAGGAAGATTGTTTAAGCTGGATGCTGGAATTCCTGAGCTAAAATCAGCCATGTTCTCAAAGAGCAGAAATGTGGTACAGGACATTGATATGTGGCACAAGAGGATTGGACATGTCAATATACAGAGATTAAAGAACATGCAAACACGAGGCATTGTCAATGGATTGCCTAGGTTCAAATATGATGGACATATGCATGTTTGTGAAGCCTGTCAGTTTGGAAAGCAGGCAAGGTTGAGGTTTCCTAGAGAAGGAAATATGAGTAAAGGCCACTTGAGATCGTACATAGTGATGTATGGGGTCCTGCACAAAACCCATCTATCAAAGGCAGTTTATACTATGTTACATTCATAGATGACTTCAGCAGGATGACATGGATATACTTTCTGAGAGAGAAGAGTGAAGTGTTGGAAAAGTTCATGGATTTCAAAGCTTTTGCAGAAAAGCAATATGACTGTTGGATTAAATGTTTGAGAACAGATGGAGGTGGTGAGTACACCTCAAAAGCTTTTGAGCATTTCTCGAGGAAGCATGGAATAAGAAGACAGTTGACTTGCAGGTATACACCTCAGCAGAATGGTGTGGTTGAGAGAAAGAATAGAGTCATATGTGAAGTGGCTAGGGCGATGCTCAATGAAAAGAGCATGCCAGATTACTATTGGGCAGAAGCATGTGCTACTGCAGTGTATATATTGAACAAAACATCTACAGCAACCATTCATGGAAGCACGCCAGAGATGCGGCTCACAGGTTACAGGCCAGACATTGGACATCTTAAAGTTTTTGGGGATGCATAGCTTATGTACATGTGCCTGATGAAAGAAGAAGGAAGTTGGATCCTAAAGCAAAGAAATGTGTATTTGTTGGATATACACAAGATCGAAAGGCATACAAATGTTATAACCCTCAAACTAGACAAGTGGTCATCTCACGAGATGTGGTGTTTGATGAGCTTGCTAGTTGGTACAAAGCAAAAGATGAGGGTATTTTTGAGTCACTTGAGGCTGATGTTCATGTGAACTTGCCACCCCACAAGCAAGTTCTAGTTCTACTACTATGTCTGGGCCAGCAGAGCAGAAGCTGAGAGTAGCAGTGTACGTCCATGGTCAGGACGGTTGAGGCATGAGAGTGTGAGCACTGGGAGTAGTGCTATGGATAAAGGCAAAAAGAAAGTCGAAGGAATTGGAATCACAGGTTATGAGTCATCTAGTTCTGAGAGTTTGGATGAGGAGCTTGGCATACCTGTTTTACGCACACCTGGTGCTAGACAGGACAGATATGTGCCACCACATGCTAGAGTTACAGGTGTACAGAGTGACCCGCATGCATTGCGGAGATCCCAGAGAGTCAGATATCCTGTTGACAGATTGACATATAGAGATTTTGCTATGCACTATGCATATATGACATCTATGGTGAAGCATGTGGAACCTACATGCTATACAGAGGCTATTGGAGAGCATGTATGGGAAAAAGCAATGGATGTTGAGATGGACGCATTGGTCCATAATGATACATGGGACTTGGTTGCACTACCAAAGGACAAGAATGTTATTGGATGTAAATGGGTTTACAAAGTGAAGTGCAAATCTGATGGTTCTATTGAGAGACATAAAGCAAGATTGGTAGCAAAGGGTTATGCACAGACCCAAGGATTGGATTATGATGAGACGTTTAGTCCACAGTGGCTAAGATGGGCACAGTGAGAGCAGTCATTGCTATGGCTGCAGCTAATGGCTGGGAAATGCATCAAATGGATGTCAAGAATGCATTTCTAAATGGAGATCTACAAGAGGAAGTGTACATGGCACAGCCAGAAGGGTATGTACACCCTAGATATCCCACTCACGTATGCAGGTTGAAAAAGGCATTGTATGGTCTGAAGCAAGCACCACGTGCTTGGAGTGATAAGATGAGCAGATATCTTATCTCACTTGGTTTTCAGATTTCTACAGTAGATACTTCACTCTATGTGAAGAAGACACAGCATGGGATTGTTTTACTAGTCATCTATGTGGATGACTTGATTATCAACAGGTGATCATGGTGCAAATGTGATGCATGTCAAGAAAGCTTTGAGTGGGAAATTTGACATGAAAGATCTTGGTGAGTTGAGATACTTCCTTGGAATTGAAGTGGTGAAAGATCATGCAGGTACTTGGTTAGTACAGTGCCAATATGCATTGGATATGTTGGCAAAGTATGGCATGATAGGGTGTAAGCCTATGAGTACACCATTGGAGCAAAATGTGAAGTTGCGGGCTGATTATGGCGAGGAATTGGATGATCCTTCTATGTACAGGAAGATGGTTGGTAGTCTCATATACATGACTATCACACGCCCGGATTTGAGTTATGTTGTGGGGCTAGTTAGCCAGTTTATGCAAAGCCCCAGGAAACCACATTTGGATGCAGTGAGACGCATCATGAGATATGTGAAGACCACAGCACATTATGGTTTATTTTATGAGAGTGGTAAAAGCTTGGACATACATGGCTACACAGATGCTGATTGGGCAGGTAGCGCATATGACAGGAGGTCTACTAGTGGATATGCTTTTACACTTGGAAGTGCTGTGGTGAGTTGGAGTAGCAAAAAGCAACCTACAGTTGCTTTATCCAGTACAGAGGCTGAGTACAGAGGTGCAGCCATTGCTACCTGTGAGGCTATATGGTTAAAGAGCCTCTTGACAGATTTATGTGAGCCCATTGGTGGCAAAGTTGTCATTCATTGTGACAACATGAGCAGTATACAGTTGGCAAAGAATCCGGTGTTTCATGCGAGGACCAAACACATAGAGGTCCATTATCACTTTGTCAGAGAAAAGGTGCTGGATGGTACAGTTGATCTTCACTATGTGAAGACTAATGAGCAGGTGGCAGACATCTTTACGAAGCCACTCAGCAGGGAGAAGTTTGAGTACTTCCAGACTATGTTGGGAGTACATGAGATGAGCTTGAGGGGGAGTGTTGAGAGTTTTGATATCCCAAGCTCATCCACATCTTCATCGGGTAGTACATCATGAGCTTGAGAGGGGCTGTTGAGATTCAAGCTCGATGTCAGTGTGAGCCAGCTATGCTATGTGCTGGCAGATTAGGTAGGAACATGTGTGAGACATAAATGACCGCGTGTCCAACTGGTCATAGTGTGTGGACATTAGCTAGGGTTAGTAGAGTGTGGACACAACTCATTGTGTGTTGTGTGGATTATGGATTAGTGCATTATGCTTTGTGTGAGAGTGGACATGTTCCCTCTATGGTTAGGGTTTGCAATATACATTAGGGTTTGCTCCTGTGTGTGTGTCTCCTCCCCCTCTACCGTTCTTTCAACACTCCCGGTGTATGAGGGTAGCTACTAACATACTTAGGTAGCTATCAAAATGCCTAGGTAGCTCCTAGTGCATACCTGCAGGTAGTACCGGTATGCATTGGAAGCTCTCACTGCATGCCAGTAGCTATTCGCATGAATAGGTAGCACCCGGCATGGGTGCTCCCGGTGTATGAGGGTAGCTACTAACATACTTAGGTAGCTATCAGAATGCCTAGGTAGCTCCTAGTGCATACCTGCAGGTAGTACTGGTATGCATTGGAAGCTCTCAGTGCATGCCAGTAGCTATTCGCATGAATAGGTAGCACCCCCGCATGCATTGGTTGGGTGCTCCCGGTGTATGAGGGTAGCTACTAACATACTTAGGTAGCTATCGGAATGCCTAGGTAGCACCCAACATGCATGGGTGCCCCAGTGTGCAGCCAATAGCTACCTATGTGTGTATGTGAGTTTATAGGGGTCTTGCACAAGAAGATAAGAAGATAATATCCATGTGAAGAGGAGAGAGAGTAGTGAGAGGGGACCCGGTGCAACTCTACAGGGTGCATGGCTATGCACGCGCTATAGCCCCACGTGTGTAACCAGGTGTATAACGGCATGTGTAACCAAGGGTATAGCCAAACACTTTGAAAATAAAATTCTAGAATTCCAAAGAGCTCACAATATTCCCTTGAGAACAAAGGATTAGGTTTTTTTGTAATATAATAACACAAAAAAACACAAAATGTAATACAATCAAATATGGACTTAATCAAGACTAGCAAATTGAGAAATTGTTTAATGCACATCGGCCACATCTTCCATCAAATCCATACATGCTAATTGGTCTATCTCAAGATTCATATATCCCATTGCAAGACCAACAAAAAGATCTATCCCACTTCTAGTGGACTTGACATCATCATCATCACCATCATCATTATGCCCAGATTCAATTGCGTCCTCATCATCTTGGATAGGGACACCTTCATCTTGATTAGTTGGTGGTATCTCACATTCTTGATCTTGTACTTGACCCTCCGCGTGTGCATTTTTTACTACTACGAGTTTGTCTATGAGCTCTTTAACATACCTATCTTGAAAAATACTCTTTGAATGGGGATAAACTTGTATGACATACCACCATTTCTTGTCATTTATATCCACGTAAAATAAAACCTTAAGAAGAAACACATATAGAGTGTAAATTAAACATGCATAAGGATGATATTGTAAGATTCCTCCCTCCAAATTTTGAGGTGTGCAGGTGTAAGAACCTCCCCTTCTGATCTTATAATTATTCCCCTCTCAGAAATAAAAGAAAGATCATGTTTCACCCTGTTTTGGCCTGGAGAGAGAAAATGTCTAGAGGGAGGAAATTTAAAATTGAGATATTTTTGGATATAAAAATCCTCCTAGTGTCTTAAATAGTTTCCCCTCAAATAGAAATTCAAAAAGAACTTTCCAATGTGCAATTGGAATTAATTGAAAATAGGTAAAAAGGACCTTAGCCTAAGGGTCCTGATTTTAAGAAATTTTTGGATTATGGTCCAATTAAGGTTCCTATGGACCAATAAGATTAATCCAAATGTAGGGAGGAGATAAACTGAAGAATAAAAGAAAAACCCCCAAAAATGAGTAAATGCTCACATAAGATGAAGAGTCGACTGAGTACAAGGTTTATTAGTTAAAAAAGAAGAGATATGCCCTCATGAAGGAGTCGCCTATTCCACATGTGTGGAGGAGTTTTAAACTCTAAAATAATGAGATATTTTCATCTCTCCTCTCTCTTGTTTCAACTAGATCCAAAAAGTAAGCTAAATTGACCTAAAAATGATCAAAAATTGACCAAACTGATATGGAAAAGTCTAGAATCAGTTTGCTCGGTTAGAGGCTCACTTTTTCCTATAAAGAGAAGCCTCCCCCTTTGTAAAAGCTTAATGGTGTTTCTGCACTGTTACTCTGCTCCTGTCCTGAGCCAATTACATTGAATTTTTTTAATATTTTTTTTTTGGGCCTAATCCTCTCCAAAGAAATTGGTGGCCCCTCAATCCCTCAAGCTAAAGGAAAGCTTACAACTCCATGTAAGCTAAATTTTCTTACTTTTTTAATTTTAAATCTATGGTTTTCTTGTTTTACAGTTGCTTGAATTAAATTCAAATGCTATGCCTTTGAGAAAAGGCCACCCCCTTCTCTTCTTGACAATTCAGCCTTTCTTAATCCTAGAAAGATTAGTTAAATGATTAATTAAACTTTTCTTATTGTTTACTCTCTTGAATTCTGAAAATTGAGTAGATTAGAGTCCTATACATCTAGATTGGGTTAATTTAAGTTGAAATTAGAATGATAAAAATGAGAAATGGTCAGCCATACAAAGGAGGTTATGGTAAATTTTCTAGAATTTTGTGAAAAAGAAAGTTTGTTTTTATGTTATTCCAAAAGAGTAATTCCCACCGTTTGTGCATTCTAAAAGAAATATTCTAATTACTCCATGTACATATTCACCTATGAATATGCATGGATATCACTGATATTAATTATTAAAATTGATTTCTATGCATAGAAAGATGCATAATGAAAATTGTTTTATTATAAAAGTGTTATTTTCATAAAATTTAATTTCTATGCATAGGAAGATGCATAATGGGGAATTTTTTTATTATAAAAGTGTTATTTTTATTAAAATTAATTTCAATGCATAGAAAGATGCATAATGGAAATTTTTTATTATAAAAGTGTTATTTTTATTAAATTTTAATTTTTTGCATAGAAAGATACATAAAGGATTTATTTTTATTTCAAAAGTGTTAATCTCATTAAAATTGATTTTATGCATAGAAAGATGCATAATGAAATTTTTTATTATAAAAGTATTATTTTCATTAAAATTTGATTTTTTGCATAAAAAGCTGCATAAAGGATTTATTTTTATTTCAAAAGTGTTACTCCCATTAAAATTGATTTTATGCATATAGAAAGATCCATAAAGGATTTATTTTTATTTCAAAAGTGTTACTCCCATTAAAATTGATTTTATGCATAGAAAGATGCATAAAGGATTTATTTTTATCTCAAAAGTGTTACTCTCATTAAAATTGATTTTATACATAGAAAGATGCATAAATGATTTTTTTTTTTATTTCAAAAGTGTTACTCTCACTAAAATTGATTTTATGCATAGAAAGATGCATAAAGGATTAATTTTTATTTCAAAAGTGTTACTCTCATTAAAATTAATTTTATGCATAGAAAGATGCATAAAGGAAATATTTTTATTTCAAAAGTGTTACTCTCATTAAAATTTCTTTTATGCATTGAAAGATACATAAAGCATTTTTTTTTTCAAAAGTGTTACTCTCATTAAAATTGATTTTATGCATAGAAAGATGCATAAAGGATTTATTTTTATATCAAAAGTGTTACTCTCATTAAAATTGATTTTATGCATAGAAAGATGCATAAAGGATTTATTTTTAATTCAAAAGTGTTACTCTCATTAAAGCCGATTTTTATGCATAAATAGATGCGTAAAGCATCTTTATATTAAAATTAGAATTCTCTTAAATTCTATGAATAGATGTGATGAGATGTGATGTGAATAGATGTAATGAGATGTGATAAGAATAAGATAGGTGTGAATGAATAGATGGATGGATGTGATGTGAATAGAGGTGATGAGATGTGAGGTGAATAGATGTGATGTGAATTAGATAGATGTGAAGGAATGGATGAGATGTGATGTCATGTGAATCAGGATGTAAATGAATGATATGGGATATGAGGAGATGATATGTGATGAAAATGGATGTGAATGTATAAGTGAAGAATGGATCTGAATGTATATGTGAAGAATGGATATGAATGTATATGCGAAGAATGGATGCAAATGTGTATGTGACAGAATGGATGTGGTTATGTATATGAAGAATGAATGTGGTTATGTATGTGAAGAATGGATGTGGATATGTATGTGACAGAATGGATGTGGATGTATGTGAAATAATGGATGTGGATATGTATGTGAAGGAATTGATGTGGATGTATGTGAAAGAATGGATGTGAATATGTATGTGAAAGAATGGATGTGGATATGTATGTGAAATAATGGATGTGGATGTGTAAGTGAAAGAATGGATGTGGATGTGTATGTGAAAGAATGTGATGTGGATGTGTATGTGAAAGAATGTGATGTGATGTAAAGAGATGTGATGTGACATAAATATATGTGAATGTGAGGTGATAGATATGAATGTATGAATAGATGTGGGTAGTTGTACATGTGAACGATTGGATAGATGTGGATGAATGAGATGAGATGTGTATGAATGAGATATGATGTGGATAAATATGATGTGATGTTATGTATGTGATGGGATGGTGATGAGAATGAATGTGATGGATATGAGTGAATGTGATGTGAATAAATGTGATGGATATGAATGAATGTGATGGATATGAGTGAATGTGATGGATATGAGTGAATGTGATGTGAATAAATGAGATGTGATGTCATGTGAATCGGGATGTGAATGAATGATATGGAATGTCATGTGATGGATATGAGTGAATGTGATGTGAATCGGGATGTGAATAAATGGGGGGATTTTTTTTGCGAGCTTTTTTTGCCGAGCTTTTGGAGCAATGAACAAGTAGTCCGAGCTTTGCAAAGGACCAAGAACTTACTATGAGCTTTGTAAAGGACCAAGAACTTACTTACGTATAAATAACAAGCTTTGAAAGATCAACAATATAAATTTCAGTCTTTTAAAGATCTAGTCCATAAAAATATTAATTACAAAGTCTTTTGATCCACATCATACTTATTGATATAATTACATATATACATATACCTATCTAAATTCATGCACCTCATACATATACACATACAAAATATACATATACATACATACATGCAAGAGCTACCTACATACTAACATATATATGTATACATACATACATACATACTTTCTTTCTTACTTAAATATAAAAAACAATCTTTTAAAGATAAAAAATGTATATACCGATCTTTAAAGTTCCAAACCATGAAAATCTCAATTACAAAGTCTTTTGATCCACATCATACTTATTGATATAATTATATATCTACATATATCTACCTAAATTCATACACCTTGTACATATACATATACATACATACATACAAGAGCTACTTACGCACTAACATATATACATACATACATACATACTTTCTTACTTACTTAAATATAAAACACAATATTTTAAAGATCAAGAATGTATATACCGATCTTTAAAGTTCCAAACCATGACAATCTCAATTACAAAGTCTTTTGATCCACAAATTATAGCATTCTTCTACGTGTCATCCTGACCTATCCTCTAATGAGAAATCTCCCAGACATGCTTTGGCTACCTCCATGTCATTCTCTATCCCCATATAGTGCCTTTTTAACTCTTGGCATGCACGTCCCAAGCCCCCACATCCCGCAAAAACGTCCAAGATGCCATCTCCTTCACTTGAGAAGGTCTCCACTAGCCACCTACAATGAAATGCAATCATAAACGTGCATCTAAGTATTTTGAAAAAGTAGCTATGAAAATGAACAGAATGAAAATTGTCTCACCTAAAGAACATAGGAGATGTTTCTGCACCACCTCAAATGTAGCGCTCCAAGACCATCGTGCGTTGGAATGGATGCTTCTTATTCTTCTCAAAAATGAAATTTCGTTGAACGTTGAATAACTTCTTTGAAACATTTTGCCTAGCCTCGCGATCAATAATAGGGACATGGCAATTTACTCGATAGAACATACTAAGCGCCAATGTATCCACCTACCATAATGAGAAAACATTATGTTTGGATATCCATACCACATAACATGTATACTTAAAGGGAAATATTTGAGAGATTATGACTTACCCATTCTCCATTCTCATACAAATAACTTGAATCCACATGAACATACATTGTTCGATGCATGACCAATCCAACTTTCTTTCCCATGGAATATATTTTAGGAAGTTGATCCATTAGACTCAAACACACAAACCAACCCTCATCAGCCACCACAGACAAACCAACAAAACTAAGTGTGGCACGTATCAATGATGAAGAAACTTGATTCCATGAGGGACACCCATCCGTATCTACATCAACAACCTATAAACTTGTAGAAAAGTCAGCCCATACGAGGCAAGCCACTGTATCTGAGGGAGCACCTCTATGAGATAGAGCCTTGGGAATCTTCATCAAGAATTCTTCCACACTACATAAAAGATTTATGATGTTTGGTTTTGGTAAGTATAACTTGGAAAACTAATTATATGGTGAAATTATTCTTTTTACCTATCTAAGCCCTCCGAAAGAGTGTGGACGTCTACTAGCAATATGTGTGAAAAACATCTCTCACCTACTGCAAGTAAACAAGACAAAAAATGAGATGCATTTCGAAAGCACACACTTCTCAAAATAAATTTGCGATGGAAAGTACTCTTACTAGTCATGTCCATGATGTCACGTTGTCCTGACACCTCCCCCTCTTGAAGATGCTTTGGAGGGTCTCTCTCTTGATCTTCATTTGTGGGGTCTCCCTCTTGAACATCATGCATAATGTCTAGACGTCTCTTTGTTCGCCTCTCACGTTGCACTTGGACGATGTAGATGTATTCTCTTGGTGTGATTGTGGCACTCGTGTGACAGTGGTGTGGATGGTTTTGGGGCCACGCGCAAGGATCCAACTACTGGAGACTGGGTCAAGTTTGTTGGCTGTGGGGAAGGTATTCTAGAGTCTTCTTGAGTTGGGGGCTCTCTTTCAAGCTCAGATTGGTAATTCTTAAATTCTTCAAGGAATAGATCAAGATAATATAGTAAAAAGGTAGAAATCCCCATACCTTTTTGTATATGTATATGTATGTAGGTTTATATGCATGTATATATATATGTATGTATATGTGTATATGTATGTATATATATATATGTATGTATATGTGTATATATGTATGTATATATATATATATATATAACATATGTATATGTATCTATGTATATGTATATGTATATGTATATGTATATGTATATGTATATGTATATGTATATGTATATGTATATGTATATGTACATGTAACTAAAATCTGCTCATCATACTCCGCTACAGGTGGCCAGAGCAATGGGGGGCAAGGGGGGGATCACCAGGATGTGAAGGCCCTCGGCAGAGCCAGGGACAGGTCTGCACTAGCGCAGACCTGCCCTCGGCTCTGCCGAGGGCCTGTACTGGCCGGAGCAACGAGGGGCAAGGGGGGGATCACTAGGATGTGCAAGCCCCGGCAAAGCCGGAGGCAGGTCTGCGCCCCGGCTCTGCCGGGGCCTGGATTGGTCGGAGCAACGGGGGGGATCACCAGGATGTGCAGGCCCCCAGCAAAGACCCGGCTCTGCCGGGGGCCTGTACTGCCCCTCTCAGTCCCCCTGAGGGACTCCTCCCATCCCCCTCAGGCCGGCCATGGCGGCTGGCTGTGGGGACCCCTCAGGGGGATGGGAACCACACAGATGTCGTCTCCAAAAGCATCTCAGAACAACAAGAGGAAATCTGGAGTGCTTACCTTCTTGGCCCAAGCTCAGATCGTAGAGGTGGTCTCTATAGCCAGAGAAGATAAAGAAAACAGAAACAAAAGCCTAAGAAAAAATAAGCAAGCCCATGCAGGAAAGAAGTGTTCCTTTCTAAGGAGATTGTATTAAAGTTCGCCACCTCCCTCCACATCCCTCCTTGTCAGCAAATCTCTCCACCTCTCTCTAGATTCTGTCTTCCTTTTCTCTCTCTGGTCTCGGTCTCTCTCTCTTTTTCTCTCTTATTCAAACTCAATGAATAAATAGGGCCTATAGACAGTTTCATATTATTTTCATTTTAAAGGTTACTTACATATAAAAAACTAATATAAAAAGATACATATAATAATTAGAATCAATAAATGTATAATTTAAAACATACATATAATAAATTAATATAAAAAGATATATATTTAACTTAGAATTTTTATATATATTTGTATATTTTTTATTAAAAAAATTTATCATGACCATTCTCAATCATGATTGCTCCACCTTGTTTTATCATTTCAGCCGCCTTACCTGACAATGATTGATTCGGCCTAGATACCTGATCTTCTATTTTTGTTTTATAAAGTCCACCTGTTCCTTCGTTTTTTTATTTTTATTTCACATTTTCATCTCTCCTGTCCTTTCTGCATCTTCATATTGCCTTCCCTATGGAGCACACTGTGACCTTTGATGAGTGGGAGGGTGAAAGCAAGGGTTGGTGGTACAAAAAAAGGGCCAATTTTTTTTCTACCTTTTTGTTACTTTGGGGGGGGGAATTTGAGGGTAAAAGGTTTGTATTTAAGAACTATTTTTAAGATCTTTGAGAATCTTTTGTGCAGTACCACCCCGTGAGAGTAGTGGTGTCATGAGTGGTGGTAGTGGTGTCATGAGTGGTGGTAGTGGTTTCAATTTTTTATTGTTTTTGCTCATTTGTGTTTGAACTAAGCGGGCGTCGTCTAGTCGCCTTCCTCTGACCATCTCTCTCTCTCTCTCTCTCTCTCTCTCTCTCTCTCCCCCGCATTCGATTGTAGCAGAGCTGCTCTACTCTAGAGCTCGCATTGATCAGTCGTCTAGCCATGAGGACCCCAAAGGCCAAGGGAGCTGCTGCCACAGCAGAGCGTCACCTTCAACATGCAAACCGAAAGCGAAGGCAAAGGAGGGCATGGTGCCTCCTAGCAGCGCAGCAACAAGAAGGGTGCTTCCACCACACCCCCCCAACAAACAAAGCCGGAGCACATAGCCAGTCCCAACACAAGGGCAAGTGCAAAACAGTGCAAGGTCGACTCCGAACGGACCTCACTCCTCTTCGACGACGATGAATCAAAATCTACCAGCAAGTCAAGACGTGGTACGCTATTCATTGGCATATGCATGTGCTAAGTAAATGGTGCATGTTCACTCCCTGCACTGACATTTGAAGTTAAATGAACAGTACTATATTTGGGAGCGTCACCTTCAACATGCAAACCGAAAGTGAAGGCAAAGGAGGGCATGGTGCCTCCTGGCAGCAGCAACAAGAAGGGTGCTTCCACCACACCCCCCAACAAACAAAGCCGGAGCACATAGCCAGTCCCAACACAAGGGCAAGTGCAAAACAGTGCAAGGTCGACTCCGAACGGACCTCACTCCTCTTCGACGACGATGAATCAAAATCTACCAGCAAGTCAAGACGTGGTACACTATTCATTGGCATATGCATGTGCTAAGTAAATGGTGCATGTTCACTCCCTGCACTGACATTTGAAGTTAAATGGACAGTACTATATTTGGTACTTTGCAGTAGCAAATTTGGTACTCTTTGAGTACCACAATTGGTTCTGTAGGGCATCACCTCACATTAGACACAATGTCGGGCACCACATTTAATCTGTAGGAGTCAGCAATTCTCTGATTTGTTTTGAACACATTTTAGGTAAGAACAAAATGGAGGAGTACCCTCAACAAACCAGGTTCTATTACACGGCACAGGACCTGCATGAAGAGTACGGTCTCAGTCTTGAGGGCAAACTCTTCAAGGACTTGACTGATGAGGACATGCCACCCGAGCAATGGTTAACTGTATTCAGGTTGCAGCCACAACTGGTGGAAGACTGCAGACTTCTATTCTCCAAAGTTTATCAGCCAAAGTTTATCAGGGGCCCTCTTCATGTGGTGAATTGACCAACAAATTTGCTACGTGCTACGCTTTTGAGAAATGCCATGCAGCGAAAAAAGACCCAGCAGGGCATAAAGTAGCATGGGCCCGGTTTGGGGAAGGAGTGTTGCAGATGATATCATCTAGGAGTGGCGGGCTTGAGCGTAAAATTGAGGCATGGAGGAGGCAAAATGCTTCCTCTCGTGGCAGCAGGCCCGGATGACTCAAAGTGGTAGTAATATCTGCACAGAACTAGAGAATGCTGGCAGAGGGGTAATTGCTGACTACCTACCTGATTTAGAGGCATTGCTGCAAAGACTGGCAGACCCAGTGTCACATCCAGGATGGTCAAACCTCAGAAGCCTGAAGGCCTCTATTCAAGCAAACAAGAACCAGCTACTAGTATATGAAGGTAGAAAGGACGTGGCGAAGAGTTTGATGGAAGACATCGATACCCTGGAAGCACGCATTGTTCAGCTTCAGCAACAAATCCCTGTTCTGGATGAAGAGATCAGAGAGGTGGAGGCTGAGCTGGGAGCAAGTCGGCGCTTGTTGCGACGACACGGGGTTTTCAAAAATATCCAAAAGGTCCAAGCGGAGGTTGAACAGCAGGAGGTATTGTATTTCTGGCCTATTGCATTGTGTTTGACTGTTGATAGTGTTTAATTTGCACATGGTTTGGCAATTTGGCATGTTTCACTTCTTGATTGGTTTATCTGTTGACATTTTTAGTGGTTTTGGAACTTCTTGAACTGTTTTGGTACTTTCTTTACTTGTTTTGGTATTTTTTATAACACTTGGTGTTGTGCTGCTGCCTTTCTTGGTACTTAATGGTGCTTCTTTATTTCATTTGGCTCTATTGAACTATTTTTGTGCCATTTTGGTACTTTCATGTTACTGAGTTTAGTCTAATAGGGCACCTTTGGTTGTCTTGGATAATTGGTTGCACCCATGACTGGTACTTTTGGTGCTTTGCTGTTCATTTGAAACTCTTTTGACCTATTATGATACTGCTTTGGTACTTTCTAGCTACAAGTTTTAGAGTCTTTAAGGTATTGCAGGTACATCTTGGGTTCAATGTTGGTACTAACTTTGGTACTTTTTGTGCTTCTTTGCTTCATGTGGTACTCTTTTGAAGTGTTTTGGTACTGAAGTTGAGCTTTTATTTGGTCTTATATATGGTAGTGCTAAATATGTCTTGGGTGCTATCCCTAAAACGAGACTCAATTCTATTATGGTACGATAGATGAAGTAAATCCTGGACAGTCCTTGTTCTATGGAAAAGAATCAACGGCTGTGCCTCTCGATGAGAAAAAAAGCGTTGGTCTCTATGATCCAAGTGCAAGTCTTTCCTTGATCAAACCATGTGACTTACGGGTTCGGTCGGATCAGTTTGGTTAGTTAAGGCTCTTAACTACGTTAGAATAAAAATATCCTAGAGGAATCGCCCGTGCTTTCTAGGCGAGGGAAGAGGTCTGAGAGAGAGAGAGAGAGAGAGACAGAGAGGAGAGGTCTGAGAGAGAGAGAGAGAGGGAGAGAGAGAAATCTGCTTCCTTGCATTCCACCCACGTCTCCACCCACGTCTATCTGTTATGGGACGTTTCAAAAAAAAGACTAAAGTATAACACCTCAGGGAATTTTCACAGCTTAATATTTCTCCTTTATTTCCTTTTTGCCCTCTTTTTCTTTACTCTTGTTCTACCAAGCCTAGGTGGTGTCAAGGACAACCAATTTTGTACCACCATCCCTTGCTTTCACCCGGGAGCTTGATGGCTGCAACAAAAAATCTTAAACTTTAATACTTCTCCACCAGACCACGCTTGTCAGTCATGGATATCTACAAGGGTTTCTGCCTTCATCACATGCCCTTTCTGGAGTGAAAGCTACTAGGACCAATGGAAGCCTACAGGAAATCATCGCTCATTATGATATGGAGGGCAATAAAAACTACCTTGTAGATATTACTCGAAGTAAAACATATATGCTACAATGTAGTCCTCTCTATGCTGCTAATAGTCTTGATTCTAGTGCTAATGACATTGCCCAAGATGTCCGACATTTGGAGACCTCAGTGGAGAAAGAATTAGGGACACAAAACACCCATGTTCATATCTCGAGCTCCTCCTCTGAGAGTGACTTGAATGGCTCAGCAACTGTTTTGCAACCAGGTGAAGGTATAAGCAATCCAAAAGGTTCTAAGCAAGACATTATGATGGTGATTCCATCCTAGAGTTTCCACCAACATATGGCAAAATAGGAAATATGGATGAAATATGGCAAAATAGGCTCAGTTGTCCTTTTTACTTGAACATTTTTACTTGAACAATAAAAGGTATAACAACACCTTCTTTCATGGACATCTAACAAAAAATATTGTAGTTGGACTTCTAACAGAGGATGAGAAAACTAAAATAGTTTGTCACTTTTGTCGCAAAATTGCACACTGCGTGCAAGTGTGTAGATGTGTTGTGTATTATGTAATGCCTCGTGACACAACTATTACAAGAATGATGCTCCACACTGGGCTCCATGAACATCTAGTTCAGCCGGGAACTTCAAGGTCAATGTTGGAGCGCGTGAAAATGTTTGTTTCTCAAGTGTTGTGAAAGCCCAGAGAAGTGTAGGTCCTCGAAAAATACAGATGGATATTGTGAAGGATATGCTGTTTTCCTCCATGATGAATCAAAATGATGAGCTACCTGCTGCAAGTATTGGGGATCATGAGCTCTGTAATTTTTTGGAGGAGTTGAGTCCTCTTGTGGAAAACCAGAGGTGAGTATTCATTCTGTAACTTAATTATATTTGGATGTATTTTTCTACATTCGGTCCTCTCTTTATTGTGAAATTATGTTTTTTAGATTTAGACGCATTGTATCCTAGGAGAAAAGAAAATTGATGCTGGGACAGGAGAGGGCTTTAATAGCATCCTTCTTATACAGAGAAGATCTCGCTATTCATTTATATAAGGTAGCCGTTTCCCAGGACAAGGTGGCCTTGATGATAAATGTTATGTCTTTAAGATGTCTTTGCGAGGACCAGCATCAAGTCCACGCTTGGTGAATCGCATGTGGTGTGATAGTGGAGGTGACTTGGCAAAGTCATGGGTTTTTTTTTATCACACTCATCGAGTTTTTCGTTGGTCAACAATGGCTTGTCATGTTTACGACCCAAAGTGAGACTACGTACTTCTATTTTTGCCTTTCTTTCATTTACCTTGAATGATTGCTCATTGAAAAAATTCTCTCCAAAATCCTATAGTGTTCAAGAGCTGTTAACAATTGCCACATGTGAAATTGTAAGATCCCCGTCTCCACCGCGCACAGATTCGGGGTACTAGCAGCGGAAGTAGCACATCCTGCGTGGGGCAGGGGTCTCACACTCGGGGCCTTGCCCACGGATATCCGGACAAGAGACTAATCCATCGGTTTATCCAAAACCGAAACCGAAAAAACTTCCTTTACCCGGAAAGCACGGGCGATTCCACCAGGATATCTCTTTACTCTAACATAGCCAAGATCATTACTGATCAAACTGATCCGACTGCACCTCTAACGGTACTTGGTCAGATCAAGGAAGAACTTACACTTGGATCATTGGGATCAACGCTTTTTTTCCCATCAAGAGGCACAGCCATTGATTCCTATCCATAGAACAATTATTATCCGGGATTTACTTCATCTATCGTAATAATAGAAATTAAATCTCGATTTACGGATCCATCAGTCCAGCCTAACCCCATCCAGTCCCATGGGTTAGCCAACTGCCCAACCACTGTAGTGATGGGATCCAATTAAGAATTTGGTTAGGTTTTGTCCCGGGTACCAAGGAAAAGAGTTCCTAGGCCCCCTAGCCGGAAGTTCATGCAAACATAAAACTAGTCACACCACTTACACACCCACCAATATGAAATTGCCTTTTTCTTAGTATCAGCTAAGAAAAAGGCAAACATAAAACTAGTCACACCACTTACACACCCAATATGAAATTGCCTTTTTCTTAGCATCAGCTAACTTTAAAACAATCCTTTAATGAAACCATTATATCACTGATGACAATACTCATAGTTTCTGGTTGAATCCTTATTTCTAGTCATTCATTCATCGGTATACTTATGGCATCATTGGTAACCAGAACACTCACCACCTGTTCACTCAGGGGCCTTTTCCATAGTTCCTAGCTCATAGTAACCGGCAATATATTCATATAATAGAATGGAATCTCCGTGGAAGATCAGCAAGATCAACCCACAGATCCATATAAAAGGGCCATGGGCTCATCCGTTGAGGACCAGCAAGGTCAATCAACTAGATCCATTCCCGGTTTCAGAAAACAACTCTTATTCCTTGTTCCAATATCTTCCACGACGCACGTGTGGGTATCTTCGGCAACCCAGAGCGCCCGAGCACCGTATGGTCAGCACCCTCTAGGATCCTTCGTCTCGCAGGTGACCTAGCGCTTCACTCATAGGCCGCTTCCTTGGTCCCTAATCCACCGTACCGGAAGCTCACCATTTAAATCGAACCGAGGCTGGTCAAGACCTCGGCCAACCTTGCTACGCGAGTCGTCCTCCATTGACTCTCCGTCAGCAGTTGCAACTTTATCAAGTAGGTCTCCATGACCTTAATCCACAAGACGGTCAAAATGCTTCCCCTGCATTCTTGACATAAAACAGTCATTTACAAACGGTCATAAAATACAGTTTCTATATCGAATTCTCGTCTTTCTACATTATCCCTCCTCAATCCACATTCCATTCAATGTGTATTCATTTTCATCCATTTACTCATATCGACGACACATTATTTTCCATCAGGGATTTCACTGACGTAAATGAGAACATGTAAACATGTTAATAACATATGTTAATAACACAAAAAATCTTGTGATCACATGTTATATTCACAAAGCTTTCACAAGGGCCTAAAAAAATTATCTTTGTCGGGCATAAAAAATCTTCTTAGGTGACCACTGACCTGCTATTATGTGAAGATGGTAACATGAGAACATGTGAATAGCTTATTCCCATGTGTAGCCAAGCTTTTAAGGGGTTCCCAAATGGCAAGTGACCTGTTATTTTGTGAACGGTAACATGAGAACATGTGAATAACTTGTTCACATGTGTTATTATCACAAAAAATCTTGTGATCACGTGAATATTAAATCCCTGTTTTCCATACACATTCACGTTCATTATTCTACATACACATCCATGCATACATCCATTTTCACATCCTCATTCATACATCCACATCTCCATGCATACATCCACATCCATAATCACATTCACATCCATACATCTACATCTACATGTATACATCCGTTTTCACATTCTTACATCTACATACATTCATCCATTTCCACATTTCCATTCATATAGCCTCATATGCCTTCACATCTATTCTTTTACATCACATCCATTTTCGCCCTATCACAACCCATATACATCTTATCTCATCTCATATACTTCTTATCTCATCCCATACACATCTTATCACATCTTAACTCATCTTATCACATCCTAACTCATCTCATATGCATCTTATCACATCTTATCACATCTCATACACCTCTTATCACATCCTAACTCATCTTATCTCATCCTAACTCATCTCATATACATCTTATCTCACCACATACACTTCTTACCTCATCCCATATACATCTTATCACATCTTGACTCATCTTATCACATCCTAACTCATCCCATAGGTCTCTTATCACATCTTAACTCATCTTATCACATCCTAACTCATCCCATAGGTCTCTTATCACATCTTAACTCATCTTATCACATCCTAACTCATCTTATCACATCCTAACTCTTCTCATATACATCTTATCACATCTTATCACATCTCATACATCTCTTATCACATCCTATCCCTTCCCATATCTATTTATAGAATATAAGGGAATTCTTATATTTGATATAAAATTTCTTTACGCATCTAATTATGCATAGATTCCATTTAAGGAGACTAACACTTTCGAAATAAAAATCAATCTTTTATGCATCTTCCTATGCATAAATTCATTTTAAATGAGAATGATACTTTGAATTAAAATTCAATCTTTTATGCATCTTCCTATGCATAAATTCATTTTAGATGGGAATGACACTTTTGAATTAAAATCAATCTTTTATGCATCTTCTTATGCATAAATTCAATTTAGATGATAATGACACTTTTGAATTAAAATCAATCTTTTATGCATCTTCTTATGCATAAATTTAATTTAGTAGGAATTACACTTTTAGAATAAAAGAATTTCTCGTATGCATCTAATTTATGCATAAAATCTATTTATGATGAAAATCACACTTTTAGTATAAAAATATCTTTTATGCATAACTCTATGCATGAAATCCAATTATGATAAAAGTAACATTTTTACAATATAATAATCTTCTTTTATGCATACCTCTATGCAAGAAATTCAAATGTGATAAAAGTAACACTTTTATAATAAAATAATTATTTTTTAAAAAAAATATTTTTATAATAAAATAATAAAAAAAATTCACCTCTATGCACGAAATTCAATATGATAAAAATAACATTTTTATAATAAAATAATCATTTTTTTTTCTTTACAGCTTTACAATAAAATAATCATTTTTTTTTCATATCCCTTTGCATGAAATTAAATATGCTAAAAGTAACACTTTTGATATAAAAAATTATCCATTATGCATACTTCTATGCATGAAAATAAAAATAATAAAAGTAACACTTTTGATATAAAAATTTATCCATTATGCATACTTCTATGCATGAAAATAAAAATGATAAAAGTAACACTTTTGATATAAAAATTTATCCATTATGCATGCTTCTATGCATGAAAATAAAAATGATAAAAGTAACACTTTTGATATAAAAATTTATCCATTATGCATACTTCTATGCATGAAAATAAAAATGATAAAAGTAACACTTTTAATATGAAAATTTATCCATTATGCATACTTCTATGCATGAAAATAAAAATGATAAAAGTAACACTTTTGATATAAAAACTTATCCTTTATGCATAATATAAAAATTCAATTTCTCCATGATTACAATGAAATTCTTCCAATTAATCTAGGATGATAATTCCTAGAATATGGTAGGAAGTCCTCTTTTTATGCTTTGAATGAAATTATTTTATGCGTAATTTTTATAAAAATTTTACCATAGCTCCGCTGCTATGACTGATAAATCTTAATTTTTCTAAGGGATAAAGCTTATCATTAATGAAATAATTAGAATGATCTCTAATTGGATCATTAATCCATAATGGATTGAATCATCAATATACATAAACTAAAAGCATAGAAAAAAGCCATTAATTTGGCCTCAAGCATAGCTTAATCTTGGATTAAGGAAAAGCTTTATGAAAAGCTTCATTTGGATTGAGAATGGGTCATGAGTATGACCATTTCTTGAGTGAGAGAGAGCATTTACATAAAAACCATTTGAATTAAGCATAAATGGAAATTTATGTAATTCTTAACTATCATTAATCAATTAACTTCAATAGCATTCATCAATTTTATGTAATTCTTAACCTCAATAGCATTCAAAAACCATTCCAATTAAGCTTCTCAAGCTTGAGAGTGGTTGAGAAGAGAGAAGCATTGAGAAAATATAGAAAAGATCAAAATTCACCATTTACCTTACAATTTGCTTGATTCTTTGTTCACGGTAGAGGCCCCCAACCAATCAATTGGTTTAGTATGTTGATGGAGCCACCAATGGGGATTGAAGAAAGAGGGAAGTGCCAAAAACTAGTGAATTATTAATGAATTCACAGTTCTTGGCTTAGGTGGAGTAGAGTAACAATGCATAAACACTATATATTTTTCAACAAGGGGGAGGCTTCTATTTATAGGAAAAATTGAGCTCCTAACCAAACAAACTGATTCTAGAATTTTCCAAATCAGTTTGGTCAATTTTTGACCATTTTTAGGTCAGTTAAGCTAACTTTTTGGAACTAGACTTGAATGAGGAGATAGGAGAGATGAAATATCTCAATTTTTATGATTTTAAAACTCATTCAAGCATGTGAATTAGGCGCCTCATTGAAGGCCCTCCTTTTCCTTACTGATGTGTCAAAAATGAAATCATTACACTCAAAATATCTCATATTTTTATATTATTCATAGTTTCTTACTATTAAACCTTGTACATTTTCAACTCTTCATCTTATGTGAGCATTGAAGGGACTCACCTTCCTTACATAGGTGTCAAAATGGAATCATTATACCCAAAATATCTCATATTTTTAATATTGCTCATAGTTTCTTACTAATTATAAACCTTGTAAATAGTCAACTCTTCATCTTATGTGAGCATTTACTCATTTTTGGGTATCTTCTTTTACAAAATTGGATTTATCTCCTCCCTACACATGGATTGATCCAATTGGCCCATAGGAACCTTAATTGGACCATAATCTAAATTTTTTAAAAATCTAGACCCTTAGGCTAAGGTCCTTTATACCCATTTCCAATTAATTCCAATTGCACATTGGAAAGTTCTTTTTGAATTTCTATTTCAGGGGAATTCATCTTAATTATATGAGATATTTTTCTATCAAAAAATATTCAAAATCTGAATATTCTCTCTCTAGAATATTTTCTCTCTCTAAGCCAAAATAGACAGAGACAAGATCTCTTATATTTGTGAAGAGGGAATTGATTACAGGGGAATATGCTGGACATTTTGAGAGGCTAGGGAGGAATCTTACATTCTCTCCCACTTGAAAAACGCGAGATGTCCTCATCTCGCAAACTTGGGATAATTTCGCAAGATGCATGAACATGAGACTTAGAGAAAAATTTAATTAGATTAACCACCAATTTTAAAAAATCTCAAGAGAGTAAGGGTCAAGACAAGAACAAGATTTAAACTTTATTCATTCTTGGAATATATACAGTAAAGATAGAAGAACTCTTTACACTTCCATAAGCCCGTCCATCATATGATCACAAAAGCAGCACTCACAAGCTGCGCACGTATAAGATAACTCATCTATGGGAATGATTATGTTGGTTATTGCCGCACCTATCTCAGTGGTATGAGGTGATCTAATAAAAGGACCTCTGAGAGGCAAGCCAAAAACGGGGTAAAGGCATATCTTCTGATGAGGAAGAAAACACGCCAGTAAGAAGACCCGCTCAGAAAACCCAAGATATCTTGATCTCATGATGCAGTAGTATCGGGGACCCAAACCCAAGGCTTCAATAACCATGGCCAAGCAGACATTGTTACGAAAGTGCTACTGAACCCAAGGTGTTACCCTAGTTATGTCTTGATAGGTCCGCCATTTGGTCTGAGCTACAGAAGTTTCCAAGTGAGGAAAAAGTGAGCGCTAATACTGTTCTATAAAATCCTTCTTCACAGACTCGCTTGCGTCTTGAAGGTGAGAAATCATCACGGATAAAACTAATTCCTATTGCCAAGCCATGAAGGAGATTAAGAAGAAGGGGGGTCGATGGAAGTAAGATTACTGTGAGCGACACGTAAAAGTTACGACTTATATAAAGGAAGGAGTTAGCGTAACTTAGAAGCCAACGGTATCTTGCCACTGAAGTTTTACCGTCTTTCCATGATTTGGGTTTGGCACATTTTTCTATAGAAGGTATTAAGAACTTTGAGATGAGGAGATAAAAGAAGTTCGTAGGCTAAGTCACTTACTTTCTTTGGTCCACAATATCTTGGGGATAACTACTTATACTCCCCTAGAGATAAAGAAATTCTTTTGGTCAGTATTCAAATGAAGACTATAACTGCTTCTTTGAAATCTCTGACTGTCCTCTTCTTATCTGAATATTATCTGTCAATCCTGGGCAGCATTTATATCTTTATGAACTGCCTGCGTCTGTTGCTCTAAGTCGCCAAGCATTTGACTGGTCATCTCGACCCTAATCAATGGGTCGGACCTAGTTAATGGAGTTAAGCAATCTTGTCCGAGAGAGGGACCCTGATTAGATTGGTATGAAGGGATTGGTCTCTGAATTTGGGTTCTAGACTTTCCTGTGTCCTTTTCATGGTAGGAGTCGGGCAGTAATGCTTATAATTTCAAGTCTTGGGTTTACTCGTATATACTACCGCAGTTATACCCTCGGTATATACGGATAGTCATGATACTCGAAACTATAAGGTAAATACCATCATGTCTAGGCCTCAAGCAAGTCAGGGTTCCATACAATTGCGATACTTTCAATTGAAGACCCAATTACTAATTTACGAATTTCAATTTGAATTAACAATTTGTATGAATTATATCACACAATTACAACCTTTTTGTGCGTCTTGATAAACTTTTGACATAATTGGCTCCTCAGTTGATCTTATTGGAGACCTATGACATAAGTCTGATAAACATATTTTTCTTTATCCGATCGTCCGTAAACAATCACTTGAAAAAAAACATTTGTATATTTATATACAAGTCACAATAAGTACATAGAGTGGCTCGGCTCCAAAATTCAAAATCTCCTCGAGAGACGCATAAGACGACGGTACTGGTCATGCCCTGTTACATAATTTCTCTAATTGCAAAGGGAGCTATTATTTTCTCCTTAGGGATAAATCGACTAAAGAGTCTATAAACTCGGCAAGCAAGTCTGAAATTTTGAGGAGTTGAATGATATAGAATAACACCACGCGTCATTTTCAGCTTTAACAAAATCATCCAGTGAGAGGTTCTGCCTCAGCATTGCATGCCGGTTGCAAGAGGCGTGGATATATAGCCCTGCAAACCACTTATGCTGTTGTCTCTCCACTAGGTTAGGAAAATATAATTCCTCGAAATGGCATGCGATTCTTGCTCGGCTTGTTCGAGTTGAAGCGGAAGAGATGAGGTGCTCGAAGGCAAATGCAATCATATCTTGAGACTGGGTGAGGTTGGAAATACCAGATAAATGGGGAACTTCCATCTATAAAAACAATTTCTTTGATTAAAATTTCTTCATTAAAGAAGCTTACGAAATGAAAATACATTATGAAAATGCTGTTTCTGAATTCTTATTACCAATTTCAGATAAGAATTTAATTATCTTTATTAGCTTTCAATTTGGCTCTGATACCAACTGTAAGATCCCGGTCTTCACCGCGCAACGGATTCGGGGTACTAGCAGCGGAAGTAGCACATCGTGCACGGGGCAGGGGTCTCACACTCGCCGGGGCCTCGCCCACGGATATCCGGACAAGAGACTAATCCGTCGGTTTATCCAAAATCAAAACCGGAAAAACTTCCTTTACCCGCGGAAAGCACGAGCGATTCCACCAGGATATCTCTTTACTCTAACATAGCCAAGATCATTACTGATCAAACTGATCCGACTGCACCTCTAACGGTACTTGGTCAGATCAAGGAAGAACTTGCACTTGGATCATTGGGATCAACACTCTTTTCCCCATCAAGAGGCACAGCCGTTGATTCCTATCCATAGAACAATTATTATTCGGGATTTACTTCATCTATCGTAATAATAGAAATTAAATCTCGATTTACGGATCCATCAGTCCAGCCTAACCCCATCCAGTCCCATGGGTTAGCCAACCGCCCAACCACTGTAGTGATGGGATCCAATTAAGAATTTGGTTAGGTTTTGTCCCGGGTACCAAGGAAAAGAGTTCCTAGGCCCCCTAGCCGGAAGTTCATGCAAACATAAAACTAGTCACACCACTTACACACCCACCAATATGAAATTGCCTTTTTCTTAGTATCAGCTAAGAAAAAGGCAAACATAAAACTAGTCACACCACTTACACACCCAATATGAAATTGCCTTTTTCTTAGCATCAGCTAACTTTAAAACAATCCTTTAATGAAACCATTATATCACTGATGACAATACTCATAGTTTCTGGTTGAATCCTTATTTCTAGTCATTCATTCATCGGTATACTTATGGCATCATTGGTAACCAGAACACTCACCACCTGTTCACTCAGGGGCCTTTTCCATAGTTCCTAGCTCATAGTAACCGGCAATATATTCATATAATAAAATGGAATCTCCGTGGAAGATCAGCAAGATCAACCCACAGATCCATATAAAAGGGCCATGGACTCATTCGTTGAGGACCAGCAAGGTCAATCAACCAGATCCATTCCCGGTTTCAGAAAACAACTCTTATTCCTTGTTCCAATATCTTCCATGACGCACGTGTGGGTATCTTCGGTGACCCAAAGCCCGAGCACCGTATGGTCAGCACCCTCTAGGATCCTTCGCAGGTGACCTAGCGCTTCACTCATAGGCCGCTTCCTTGGTCCCTAATCCACCGTACCGGAAGCTCACCATTTAAATCGAACCGAGGCTGGTCAAGACCTCGGCCGACCTTGCTACGTGAGACGTCCTCCATTGACTCTCCGTCAGCAGTTGCAACTTTATCAGTTAGGTCTCCATGACCTTAATCCACAAGACGGTCAAAATGCTTCCCCAGCATTCTTGACATAAAACAGTCATTTACAAACAGTCATAAAATACAGTTTCTATATCGAATTCTCGTCTTTCTACATTATCCCTCCTCAATCCACTTTACTTAATCCACATTCCATTCAATGTGTATTCATTTTCATCCATTTACTCATATCGACGACACATTATTTTCCATACACATTCACGTTCATTATTCTACATACACATCCATGCATACATCCATTTTCACATCCTCATTCATACATCCACATCCACATACATAACCATACATCCACATCTCCATGCATACATCCACATCCATAATCACATTCACATCCATACATCTACATCTACATGTATACATCCGTTTTCACATTCTTACATCTACATACATTCATCCATTTCCACATTTCCATTCATATAGCCTCATACGCCTTCACATCTATTCTTTTACATCACATCCATTTTCGCCCTATCACAACCCATATACATCTTATCTCATCTCATATACTTCTTATCTCATCCCATACACATCTTATCACATCTTAACTCATCTTATCACATCCTAACTCATCTCATATGCATCTTATCACATCTCATACACCTCTTATCACATCCTAACTCATCTTATCTCATCCTAACTCATCTCATATACATCTTATCTCACCACATACACTTCTTACCTCATCCCATATACATCTTATCACATCTTAACTCATCTTATCACATCCTAACTCATCCCATAGGTCTCTTATCACATCTTAACTCATCTTATCACATCCTAACTCATCCCATAGGTCTCTTATCACATCTTAACTCATCTTATCACATCCTAACTCATCTTATCACATCCTAACTCTTCTCATATACATCTTATCACATCTCATGTACATCTCTTATCACATCCTATCCCTTCCCATATCTATTTATAGAATATAAGGGAATTCTTATATTTGATATAAAATTTCTTTACGCATCTAATTATACATAGATTCCATTTAAGGAGACTAACACTTTCGAAATAAAAATCAATCTTTTATGCATCTTCCTATGCATAAATTCATTTTAAATGAGAATGATACTTTGAATTAAAATTCAATCTTTTATGCATCTTCCTATGCATAAATTCATTTTAGATGGGAAGGACACTTTTGAATTAAAATCAATCTTTTATGCATCTTCATATGCATAAATTCAATTTAGATGATAATGACACTTTTGAATTAAAATCAATCTTTTATGCATCTTCTTATGCATAAATTTAATTTAGTAGGAATTACACTTTTAGAATAAAAGAATTTCTCTTATGCATCTACTTTATGCATAAAATCTATTTATGATGAAAATCACACTTTTAGTATAAAAATATCTTTTATGCATAACTCTATGCATGAAATCCAATTATGATAAAAGTAACATTTTTACAATATAATAATCTTCTTTTATGCATACCTCTATGCAAGAAATTCAAATGTGATAAAAGTAACACTTTTATAATAAAATAATCATTTTTAAAAAAATATATTTTTATAATAAAATAATAAAAAAATTTCACCTCTATGCACGAAATTCCATATGATAAAAATAACATTGTTATAATCAAATAATCATTTTTTTTTCTTTACAGCTTTACAATAAAATAATCATTTTTGTTTTCATATCCCTATGCATGAAATTCAATATGCTAAAAGTAACACTTTTGATATAAAAAATTATCCATTATGCATACTTCTATGCATGAAAATAAAAATAATAAAAGTAACACTTTTGATATAAAAATTTATCCATTATGCATACTTCTATGCATGGAAATAAAAATGATAAAAGTAACACTTTTGATATAAAAATTTATCCATTATGCATGCTTCTATGCATGAAAATAAAAATGATAAAAGTAACACTTTTGATATAAAAATATATCCATTATGCATGCTTCTATGCATGAAAATAAAAATGATAAAAGTAACACTTTTGATATAAAAATTTATCCATTATGCATACTTCTATGCATGAAAATAAAAATGATGAAAGTAACACTTTTAATATGAAAATTTATCCATTATGCATACTTCTATATGCATGAAAATAAAAATGATAAAAGTAACACTTTTGATATAAAAACTTATCCTTTATGCATAATATAAAAATTCAATTTCTCCATGATTACAATGAAATTCTTCCAATTAATCTAGGATGATAATTCCTAGAATATGGTAGGAAGTCCTCTTTTTATGCTTTGAATGAAATTATTTTATGCGTAATTTTTATAAAAAATTTACCATAGCTCCGCTGCTATGACTGATAAATCTCAATTTTTCTAAGGGATAAAGCTTATCATTAATGAAATAATTAGAATGATCTCTAATTGGATCATTAATTCATAATGGATTGAATCATCAATATACATAAACTAAAAGCATAGAAAAAAGCCATTAATTTGGCCTCAAGCATAGCTTAATCTTGGATTAAGGAAAAGCTTTATGAAAAGCTTCATTTGGATTGAGAATGGGTCATGAGTATGACCATTTCTTGAGTGAGAGAGAGCATTTACATAAAAACCATTTGAATTAAGCATAAATGGAAATTTATGTAATTCTTAACTATCATTAATCAATTAACTTCAATAGCATTCATCAATTTTATGTAATTCTTAACCTCAATAGCATTCAAAAACCATTCCAATTAAGCTTCTCAAGCTTGAGAGGGGTTGAGAAGAGAGAAGCATTGAGAAAATATAGAAAAGATCAAAATTCACCATTTACCTTACAATTTGCTTGATTCTTTGTTCACGGTAGAGGCCCCCAACCAATCAATTGGTTTAGTATGTTGATGGAGCCACCAATGGGGATTGAAGAAAGAGGGAAGTGCCAAAAACTAGTGAATTATTAATGAATTCACAGTTCTTGGCTTAGGTGGAGTAGAGTAACAATGCATAAACACTATATATTTTTCAACAAGGGGGAGGCTTCTATTTATAGGAAAAATTGAGCTCCTAACCAAACAAACTGATTCTAGAATTTTCCAAATCAGTTTGGTCAATTTTTGACCATTTTTAGGTCAGTTAAGCTAACTTTTGGAACTAGACTTGAATGAGGAGATAGGAGAGATGAAATATCTCAATTTTTATGATTTTAAAACTCATTCAAGCATGTGAATTAGGCGCCTCATTGAAGGCCCTCCTTTTCCTTACTGATGTGTCAAAAATGAAATCATTACACTCAAAATATCTCATATTTTTATATTATTCATAGTTTCTTACTATTAAACCTTGTACATTTTCAACTCTTCATCTTATGTGAGCATTGAAGGGACTCACCTTCCTTACATAGGTGTCAAAATGGAATCATTATACCCAAAATATCTCATATTTTTAATATTGCTCATAGTTTCTTACTAATAAACCTTGTAAATAGTCAACTCTTCATCTTATGTGAGCATTTACTCATTTTTGGGTATCTTCTTTTACAAAATTGGATTTATCTCCTCCCTACACATGGATTGATCCAATTGGCCCATAGGAACCTTAATTGGACCATAATCTAAATTTTTTGAAAATCTAGACCCTTAGGCTAAGGTCCTTTATACCCATTTCCAATTAATTCCAATTGCACATTGGAAAGTTCTTTTTGAATTTCTGTTTCAGGGGAATTCATCTTAATTATATGAGATATTTTTCTATCCAGAAATATTCAAAATCTGAATATTCTCTCTCTAGAATATTTTCTCTCTCTAAGCCAAAAATAGAGACAGAGACAAGATCTCTTATATTTCTGAAGAGGGAATTGATTATAGGGGAATATGCTGGACATTTTGAGAGGCTGGGGAGGAATCTTACATTCTCTCCCACTTGAAAAACGCGAGATGTCCTCATCTCGCAAACTTGGGATAATTTCGCGAGATGCATGAACATGAGACTTAGAGAAAAATTTAATTAGATTAACCACCAATTTTAAAAAATCTCAAGAGAGTAAGGGTCAAGACAAGAACAAGATTTAAACTTTATTCATTCTTGGAACATATACAGTAAAGATAGAAGAACTCTTTACACTTCCATAAGCCCGTCCATCATATGATCACAAAAGCAGCACTCACAAGCTGCGCACGTATAAGATAACTCATCTATGGGAGTAAATCTGTAGGTTATTGCCGCACCTATCTTAGTGGTATGAGGTGATCTAACAAAAGGACCTCTGAGAGGCAAGCCAAAAACGGGGTAAAGGCATATCTTCTGATGAGGAAGAAAACACGCCAGTAAGAAGACCCGCTCAGAAAACCCAAGATATCTTGATCTCATGACGCAGTAGTATCGGGGACCCAAACCCAAGGCTTCAATAACCATGGCCAAGCGGACATTGTTACGAAAGTGCTACTGACCCCAAGGTGTTACCCTAGTTATGTCTTGATAGGTCCGCCATTTGGTCTGAGCTACAGAAGTTCCCAAGTGAGGAAAAAGTGAGCGCTCATACTGTTCTATAAAATCCTTCTTCACAGACTCGCTTGCGTCTTGTGAAGGTGAGAAATCATCACGGATAAAACTAATTCCTGTTGTTGCCAAGCCATGAAGGAGATTAAGAATAAGGGGGATCGATGGAAGTAAGATTACTGTGAGCGACACGTAAAAGTTACGACTTATATAAAGGAAGGAGTTAGCGTAACTTAGAAGCCAACGGTATCTTGCCACTGAAGTTTTACCGTCTTTCCATGATTTGGGTTTGGCACATTTTTCTATAGAAGGTATTAAGAACTTTGAGATGAGGAGATAAAAGAAGTTCGTAGGCTAAGTCACTTACTTTCTTTGGTCCACAATATCTGGGGGATAACTACTTATACTCCCCTAGAGATAAAGAAATTCTTTTGGTCAGTATTCAAATGAAGACTATAACTGCTTCTTTGAAATCTCTAACTGTCCTCTTCTTATCTGAATATTATCTCTGTCAATCCTGGGCAGCATTTATATCTTTATGAATTGCCTGCATCTGTTGCTCTAAGTCGCCAAGCATTTGACTGGTCATCTCGACCCTAATCAATGGGTCGGACCTAGTTAATGGAGTTAAGCAATCTTGTCCGAGAGAGGGACCCTGATTAGATTGGTATGAAGGGATTGGTCTCTGAATTTGGGTTCTAGACTTCCCTGTGCCCTTTTCATGGTAGGAGTCGGGCAGTCTTTTAACTGATGGTCAAAACCTTGGCATCCAAAACACTGGTTCTCACTTCTGAACTCATCGTTCTGAATCTTTAAAATAGGTGGGCTCCTGAGAAGGTATTCTGGGTAAAGTGTCTTCCCTTTTTAAACAAAATCTTTCTTTTATTTAGAGAGGGAATAATTATAAGATCAGAAAAGGAGATTCTTACTCCTCTATACCTCGAAGTTTGGGGGGAGGAATCTTACAAACTTCTACCCCACTTAAAAAGGTGCGAGATGTCCTCATCTCGCAAAGTAGAGGACGACTCTTTTTCTTAAGATCCAATCTATTCTGGGTTCCTTATATTCTGGTCAACCCAACAGAATACTGGGATAAATATTCCTTATATAGAACTCATCATTAAATAATAATTCATTTAGATCATATCATTCATACGATAATGATCCATTAGACCGAAAAATTTCCTTTTGAACATTCCTCCACGAGAATTTCAGTTAAGTAAGTTCTCAATTTATCGTCCCTTAACTTGATCTACCGTGTCAAGTGTTAACAGTAGCAATTTGACAGCACAATCCACTAATCTCATAGTGATTTGCTGAACTCATTATCATCATTCTAGTTATGAATATCATCACAGGGACTCGTCCCAATCATCCACATTGTGGTTTCGCTCAGTTTATTACATTTCAATCCATTTTCAGGGATCATCATTTTTCAATCAGAATCCAAATCAACTCATCAGTTCTCAAACAGAATTAAAAAATCATATCAACCACATTCGAAATCATCATCTGGATAGCATTAATGCTTATAATTTCAAGTCTTGGATTTACTCGTATATACTACCGGTAAAGAGCTGCAGTTATACCCTCGGTATATACGGATAGTCATAATACTCGAAACTATAAGGTAAATACCATCATGTCTAGGCCTCAAGCAAGTCAGGGTTCCATACAATTGCGGTACTTTCAATTGAAGACCCAATTACTAATTTACGAATTTCAATTTGAATTAACAATTTGTATGAATTATATCACACAATTACAACCTTTTTGTGCGTCTTGATAAACTTTTGACATAATTGGCTCCTCAGTTGATCTTATTGGAGACCTATGACATAAGTCTGATAAACATATTTTTCTTTATCCGATCGTCCGTAAACAATCACTTGAAAAAAAACATTTGTATATTTATATACAAGTTGCAATAAGTACATAGAGTGGCTCGACTCCAAAATTCAAAATCTCCTCGAGAGACGCATAAGACGACGGTACTGGTCATGCCCTGTTACATAATTTCTCTAATTGCGAAGGGAGCTATTATTTTCTCCTTAGGGATAAATCGACTAAAGAGTCTATAAACTCGGCAAGCAAGTCTGAAATTTTGAGGCGTTGAATGATATAGAATAACACCACGCGTCATTTTCAGCTTTAACAAAATCATCCAGTGAGAGGTTCTGCCTCAGCATTGCATGCCGGTTTTGCAAGAGGCGTGGATATATAGCCCTGCAAACCACTTATGCTGTTGTCTCTCTACTAGGTTAGGAAAATATAATTCCTTGAAATGGCGTGCGAGTCTTGCTCGGCTTGTTCAAGTTGAAGCGGAAGAGATGAGGTGCTCGAAGGCAAATGCAATCATATCTTGAGACTGAGTGAGGTTGGGAATACCAGATAAATGGGGAACTTCCATCTATAAAAATAATTTCTTTGATTAAAATTTCTTCATTAAAGAAGCTTACGGAATGAAAATACATTATGAAAATGTTGTTTCTGAATTCTTATTACCAATTTCAGATAGGAATTTGATTATCTTTATTAGCTTTCAATTTGGCTCTGATACCAACTGTAAGATCCCGGTCCACGCAACGGATTCGAGGTACTAGCAGCGGAAGTAGCACATCGTGCACGGGGCAGGGGTCTCACACTCGGGGCCTCGCCCACGGATATCCGGACAAGAGACTAATTCGTCGGTTTATCCAAAATCGAAACCGGAAAAACTTCCTTTACCCGGAAAGCACGGGCGATTCCACCAGGATATCTCTTTACTCTAACATAGCCAAGATCATTACTGATCAAACTGATCCGACTGCACCTCTAACGGTACTTGGTTAGATCAAGGAAGAACTTGCACTTGGATCATTGGGATCAACACTTTCTTCCCCATCAAGAGGCACAGCCGTTGATTCCTATCCATAGAACAATTATTATCCAGGATTTACTTCATCTATCGTAATAATAGAAATTAAATCTCGATTTATGGATCCATCAGTCCAGCCTAACACCACCCAGTCCCATGGGTTAGCCAACCGCCCAACCACTGTAGTGATGGGATCCAATTAAGAATTTGGTTCGGTTTTGTCCCGGGTATCAAGGAAAAGAGTTCCTAGGCCCCCTAGCCGGAAGTTCATGCAAACATAAAACTAGTCACTATGAAATTGCCTTTTTCTTAGCATCAGCTAAGAAAAAGGCAAACATAAAACTAGTCACACCACTTACACACCCACCAATATGAAATTGCCTTTTTCTTAGCATCAGCTAACTTTAAAACAATCCTTTAATGAAACCATTATATCACTGATGACAATACTCATAGTTTCTGGTTGAATCCTTATTTCTAGTCATTCATTCATCGGTATACTTATGGCATCATTGGTAACCAGAACGCTCACCACCTGTTCACTCAGGGGCCTTTTCCATAGTTCCTAGCTCATAGTAACCGGCAATATATTCATATAATAGAATGGAATCTCCGTGGAAGATCAGCAAGATCAACCCACAAATCCATATAAAAGGGCCATGGACTCATCCGTTGAGGACCAGCAAGGTCAATCAACCAGATCCATTCCCGGTTTCAGAAAACAACTCTTATTCCTTGTTCCAATATCTTCCACGACGCACGTGTGGGTATCTTCAATGACCCAGAGCCCGAGCACCGTATGGTCAGCACCCTCTAGGATCCTTCGCATGTGACCTAGCGCTTCACTCATAGGCCGCTTCCTTGGTCCCTAATCCACCGTACCGGAAGACCTCGGCCGACCTTGCTACGCGAGACGTCCTCCATTGACTCTCCGTCCAGCAGTTGCAACTTTATCAGTTAGGTCTCCATGACCTTAATCCACAAGACGGTCAAAATGCTTCCCCAGCATTCTTGACATAAAACAGTCATTTACAAACAGTCATAAAATACAGTTTCTATATCGAATTCTCGTCTTTCTACATTATCCCTCCTCAATCCACTTTACTTAATCCACATTCCATTCAATGTGTATTCATTTTCATCCATTTACTCATATCGACGACACATTATTTTCCTTACACATTCACGTTCATTATTCTACATACACATCCATGCATACATCCATTTTCACATCCTCATTCATACATCCACATCCACATCCTTATTATATTTGATATAAAATTTCTTTACGCATCTAATTATGCATAGATTCCATTTAAGGAGACTAACACTTTCGAAATAAAAATCAATCTTTTATGCATCTTCCTATGCATAAATTCATTTTAAATGAGAATGATACTTTGAATTAAAATTCAATCTTTTATGCATCTTCCTATGCATAAATTCATTTTAGATGGGAATGACACTTTTGAATTAAAATCAATCTTTTATGCATCTTCTTATGCATAAATTCAATTTAGATGATAATGACACTTTTGAATTAAAATCAATCTTTTATGCATCTTCTTATGCATAAATTTAATTTAGTAGGAATTACACTTTTAGAATAAAAGAATTTCTCTTATGCATCTAATTATGCATAAAATCTATTTATGATAAAAATCACACTTTTAGTATAAAATATCTTTTATGCATAACTCTATGCATGAAATCCAATTATGATAAAAGTAACATTTTTACAATATAATAATCTTCTTTTATGCATACCTCTATGCAAGAAATTCAAATGTGATAAAAGTAACACTTTTATAATAAAATAATTATTTTTAAAAAAAAACATTTTTATAATAAAATAATAAAAAAAATTTCACCTCTATGCACGAAATTCAATATGATAAAAATAACACTTTTATAATAAAATAATCATTTTTTTTCTCTTTACAGTTTTACAATAAAATAATCATTTTTTTTTCATATCCCTATGCATGAAATTCAATATGCTAAAAGTAACACTTTTGATATAAAAATTTATCCATTATGCATACTTCTATGCATGAAAATAAAAATGATAAAAGTAACACTTTTGATATAAAAATTTATCCATTATGCATACTTCTATGCATGAAAATAAAAATGATAAAAGTAACACTTTTGATATAAAAATTTATCCATTATGCATACTTCTATGCATGAAAATAAAAATGATAAAAGTAACACTTTTGATATAAAAATTTATCCATTATGCATACTTCTATGCATGAAAATAAAAATGATAAAAGTAACACTTTTGATATAAAAATTTATCCTTTATGCATAATATAAAAATTTAATTTCTCCATGATTACAATGAAATTCTTCCAATTAATCTAGGATGATAATTCCTAGAATATGGTAGGAAGTCCTCTTTTTATGCTTTGAATGAAATTATTTTATGAGTAATTTTTATAAAAATTTTACCATAGCTCCGCTGCTATGACTGATAAATCTCAATTTTTCTAAGGGATAAAGCTTATCATTAATAAAATAATTAGAATGATCTCTAATTGGATCATTAATCCATAATGGATTGAATCATCAATATACATAAACTAAAAGCATAGAAAAAAGCCATTAATTTGGCCTCCATAGCTTAATCTTGGATTAAGAAAAAGCTTTATGAAAAGCTTCATTTGGATTGAGAATGGGTCATGAGAGTATGACCATTTCTTGAGTGAGAGAGAGCATTTACATAAAAACCATTTGAATTAAGCATAAATGGAAATTTATGTAATTCTTAACTATCATTAATCAATTAACTTCAATAGCATTCATCAATTTTATGTAATTCTTAACTATCAATTAACCTCAATAGCATTCAAAAACCATTCCAATTAAGCTTCTCAAGCTTGAGAGGGGTTGAGAAGAGAGAAGCATTGAGAAAATATAGAAAAGATCAAAATTCACCATTTACCTTACAATTTGCTTGATTCTTTGTTCACGATAGAGGCCCCCAACCAATCAATTGGTTTAGTATGTTGATGGAGCCACCAATGGGGATTGAAGAAAGAGGGAACTGCCAAAAACTAGTGAATTATTAATGAATTCACAGTTCTTGGCTTAGGTGGAGTAGAGTAACAATGCATAAACACTATATATTTTTCAACAAGGGGGAGGCTTCTATTTATAGGAAAAATTGAGCTCCTAACCAAACAAACTGATTTTAGAATTTTCCAAATCAGTTTGGTCAATTTTTGACCATTTTTAGGTCAGTTAAGCTAACTTTTTGGAACTAGACTTGAATGAGGAGAGAGGAGAGATGAAATATCTCAATTTTTATGATTTTAAAACTCATTCAAGCATGTGAATTAGGCGCCTCATTGAAGGCCCTCCTTTTCCTTACTGATGTGTCAAAAATGAAATCATTACACTCAAAATATCTCATATTTTTATATTATTCATAGTTTCTTACTATTAAACCTTGTACATTTTCAACTCTTCATCTTATGTGAGCATTGAAGGGACTCACCTTCCTTACATAGGTGTCAAAATGGAATCATTATACCCAAAATATCTCATATTTTTAATATTGCTCATAGTTTCTTACTAATAAACCTTGTACATAGTCAACTCTTCATCTTATGTGAGCATTTACTCATTTTTGGGTATCTTCTTTTACAAAATTGGATTTATCTCCTCCCTACACATGGATTGATCCAATTGGCCCATAGGAACCTTAATTGGACCATAATCTAAATTTTTTGAAAATCTAGACCCTTAGGCTAAGGTCCTTTATACCCATTTCCAATTAATTCCAATTGCACATTGGAAAGTTCTTTTTGAATTTCTGTTTCAGGGGAATTCATCTTAATTATATGAGATATTTTTCTATCCAGAAATATTCAAAATTTGAATATTCTCTCTCTAGAATATTTTCTCTCTCTAAGCCAAAATAGACAGAGACAAGATCTCTTATATTTATGAAGAGGGAATTGATTATAGGGGAATATGCAGGACATTTTGAGAGGCTGGGAAGGAATCTTACAGAAATGAAGGAGGAGGATACAAAAAGCCAAGTACTATTTTGGGAAATGCTGAATAGCACAATGGAGCAATGCAGTTATGCACCCGCACACTTCTATGGGTTTATGGCTGATGAAGCAGGGTCAAATTGGTGTGCAGTTAGGACCGTTTTCAATGGGGGTCCGCACAACATTATGGAGGACAGGGAGTGAACGTGCTTATTCCATTGGAAACAAAGTTTACTGAAGCATGCTAAACAATGCGTGAAGGCAGAAAGTCTACAACACCATATTGACTTGTGTGAAGAATGGAAATTAGCAACCAATAAGGAGTCAACTTTCTTAAAAAGTAAAGATATTTGTGAGTGGTGGAGAAATGGACATGTTCATGAGGGAAAACTATCAGTAAGGATGAGTTGGTGGGAAGTACGAATAGCACATTGGAGCAACCTCATGTCAAGGGTGAGAAATTTTATGGAGAAATGATATGTTGTATGGATGTATTTGCATTGGAGTCAATTTTGTGAATTCATGTATGAAACCTCTTGTGTGCAGGTGGTCTTAAGCTCGATGGATTTAGCACAAACCCCTCAAACAAACTTATCTGAAAGTGTACATGGGAGTTGGCTTGCTGGTGAAGGATATAAGGAAAGGTTAGCTTGTATGATGCGTGCATTTCAGATATGGCAAACGCTTTACTACAAAGTGCAAAGCAATATGCATATCAGATGGGGAAGCACAAAGGTGAGGGACCAAGCTTGAGCAAGTTGCTGGACAGGGTGGTAGCAAGGTCAAGACTGACACCACCACAAGTGGCTCGCATGGTCCATGAAACAGTAGCTAATACTCCTATGTATGAGGAATCAAGGTCTCTACATGGAGATAAGGAGACTATTCATCAACGGAAGAGGGTGAGGACAACGGAAGTAGACCAATGTTCACATCATCCAGGTTATGTCATGCAGAGCAGACATCGTCAAAATTGGGGAACAGCAAGAAGAATAAGTTTTGAAGATAGATCTAGAACAAATAGTGCAGCAAGTCATGCTTCAAGGGGAGGACCAAAAAGTCCAATGACTGGAGGAAACAAAGATGTAGGACATGAAGAGCCTAAACAACATTATGGCACAATGAATGGAGGACATTATGTATATATGTATGTATATATGTAGGAAGGTAGGTAGGTAGGTAGGTAGGTAGGTAGGTATATATGTATGTATATATGTAGGTAGGTAGGTAGGTAGGTAGGTAGGTAGGTAGGTATGTTTGAGAATATGCATGTATATAAGTATGTATGTGAATGTATTTCTTTCTCTTTCATAAATACTTACTATATAAAAGCTCACCAAAATGTATCATTTTTCTTACAAGCTCGCACAAAACTATCTTATCTCCAAAAAGCTCACCAAATAAAGCTCGCAAAAAAATCAAACTCGAATAAATGAGATGTGATGTCATGTGAATCGGGATGTGAATGAATGATATGGGATGTGAATGGATGAGATGTGAAGTGAAATGGATGTGTTGTGAATTGGGATAGATGTGAATTAATGAGATGTGAGGTGAAATGGATGTGATGTAATGTGATGTGGATCGGGGTAGATATGAATGGATGAGATGTGAATGAATGTGATGTGATGAGATGTGGAGATTGGGTAGATACGAGTAGATGAGATCTGATGAGGATAAATGGGAAAGATGTGATGAGATGAAAATGATGTGATTGGATGAGAATGGGAATACATATGAAATGGATGAGATTTAAATAATGTGGATTGATGTGGAACAATGTGGAAATACGAGAGATCGTTATAGAAACTATATTTATGACCTGTTTTTAAATGACTGTTTTATGTCAAGAATGCTAGGGAAGTATTTTGACTGTCTTGTGATTGAGGTCGTGGAGACCTAATGTGATAAAGTTGCAACAGTTAATAACGGAGAGTCAATGGAGGACGTCTCGCATAAGCAAGGTCTCTGCCAAGGTCTTGACCAACCTCGGTTCGATTTAAATGGTGAGCTTCCGGTACGGTGGATGAGGGACCAAGGAAGCGGCCTATGAGTGAAGCGCTAGGTGACCTGCGCAGGATCCTAAAGGGTGCTGACCATACGGTGCTCGGGCTCTGGGTCACCGAAGATACCATACGTGCATCGGGGAAGATATTGGAACAAGGAATAAGAGTTGTTTTCTGAATTCAGGCATGGATCTGGTTGATTGACCTTGCTCGTCTCCTCAACGGATGAGTCCATGGTTCTTTTATATGGATCTGTTTGGTTGATCTTGCTCTGCTGATCTTCAACAAAGATTCCATTTTTATTTTTATAAGTGAAAATATTGCCGGTTACTATGAGCTAGGAACTATCAAAAAGGCCCCTGAGTGGACACGTGGTGAGCGTTCTAGTTGCCAATGATGCCATAGGTACATCGATGAAGGAAAAATTACAAATTAGGAATCAACCGAATATTTTGGAGGATTATGATCAGTGACACTATGGTTTCATTAAATGATTGTTTTAAAGACAGCTGATTCCGTGAAAAAGGTAATTTAATATTGGGTGTGTAAGTGGTGTGACTAGTAAGTTTAAGTTTGCATGAATATCCGGCTAGGGAGTCTGGGAACTCTTTTCCCTCGTACCCGGAGGACAAAACCTAATCAAATTCTTAAATGGATCCCATCTCTACAGTGGTTTGGGAGATTGGCTAACCCACGTGAATGGATGGGGTTTGGCTGGACTGATGGATCCCTAAAATGAGACTCAATTCTGTTGTGGTATGATAGATGAAGTAAATCCCGGATAAAAATTATTCCATGGAAAAGAATGAACGGCTCTGCCGCCTCTCAATGAGGAAAAAATGGTTGGTCTCTATGATCCAAGTGCAATCTTTTCCTTGATCTAACTATGGGACTTATGGGTTTGGTCAGATCAGTTCAGTTAGTTAAGGCTTTTGACTACGTTAGAGTAAAATTATCCTAGAGGAATTGCCTGTGCTTTCCGAGCGAGGGAAGTTTTTTCGGGTTCAATTTTGGAAGAACCGAAGGATTAGTCTCTTGTCCGGATATGCGTGGGCGAGGCCCCAAGTGAGGGACCCTGCCCCGCGCGAGAAGTGGAAAAAGGGACTTGACAAAGAATTTTCGTATTGATAGGATCATAGATCGAGGTCGTCGTGGTAGAAATGTTAGCCCCCAACTCGATGAGGAAGAGCTCAACCTAGATGTTCGCAAATCTCTTCATAGATCTCAGCCTAGAACTTTCAAAGGTGAACGGGAGCACTTGGTTGAAACAATAGAGAAGTGGATCGAAGCTATGGAGGAGTACTTTGATGTCACAAGTTACAACGAAAAGAGTAAGGTGGCTCTTGCCAGGCTGAAGATCGTAGAAAGAACCAGAGTAGCATGGAGGAACAACTGTGAGACAAAACACTTGGATCAGAACACCTAAACGTGGGATAATCTCAAAGCATACCTCTCAGAAAGAGATTCTGTCCTCCAGGGGCTTCTTCGAGACAAAGATGAACGAGTTCCTAGAGCTAACCCAGGGAAGCCGAACTATGGAGGAATATCACCAAGCATTCGCTCTCCTCCTCAAATACTTGCCACCACTGGATGGCTAGGTTCATTCAGGGAATGAATGAACCCTTGGATACCTTGGTGAAAAATGCTAAGCCAGATTCTATGGCTGAAGTAGTGTGGATGGCGAAGGATTTCGCCAAGGCCTTTGTTGTCAAGGTCCTGCCAAATCCAACACCATCGTCTTTCAAAAGATTCCTAACCCCAGAAGGTGATTCCAACTTTCCGCCTCCTAAGAGGCAACAAGGTCCTAGTCAAAACCTAGGATATGGGAAGCTTCAGAATGGAAGAGAGGCCTTTTCCTCGGAACACAATCCCCTAGAAATCAACTTCAGAAGTTCCGCCCTTGAACAAAGGAATTAGATGCTTTAACTGCCAAGGCTACGGTCATCGTAGTATGGATTGCCCAACTCCTTTTGGATCAAGGTCTTCAAGACAAGGACAAGGACCAAGATTCCAGATTCCAACTCCTTCCTTCTAGAGTAATCAAGGTCCCATCCCTCAAAATCAGGGAAACCCCAGAGGTAGACTCCCTAACCAACCCTCAGTGCCTCGATGCAAAGTAATGCACAAGACCTCAATCTCAGAATTGGGGAAGTCCCAAATTAGCCATCTACTTCCAAGGCAGTAACGCTGGAAGTAATAGAACAAGAAAGAGACAAAAAGAGATTATCCTCCAGCTGTGCGAGATGAGGACATCTCGCATTTTTTAAGTGGGGTAGGATGTAAGATTCCTCCCTCCAGCTTTTAAGATGTAAAGATATAAGAATCTCCCCTTCAGTCTCTTGTAATCATTTCCCCCCCTTCAGAATGGATGTAAGGTTCCTCCTAAAACCCTAAATAATGTATAATTTCTCCTCTCAGTTCCCTGTAATCATCCCCTATTTCAGAATGCAAGAAAACATTATCTTCCTTTGTTTTTTGCCTAGAGAGAGAAAATATTCTAGAGAGAGATAATATAGTTTTGAGATATATTTGGATATAAATTTATCTCTTTTATTTAAGATTTTCCCTCAAGAAATAGGATTTTAAAAAGAGTTTTCTAATATGCGTTGGAAATTAATTGAATATGTGCATTAGACACCTTAGCCTAAGGGTACCCATTTTCAAAAAATTATGGATTAAGGTCTAAAGAGTGTTCTAAAGGGCCAATAGAGTTAATCCAAGTGTTGGAATAAGAAAATTACAAGAATAAAAGAAAATCCCCCAAAAAAGGAATAAATTCTCACATAAGATGAAGAGTTGACTAGTACATGCAGTTAATAGTTAAAAAATGGAGATTTATTAGTAAAAAATGAAATTTTGACACCTCAGGAGGGTGAGTGGAGCTCATGAAGGAGGTTCCTAGAATCTCCATCATTACTCTAGTTTTTTAATCAAAAAAATGAGATTTTTTATCTCACCTCTTTCAAACTAGATCAGAAAAGTGGGCCTAACTGGTCTAAAACTTGTCCAAATTGGATCAAACTGAAGCTGCAGACTTCTAGATTCTAGTTGGACTTGGTTGGTGGCCTCCCTCACCTACTATAAATAAACCCCTATTCCTTTGTATTTTCATCTTAGAGTAATTTTATGCTAGTGTAATTTTTAATTTAGTGTATTTTCTTCTTCCCTCTTCATTGGCCCTCCATTGTGAAGCTTTAGGGCTTCACTAAACCTCTTCTTCTCTTGAATATTACCCTTTTCCCTTGGTGGCCAAGCGTTTTCCTTGAGGGCTACACAACTTTTATAAGGTAAAGAATCAAGCAAACCAAGGGTAAGCCTAAACAATGAAGTTTATGCTCTCTTTTTAATGTTAATCTTCTTCCTAACCTCCCTCACGCTTGGGAAATATTTTATTTTATGGGTTTCCTCTTAAAACCATGCTTTCCTTGATTAATGATGAATTAATGTTTATATTTAAGCTAAGGTTTATGCATAAACTAATGTTTATGTTAAAAGTCTAAATTTGAACATTCAAAATTCATAGAAAATGTGGGAAAGATTATGGCAAACTTTTATCATTAGAAAATGAAGGTTTATTCATAAATTAAATTTTATGCTAAAAGAGAAACTTTGAGTATTATCATTTCATAGAAAATTTGAGAAAACTATGGAAAAAAATTTATCATTAGAAAATGAATTTTATGCATAATTAATTTTTATGCTAAAAGTGGAATTTTAAGCATTCTCATTTCATTGAAAATATGGGGAAGTTATTGTAAAATCTTTATCATTAGAAAATAAAATTTATGCATAAATAATTTTTATATTAAAAGTGGAATTTTGAGTATTATCATTCATAGAAAATGTAGGAAGCTATGGAAAATTTTATATCATTAGAGAATGAATTTATGCATAATAAATTTTATGCTAAAAGTGGAGTTTTGAGCATTATTCATTTGCCATAAAAATAAAGAAGCTTATGCACAAATTTTCTAGATTCTTCAATTTATGAGAATTATGGAAACGATTATGAATATAATTCATTTAGATTAAAAAATGGATTAGTTGGTGTGCATAAGTATTTTATGCTAAAAGAGGGATTTCCATGATATTTTGTTTTGGAAAAATAGAGAAAAGAATGTGAAAATATTTTGTTTTGGGTAAATCGAGAAAACAAGGATAAATTTTAATCAGAAAGAGGAGTCACGAACATATTTGACTTTTGGAATACGTCTAGATTCTTAAAAAATAGAATCTTGGGTACATTCTAAACGAGAAAAGGATTTCCTAGAAAAAGACCATAAACATGCGTAGTTGGATGAATGTAAATACTTGAGACTGATTTATTCCTAGATTCCCTAGGAAAGGAATCTAGAATTCTTGAAAGGATCGAGGATCCAAAAGTGCACAGAAATATACATTTAATTGAGTCGAGAAAAAGTTACCTTTGACTAAGCCAAGTAATGGCCGAGACTTAGAAGTCCTGTCAGTATCAAATCTCATTATCAAAAGTAGAGTAACTATACGTTTAATGTGGCTAATTATGGAACAAAGATTCTGATAACTAGATCAAGGAAAGTTGATAGTTAGACCTGATTCGCTCAAAGCGAAAAGAGACCATCTTGTTTGTAGAAATTAGAATTGATGTGGGTGATGTGTGAAATGATGTGAAGTGAGGTGTGGAAGGATGTGGAATGTGTGAATTGATGTGGAATGTGTGGATTGATGTGGGTTGATGTGGATTGATGTGAGGAATGATGTGAAGTGATATGGATTGATGGAAAATAATGTGAATGAATGTGGAAATGATGTGGGATGATGTGAATGAATGTGGAAATGATGTGGGATGATGTGAATTGATGTGGAATGATGTAGGATGATGTGAATTGATGTGGAAAAATGTGAAATAATGAGAATTGATGTAGGATGATGCGGAATGATAAGGAAATGATGAGGAATGATTATAAAGGAGTAAAAATGATGAGGAAAGATGGAAATTTTGTTTGGAAATTGTATTTGTATGTGAAACTTGTTTTTTAAATATCAAGACCCCTCAGGAGGCCACTCATTGAAAGATTCCTACCTCCTCCGCGCAACAAATTCGGGGGTGCTAGCAGCGAAAGTAGCACTTATTGTGCGGGGCAAGATCCCTCACTCGGGGCCTCGCCCCCTACTACGGATATCCGAACAAGAGACTAATCCCTTGGTTCTTCAAAAACCAAACCTGAAAAAACTTCCCCCCTATATCGGAAAGCACGGGTGAGTCCACAAAGATATTTGTACTCTAATGTAGTCAGGGTCATTACTAACCAAACTGATCCGACCGAACCTGTGAGTCACTTGGTCAGATCAAGGAAGAAACTTGCACTTGGATCATAGAAACCAACGCTTTTTTCCCCATCGAGAGAGGCACAGCCGTTGATTCTTTTTCCATAGAACAATTACTATCCGGGATTTACTTCATCTATCGTACTATAACAGAATTGAGTATTATTTTATGGATCCATTAGTCTAGCCTAGGTTAGCCAATCGCCCAACCACTGTAGTGATGGGATCAAACAAAAACGGAATATCAAACAATATTACTGAACTCAACATCAAGCAATACATTATCGAGCGTGAGACAACCGCAACAAGTGCATTATTACTTATCAAGTGTATACATGTTGCACTCCTCATCTACACACCTACCGTGAGACAGAGAGAGAGAGAGAGAGTTGTCTGCTACTACTACTCTCGACGTTGAAAACCTGTATTATTAAGCATTAGTTCTATTTTGGACTCTGCTACTACTCTCAACGTGGAAACCCTGATTTTCTGTATGAGCGCTCACTTTTCCCTCACTTGGGAACTTGTGTAGCTCAGACCAAATGGCGGACCTGTCGAGATATAACTAGGGTAACACTGTGGGGGCGATAGCACTTCCGTAACAATGTCTGCTTGGCTATGGTTATTGAAGCTTTGGGTTTGGGGAGAGCACTGCAAAATTATCACCCATCTCCACCATATCTGCTAAGCACTCCATCATATGATAGTACATGATATCATCTTCCATAAGGAAACCAATAGTAGGTGCTTTTATGGGCTCTAGCTTCTTCAGTATCCATGAGCCTATATGTGTCAACGCTTCACACTTGTCCCATTTTGATATTCCGTTTTTGTTTGATCATTGATAAGAAATGATACACTTGTTGCTGTTCTCTCACGTTTGCTTCTGTCAACCTGGGCCTCAACCATGTTAAAGTCCCCAATGAGAAAGATGGGTCCCACAATCTGAGTGATAGACTGCCAGGTAGTGGCTCTCAAGCTAGCCAAGCAGGGGGCATACACCGACACCAAAGTGAAATTGAAGGGGTTGCCCAACCTAACAGCGGTCCAAGAGTGGTTCACATCAGACCAAGCATCTAAAATGGCATGTTCCCACTTCATGTGGATGCCAATCGCCGTCCCACCTTTCCCAGACTGGTGATTGCTAAAAAACCACCGAGAGTTCCTAGAGATTTTTTGAAGGTTCATATGAAATTCTATTGGGGACGACGCATGAAAATACAATTTAGAGATGTGTATGGGATGTGCAAAATGTTCTAGGGTATCATTTTATTGAAACAATTTTCGTGGGGTAATTTTATTTGAGCTTGTATCATTTTTTTGGGATGTATCATTTTATTGGAGTAATTTTATTTTTCTATGAAGAGATAGATAAGAGAGACATAAATAGAGAGAGAGAGAGAGAGAGAGAGAGAGAATAAGAGAGAATAAGAGAGAGAGAGAGAGAGAGAGAGAGAGAAATATAGAGAGGGATAAAATGATGTACTACTTGCCATATTTGGAAAATTGCTCGCCCGAATTTTCTCCCCAAAAAAATTCCCCCATCGGCCCCTACCTTACAGCACTCTTTAAAGCACAACCAGGAGCTGCAAAGGAGGAGGAGATCCAAAAGGAGGAGGCAAGCAACAAAGAAGACACAGGGCATAGGGAGGAGACAAAGGTAAGACCCCGTTTTACGTCAACAATGCTAGGGGAAGCATTTTGACTATCTTGTGGAATGAGGTCGTGGGGACCTAATTGGAAAATGTTACAACAACTGACAGAGAGTCAAAGAAGGATGTCTCGTGTGGCAAGATCGGCCGAGGTCTTGACCAGCCTCAGTTCGGTTAAAATGGTGAGCTTCCGGTTACGGTGGATGAGGGGCCAAGGAAGAGGCCTATGAGTGAAGCGCTAGGTCACCTGCTCTACGAAGAAGCCTAGAGGGTGCTTACAATATGGTGCTCGTGCTCTGGGTTGCCCCCCCAGGATACCCACGCATGTGTCGAGAAAGAAAATGAGTTGGAGTTATTTTCTGAACACGGGCATAAATCTGGTTGATTGGCCTTGCTGGTCTTGCTGGTCTTCAAAACAGACGAGTTTATGGCTCTTTAAATGGATCCTGTTGGTTGATCTAGCTGATCTTCAATGGAGAGTCCATATGGATTTTATGTGATTATACTCCTAGGTACTATGGGGAGCTAGGAACTATTAAAAAGGCCCCTAAGAGAGCAGGTGGTGAGCGTTCCGGTTGTTGCCAATGATCCCATAGGTACACTGAGGAAGGAATGAATGGAGTATGGATTTTATGGAAAAATCTTGATTATATTCCTGGGTACTATGGACTATGAACTATTGAGAAGGCCCCTGAGTGAGCAAGTGGTGAGCGTTCTGGTTGCCAATGATGCCATAGGTACATCGAGGAAGGAATGATTGGAAATTGGACTCGAAATTGGAATATCAAGGTTTATGATGGAAACACTGTGGTTTTATTGCATATGCTGTTTTGGAAATAGTTGAGTCTAAGAAAAGGCAATTTCATATCAGGCATAAATAGTGTGTCTATTTAATTTTTGCATGAGAGCCAGTTAGGGAGCCTAGGAACTCTTTTCCTTGGTACCCGAGACCAAACATAACCAAATTTTTATAATGGATCCTATCAATACAGTGGTTGGGCGGTTGGCTAACCCATGGGGTTAGGCTGGATCAATGGATTCCTATAATAAGATTCAATTCTATTCAAGTTACAATAGTTGAAGTAAAACATTGGATAATTATTGTTCTATGGAAAAGAATCAACGGCGGCTATGCCTCTTTTGATGGGAAAAAAAGTGTTGGTCTCTATGAACCAAGTGCAAGTTCCTCCTTGATCCGGCCATGTGACCGCGGGTTTGGTTGGAATACAAAGGATAGTTAAGACTCTTGACTACGTTAGAAGATTTTCGTAGAGGAATTGCCTATGCTTTCTGGGCAAGGGAAGTTTTTTCCGGGTTTGGTTTTGGAAGAGCCACTAGATTTTTTCTCTTGTCCAGAATTCGTGGGCGAGGCCCCAAGTGGGAAGCTCTATCCTACGCACAAGGATACTACTTTCAATACTAGCACTCTAGAGATGATGCACAAAGGGTGTAGTGATCTCACACCCCCACTGTCCAAGTAAATAAGCTCGGACAATACTTTGAAGGTGATGAATTGAATGCGGCTTCGCTTATAACCTTTGACCTGGATGGAGGAGCAGGAGTGAGCATTGTTACAAAATAATGCTTGGAAAAATGAGGAGAATCCGCCATGGATGACACCACATTGCTTGTCAAACTCACTGACGGAGCCACAGCTATAGACCCATTGGTCTATTGAAGGAATTGAAAATAAAGATCCTTGGAACCGCTTACCGCCGCCACACCTTTGTGGTGATGAACTTTGGACGTCAGCCTATTTCTTATGACTACATCCTTGGGAGACCATTCATGAGAGAATATAAAATGATCCACGATTGGGATATCGGCCACATTTACATTAGAAGAAATATCAAATCGTAAAGATCAACCTACATATGTGGAAGGTACACCAATGCGTGGCAGACCCTAGAGGACTCAGTATCAACAACTAGATGTAATGCAATCCATATGTGTCAAACATGCCACAAGACACTCTACCCATGGGTTATGGGAGAATGGTGCACAAAATTGTGTGGGGGCCATCTTTGGTGTGAGTGTCTTGAAGACAGTGCAGGGCCAGTTTGGTGGCCTTGATAGGAAGTTGGATAACTGGAGGAAATCCAATCGGCCACCCACTGGATGATCAGCTGCTAGCAAGTGTAGCATGGTAGAGGAAGAGATTTTAGGTGCCATGTTAGGTGGCATTTCATATGGCAAACCAAGATTCAAAGAGGTTTTTGGTAAGCATTTGGGCCTAGTATAGGCCATGCTTGGAACAAGCAAAGAGTAGGCTAGCTCTCAAGGAAGAAGCATCTAGGATAGCGAAGGCAGAGTATGAATGCAAGAGAGATTCATTTCTTTGACTAGAAGGAGCTTCGAAGACTACTGCAATGTTTCTCACTGAGCTAGAGGAATTGAAGAAAGACCTTGCTAAACTATAGGTAGCCCTAGAACCAAACATGATTGAGGTCAATATGAAAGAAGGACAAATCTAGTTTTGTGAAAGGGACCTCAGCTTTTGTAGGGTTAACCCTAATAGCCTTGGACCCAAGAAAGACGATCTTGAATTACTAGAGGTAAGTAAAAAACTTTTTCGCATAAGCTTTTGCCTAATAGTGCCACCAAGTGCTAGAGAGCACCTTAAAAAGAACGAAAACATGGTTCAAGGAGTTACATAGAACTTTGAAAAGCACTTTAAAGTGCTTTTTGGGTTATGAAAAGCACTTAAATGGCTTTGTGGGTGTTTTTATGTGTTTTAAGTCATTTTCAAAGCATTTGAAGTACTTTTTGGATGATGCAAAGCACTTTAAATGCTTTATGGAGTTATAAGCATTTTTTGGGTGCTCCAAAGTACTTTTAGAGCCATTTATAATTGTGGAAAATTGAGTCTTCTGGCCTTGGGAAAAGTAACACTAGTGTAACCAAAGTGTATAGTTAAACATCCAACTACTTGCTCTCTAAGAACAAATTGTGCAATCACATTGGCATGTTGCCCCATGGAGTCCGAATTGGATATGCTACATATAATTGAATGAATCCTTAAAAACATCTGCACATGGGTAACATAGCAACAAGTATATTGATCCTTCAACTTGCGCACAAAAAAGGGCTTAAGCGCCTCAAAGCTTCTTTGGGAAATTATTAGATGCAGATATTGGGCCCTAAATCTTTTATATAACTCTACCATGAGTTTGTTAATGTATAGCTAGAGCACTTTAGTTGACAATACGTCAAAAATACCACAATAATTTAGAGTGCTTCTGGACCACTTTACACGGCTTGTGCATAACTCAATATAACTTCTACACAATGTAACATTATTTCTAGATCACTTTACAGTAATCCATACCTTTTAAAAGTAATTTTGGGCCACTTTAGTAATTCTAGGAAACCAAGTACCACATGAGAATATAACGTTCACAATACTTAGGTACAACCTAACAGAACGTTTGGCCACTTTTTAGTACTTCTAGACCACTTTTCAATACTTCTAGACAGCTTCTAAGTACTTCTAGACCACTTTTAAGTACATCTGAAGAACCACTTTAAAGTGCACTTAGGACAAGTTGAAAGAACTTTTAAATCTAACCACTTTTAAGTACATCTGAATCACTTTAAAGTGCACTTAGGACAAGTTGAAAGAACTTTTAAAAATACAGAAAAAAAACTTTTAGAAGAATTTAAAGTGTTGTTAACCAAGTTAAGGATAGTGCCTCTCTACCTTAAGGGGATGGTGAGAATGGTAGATCTGTAGGTTGGGAATGGCTTGGTGACCCATCACTATCTGAACTAGTAGAAGACATTCGTAGCGGGCACAAAAACTATGCAATTAAAAGACTGAATATGAATACATGCACTAAATTTAGGAGTGTCAATGGTATATGCATAGGCTTCTCTCTAGAATTTACTCAGCGTCACTATAAACATCGCTATAATCATCGTTAAAGCGTTTCTAAGCGTTGTTTTTAGCGGCGCTTATAGAGACACTTATAGCGACACTAAGAAAATTAACTTTTGGAGCCTGCATTGCCACCGATGCCTATGTATTAATATTAATGCATTGATGATTAATGCATTAATGTTATTGATTAAGCTTATGCATTAATCTTTATTAAGCTTATGTATTAAACTTAAGATTAATCTTATGTATTAATCTTTATTAAGCTTATGTATTAAACTTAAGATTAATCTTATGTATTAATCTTAATGCATTAAGATTAATGCATTAATGGTATTGCATTAATCTTTATGCATTAAGATTAATGCATTAAGCTTATGCATTAATCTTAATGCATTAAGCTTAATGCATTAATATTTATGTATTCAGCTTAATGCATTAATATTTATGTATTCAGCTTAATGTATTAATCTTATACATTAAGCTTAATGCATTAATATTTATCTATTCAGCTTAATGTATTAATCTTATACATTAAGCTTAATGCATTAATATTTATGTATTCAGCTTAATGTATTAATCTTATACATTAAGCTTAATGCATTAATCTCAATGCATGTTACGTTTTTAAAGCTCATAAATGTGTTAATGCGTTCTTGTGTTATTTAAGTTTGAGCATGCCTCGTTTTTATAATGTAGATATGTGGGGAGATGATCCAGAGTCGAGAAGCCCAACATGACGTCATTGAGTGTCCATCATTGATGATCCGGACGTGGAGCGTCTCTCACAGTTAGCCGCTAGTTTGTTGTCCCATTAGTATGGGAGAGAGAGTGTGGAACATTTTTGCTCCACCCATGCTTCCTTCCACAGTTTACCCTACACCAATGGGGGCTACTCTGATGGATCGTTAAACTCCTGGGTTACGAACTCCTATACCCATGTCCACTCCGATTGGGGGATCTAGTCCACATCTAGGTGCTGGGACTTCACGATGAGGTTGCGACCAGGTCACTCCACTCTCTTCTGTGGCACCTAGTCCATGACCTCATCAGATAGGAGGTCTGCCTCTTCTGGAGTCCACATCTAGGTGCTGGGAGTTCATGTGGAGGTTGCGACCAGGTCACTCCACTCTCTTCTATGGCACCTAGTCCATGACCTCATCAAATAGGAGGTCTGCCTCTTCTGGTCATTCTAGTGGGAGTGGATGTGGGGGTTGTTTTTGGGGGCAGTAATAGATCTGCTTCCAATTCCCCATCATAGAGGATATGTTGGCACAGCAGGTGGTGGATCCAAATGCCTACGACCCAACGAGGTTTCCTTACCGTGTGATGAGGAGGACAAATGGGTCGATCATTCAAGGATAGCAAGGGGAAGCATGTTATAGAACGCATGCATCACCTTGTAAATCTTGAGTTCAGAAACATTTGGGACATTGACTGGAGAACTCAAGACAACACTATAAGAGAATCATTGTTTTTCGATGCTTAGTTTCCACGCCTGGTCACGTCGTCGATATGTGCGTTGAAATAGGTGTCGAAATATACGTGAAAAAATGCGTCGAAATAATAGTCAAAATATGCGTGGAAAAGGTCATCGGAATAAGCATCGAAATAACAGTCAAATTTTTTTTTATGAATTTATATATAATATTTGCTAGTTCCCATCCTAGGGTGTGTTTTAGCCTTCTCTTTCTACCTCTTTTTGCAAGCATATGTGTCTATGAGAGAGAGAGAGAGAGAGAGAGAGAGAGAGAGAGAGATGATCAAAGAGAAAGAGATAGATAAAGAGAGAGAGAGAGAGAGAGAGAGAGGGGGGGGGGGGAGCCGAGGGAGAGAGGAGGGTATAACTTCTATCACACTCTTTGAAGGAGAAAAAATGCTAGCTTCTCCTCCTCATCACTAAGGTGCAATTAAAAAAGTGCTCTATTTCACAATGAAATTAAAGTTCATCATCAACTTGCTCGTCCTCAGCGAGATCCATGGCTCCAAATAAATCTATTTCTAGAAATACTCCATCATTCTTGTCAATTGGTGGAACCAGTTGTCTTGTAGTAGTAGAAGGTAATTCATCCATGTTGTCATCCTCTTCTAGCTCTAGCATGAGAGCTGTCGATACATCATGATCAGCTTGAATCTCTTCTTCTTCTGGATTATCTCTAGTGTCTGTTTCTCGTTCAAGATGTATTTGCTCAATGAGTACACCTTCATCCGATCCTAATCCCATGTGAGCCTCACCTACTTCCTAAATTGTTATGTCTTCTTCTTGTTCTTCTTGTTGTTCAATAGGTGCTAGTGGTGTATGCTCAACCATCACATGATCTGGGGGGAGTTCCTCAGCATCTGGCAAACAGTCAACTGCTATTTTCACCTCTTCAAATATTTTTTTTCCACGTGGATTTATTTGGATCACAAACTACCATTTATGATCTGTCGGGTCTTCACAAAGATGACTTGCTCACAGTGCTCTCGTAGCACAAATGTGTCCCTTTGGTCAGTCCATATCTTTGTGTAGTCTACTTGAAAAAATCCACACTAATCTTTGCATACAGCTACTTGCGCCCCTTGAGTTACTAACTTGAACCATTTCACATCAAAAATGAACATATCAATCTTTTTTAATCCAACCTTGATAATATCTTGGATTGTTCCACAATAATCTAGCATGCCTACTTCAGGATTGCCATCACTTGCACTTGAACGACTTTCTTGCATGAAATTAGCCTTCACACCACAATCAAATGTTGTTCACTTTTTATCTATTCCTTCTACTCGAAAAGTGACGTCCGCATGACTGAATTGCCCCAAACTTACGATACTGCAAGCACAATAAATAAGTACTTTTATTGTATAAATTCACAAAAGCACAACATAAAAGACAATGCGTAGATATCTCTAACTCACATAAATGGAAATCACAACCATATGCAAGCTCCTCCTCCTCATCACTTATTGATTCACCATTGCGTTTAGCTTGCAGTATGGTTTGCTCAAGCCATTTGTTAGAAGGAAAGTCTGGAAGAAGTGCAAGCTCTGTTGGGTGTACGGTAGACATATTTTATAGTTCCTAGAAAGTACACGGTGAAGAACATGGATGTGTATTTAGCCCCTTTAGTTGAGGAGCTTCGTGTTCTACGGGAGGGCATTGAAGTTCATGATATTTCCAAGAGGTTTGGACAACGTGCGCTAACATTGAGAGGAATACTTATGTGGACTATGCATGATTGGCCTGGCTATGGAGAGTGCTCATGTAATACTGTAGCTTGTTAACATATTATGTTAAGTCATGATTGTCATCCAAACTTACCTGCTACAATCTTTTTTGATGTTCTACAGGGCTTTCAATGTCAGGGTATAATGGATGTCCATTATGTGGGCCACAACTTGAGGCTCGATACTCAAAGTATATGAAGAAGATAGTATACGAGGGCCACAAGAAGTATCTCCAAGTGGACCATCCTTTGCGTGAGGGATTTGTAGGAAGGTCTCCTCGCATATGGAAGAGTAGTGATTGAAGGACCTTATGGGAGCTGGATCTAACCTGTACACCTCCAGGAATGAAGCGTCTATCCATTTTCCATCAACTTCCATATTGGAATGACCTTCTAGTGAACCATCTTCTTGACCCAATGCACATTTTCAAGAATATAGCTGAGGTGCTTTGGAAAACCAGCACACGAGCAAAGGAGAGCAAGGCACAACGAGATGATTTACAAGAGGTTCAATGCATGCACCACTTATGGGCCCAAAATAGAGCAGATGGAAAGGTGAAGCTACCAAAAGCACCTTGGGTCATGACAAAGGATGAGCAACGGCATGTAAAGAAGTGCGTTGGTGAGTTTCGTACCCCTATAGGATGCATGCATTGCTTGAAGGGAGCATTTACAAAGGACGATGAGCTTAGTGGCTTGAAGAGCCATGATTGGCACAAATTCTTGCAATTCGTGCTTCCTATAGCCATCAAGGATTGTCGCAACAACGATGACATTAGAGCAACAATTTATATAATTGGTGCAGTGGTACATTGGATATCAAGGAAATAGATTAGTACTGACACATTAGAAGCAGCATGATTAAACTCCATTGAGGCTGTTATAATGGCTGATAAATACTTTCCAACAAGTATTTTAACCATTCAATTGCACTTCCTAGTTCATGTGGTTGATGAAGTTGTTGTGGCTGGGGTTGTCCATAGCCGATGGATGTTTTTCTTGGAGAGATTTATGAAGACACTTAAAGGATTTATTCGTTAAAGAGCTCGTCCTGAAGGTAGTATGGCAGCAGGATGGCTTGTTCAAGAATCACTTGTATATATAACTAAATTTCTCAGTACGTCTGATCCCGATATGCCAAGATTATGGACATAAGAAGAAGATGACGCTTGGGGAAGAGCCACAAGGGAAAGACCTTGTGAAATAATGGATGTAGCATTGCCTGAGAAGATCAATAAATTTTGCATCTTAAAATCACATGCTTTGGAGAAATGGATCGAGAGATATAACTTGAAGGCTGAAAGGGACCAAGCTCGTTTGAGTTTTAGAAGGAGTCGAACAACCCGCACACTACCGTACCCAATAGAAGGAGTCGAACAAGATATAACTTGAAGGCTGAAAGGGACCAAGCTCGTTTGAGTTTTAGAAGGAGTCGAACAACCCGCACACTACCATACCCAATAGAAGGAGTCGAGAGATATAACTTGAAGGCTGAAAGGGACCAAGCTCGTTTGAGTTTTAGAAGGAGTCGAACAACCCGCACACTACCGTACCCAATAGAAGGAGTCGAACAAGATATAACTTGAAGGCTGAAAGGGACCAAGCTCGTTTGAGTTTTAGGAGTCAAACAACCCGCACAGTTTTGATACACTCGTATCAGACCATCCAAAAAAATGAGATATTTTGGAATAATGATACATTTTTGACACCTTGGTAAGGAGAGGAGGGAAGACTTCAAGGAGGCTCCTATTTCACACATGTGAATGAGTTTTAAATTCAAAAATATTAAGATATTTTTATCTCTCCTCTCTCCTGGATCAAACCAAATCAAAAAGGGAGCCAAACTGGTCCAAACCTTGTCCAAATTCAGCCAAACTGGAGCTAGAAAATTCTAGAACTTAGTTGGACTCAGTTAGTGGCCTTCCTTACCTATAAATAGACTCTCATTCTTTTGTATTCTCATCTATGAACTAGACCATGCCAATATTACCTTAAAATAAGTATATTTTCTATTATCCCCCTCCTAAAACTCCTACAAATTGGAGAGATTGGAGCTTCTCTCTCTCTTCAACCTTCCTTGAAGCTTTCCTCTCAACATACTAACCAATTGATTGGTTGGGGGCTTCTTCTAAGAATAAAGAAGCAAGCAAAACAAGAGGTAAGATGTGACTTTATGGTTTTTTCTTTAATATTCTAAATGTTTTCGCTTCTCAACCCCTCTCAAGCTTGAGAAGTATTCAAATGAATGGTTTTTCATTGCAAATTAAGCTCTCCAAAGAATTCTAATGAATAATCACAAAGCGTTTATCTTTATGCTTAATTTATGATGTTTTAATGTATATCTCTCTCTCCCCCAAAGAATGGTCATTCCCATGACCAATTCTCTATTCAATTGATGCTTCTCATGGAGCAATTCTTAACTCTAAAATCAAACTCTATTTTTGTTTAGCTAGAGGCTAAAGAAATGGCTTTTTAATGCTTTTATAATACATAAATTATGATAAACTTATGATTTAGATCCATAAATTGGATTTAGATCTATTGATAGTTAATTTATCATAATTGTATTACTAAGTTTTATTTTTTCAAAATTTATTGAAAATTATCAATAATAGCAGGGCTATGGCAAAATTTTTAGAAATTAATAAATAAATTATTTTTATGCATAATGTGAAAAGAGGACTTCCTACCATATTCTAGGATTAGTCATCCTATGTTAAAAGAATAATTCTCATCACATCCATGGAAAATTAATTTTTAATGTTTATGTATAAATAGTTAATTAGAGAAAAAGAGAAAATTTTAGTAATTTCATTTTTATGATAAAAGAGAAATTCCCATGATAATGGATATCCATGTATTTCAATGAAGAAAAAGAAAATTTGGAATATTAAAATAATAGATATTTTATTTAAAATTAAAGAGAAATTTTAGATAAATTATTTTAGGCATGAATAAATTTAAATGATAAAAGAGAAATTTCTATAATATTTAGAATTTAATCATTTAAATGATAAAAGTGAAATTCTTGTCATATTTAAATTAATGGATATTTTTATTTAATTTTTAAGAGAAATTTCAATTAACATTATTTTATATTTGAAATAATTTAAATGATGAAAGAGGAATTCCCATCATATTTGGAATTCATTCATTTAAATGGTAGAAGAGGAATTCTTGGTATATTTAGAATAATACATATTTTTATTTAATTTGAGAGAAATTTTAGATAATTTCATTTGGAATCTAATCATTAATGAGGAAAAGAGGAATTTTATGCTTTTTTTTAAAATGGATAATTATATTTAATTAAAAAAGAATTTTCATGATATTTAAGTAGAGAAAGATTTGAATTAATTTTTAATGACAAAAAGAGAAATTTTTACCATAATTCTACCTAGGGAATTAAGGTTGAGAAATTAAATGGTAGAAAAAATATCTTTAGATATTTTATGTGGTTAAATCACCAAACTGGTATTTACCTAAAAATAGATTAAATAGAAGAAGAGTATTTTCATTAAAACCCAATATTCTCTAATAAAACCATTTCTTAATCTACTATGGAAAAGAAAGAATTAAATTCACAAAGTTGGAATTTCCTTACGATTAGAAGTTCAGTAGTTGTTTATCTGAGAAAATCCTTGTTAGACTAAACTTAATGATTTTGGTTAGACTACGAGGGACAGATAGTAAACCTACTTGTCCATCTCTCGATCTGAATCAAGCAAAAACTTCGTGACCAATTCGAGTTCCTAAATACAAAGAATAGACTACCGTTGAATTAAACTAGTTTTTCTTTGATCGAAATTACCAAGAATCTAGTTGGACAATCAGTCAAATGATGGTAGATTACCCTGATGAGAGATCAAAGATTCTCATTATGAAATTGGGATATAGGAAAAAAGAAGTTTTGTGGAACCAATCTCTTTCGTCCTTTTATACGTTCTACACACCATTCTTTCCAAAAAAAAACCCTCAGTACCACACGTCAAACCCATATACACTCTAATTTCTAAGGTTTTGACCCATACACTAGTTTTTTTTTTCCTAAAGTTTTCTTGTCTCAAGTAATTAATTGATGTGAAAACAAAATTTTGGTATTATATGTGCGCTAAAAGTTTAAAGTCCATTCATGTGATGACATGGGCCCTTCTTAGGAAAAGGCTTCTTACAACGAGTACCTCACATGTTCTCGGGTGTAGCACATTCATTCATTCTCTATCTCTCACACACTCTCTCTCTCTCTCTCTCTGTGTGTGTGGAAACTACAAATGGCAAGGGCATCTGCTGAACAGCTGCCTTCAAGATGGAACTTGGTGGGCAAAACAGCTCTAGTGACAGGAGCCACCAAAGGCATCGGGTAATGATCTCTACGGAAATTGAGAGTCAATATTTCACTCCACGTGATTTGCGAGTCTTCTTATGGGATTATATGCAGGAAAGCCATAGCCGAGGAGCTTGCAGGGTTAGGAGCGTCGGTCTACGTGTGTGCTCGGACGGAGAAAGATGTGGAGGAGGTTGTGCAGGCGTGGAAGCGGGCCGGGTTGGACGTGGAGGGCTGTGTGTGCGACGTGTCGTCCATGGATTCGTGCAAGCAACTGGCGGCAGCAGTGTCAGATCATTTCACAGGGAGGCTCGACATATTGGTAATAATTTTGTTAACGAACTTAATTATCCTCGATCATGGCAGATAATAACGTAATTAAGGTGGCGTGCAGGTGAACAACGCGGCCTTCATCTCTGCCCAGTACAGCAGCGTTGACGTGCCGGCGGAGTTCCTCTCTTTGATGATGCGGACCAACTTTGAGGCGGGCTTTTACATTAGCAAATTTGCCCATCCCCTCCTCAAGGCGTCCGGCCAAGCCTCCATCGTTTTCATCTCCTCCATCTCTGGCTCTCTCTCCACCCACCCCCAGAGTGCTCTCTACTCGTCATCAAAAGGCAAGCCACATGCATATCCTTGCGCTTCATGTAGTCGATCCTTTCTCTAAGCTCCACGTTTTATCAACTCCATTTCGCCCTTTTTTGCAGCCGCAGTTAATCAGCTCACAAGAAGCTTGGCTTGCGAGTGGGCCAAAGACGGTATCCGAGTGAACGCTGTTGCTCCAGGGTACACGCATTCAGACTTCGTCGACAAGGTGAGTCTCTCTCTCTCTCTCTCTCGTAGGGGCCCACACCCGTTCTCTCTCTCTCTCTCTCTCTCTCTCTCTCTCTCTCTCTCTCTCTCTCGTAGGGGTTTCAGACCGCCCACAATTGGAGTAGATCGTTCAACTCCCTTTTTTATAAAAAAAAAGTGTGCCCCTTGATTTTTGTCACGTAGGCTATAACGCCTGTGACCGCAAACCGGATGGTCAGACGGGGCTTTAGCATCAACGCCTCGGCTAGAGCGCCGAGGACGTGGCCATCCAGGGTTCAATGGGAGAGGACGTCCATGCGGAGTCATGGGCGGCCAGGCTAGTGTAGACGGCAGGCCACACACTATATAGCCTAGAGATGAGGGGCAATCCTCATTCTTCCTCTATGGCTGGGTGGTGAGCTAGATGCCGTCCCCTTCTGTGCTAACGCCCATAGTGGTGTTACGGTAATCTAACAGCTTTGTCGTTATTAAAAGACTTAAAGCCACCTAGTTTTGGTGACAAGGAGAAGGAGAAACAAGGACTCGGTCGATATGTTTCTAGTGAAGTGGTCAGACTTGCACGCGCTTGCGAGCAGCCTAGCCGGATACAGCCCGTAGAGGCTAGCCTTTCATTAACCGACAAAGCGTACAAGTGGTGGATGAGATTGACAACTCATCTTACCACTTGGACAGAATTTGAAACGATATTTCGAAAAGAGTTTTTACCTCTTAACGAGGCAGAGAGAAGCTGGGAGTTATGGGATAAGTGCTCGATGGAGAACAAATCCCTGACTCAGTATATCTCAGACTATAGGGCGATAGTACTTAAGCTAAAGGGGATCGATGCATTCGAAATATTACGAGGCTTTAAAAGAGGCCTCAAAGATGATTACCTTGAGTACGTAGAGCCCTTACAGCCTAAAGACTTAGCAGAGGCAATTAAGTATGCGCAGATATTTGATGACATCAAGCGTCGTAGTGCGCATGGTGGTTCTAGCAGGGCCAAGGGTAGTGAGAAGAGGAGGTCAGGACTTAAAAGAAAAGGGTTCCGCAGTGATAAACAGGGGGATAGGATGGACCAAGAAGGACAAGGTGGTCATTGGTCTAAAAAACCGCGACTATCCAAGAAGAAAAGAGACAGCGAAATCCAAAAGAAAGAGCAGTATATTAAAGCGCGAAAGGAAAATCGCTGCTTTAATTACAATGATGTAGGGCACACGAAGGCTGAGTGTCCAAAGCCTAAAGCCAACACGAGTGGCAAAACGAGCCCAAAAAAGATGGTAAATCCTCTAGGCAGTTGCATACAGTGCAGAGACTCCCTGTCAGTTTCGTAAAGTTTAGAGAGGTGACAGTGTGTCATTGTGATGAGCATCACGCTTGTTCAGTGACACCAACGATGTGGTAGCCTACTGCAGGTCCGCATGACATGGTGCGCATGTATGGCACCATAGGTGGCCGTAGAGTCACAGTTTTTATTGATGATGGAGCTAGCCACAATTTCTTGAACTACTCGTTAGTCAAGAAGTTGGGATTGGAAGTGATCATGAGTATACTGTTGGCCTAGCCAACGAATATGATAAAACGGTATGGAATACCGTAGTATTGGGGGTCCCATTATCTATGCAGGACTACAAGGCTCCGCTTAACTTTCAGGTCATGCACTTAGCCAGAGCAGACGTATATCTAGGCAGAGAGTGGCTGTATGGCTTGGGCCCTAGTCTAGCTCGGAATTACCTACATAATATACTATGTTTTAAGCATGGAGGTAGAGTCATTACCCTGCAGGGCGACTGTACTGTCCCCACCACACCACTTATTTCCTCCATGGAGCTATGCACAGCGGTCCGCAGAGACCAGATAGCAGAGGTATATGCTTGTTACCCTCTTTTAAATTCTGTTTCCGTGGATGAAACTATAAATGATGTTTGCATAGACAAACAAGGAAAACAAAATAGCCTTGGACAAGACCCACTGTTTGAAAACCCTGTTTGGCATGCATGTGATTCAAACAAAAAAAAATCCAAGGTGAAAGAGACATTAAAGAAAAAGTACGTAGATACTTTAATAAATTTAAATTAGAAGAATTTCAGGACATTTTTCCTGATGAATTGCCAGATGGTTTACCACCATTTAGAGAAGTAGACCATGGCATCGAAGTTATGCCAGGATCAAAACCTATAAGCAAACCTGCTTATAGATTAAGCCACTCCGAGGCACAGGAGGTGGAAAAACAATTGACGGAATATTTGAACAAAGGCTTCATTCGGCCTAGTTCAAGTCCATGGGCATCGCCTATTCTTCTGGTAAAGAAGAAAGACGGATCTATGCGGATGTGCATAGACTATAGGACTCTTAATCAGATAACGATTAAGAACAAGTATCCGATGCCACGCATGGATGAGTTGTTTGATCAACTCTATGGATCTAGATACTTCACAAAAATAGACCTGAGATCAGGGTATCATCAGGTTAGAATTAAACAAGAAGATGTTGCAAAGACAGCATTTAGGACTCGTTTTGGGTATTTTGAGTTTTTGGCTATGCCATTTGGACTAACCAATGCTCCAGCGACATTTATGATGCTGATAGACAGCATTTTACGTCCATATCTGGGAAAATTCGTAGTCACTTTCCTAGTAGATGATATTCTTGTGTTCAATAAGACACAGAAAGAACACATAGAGCATTTGCGTCTAGTGTTCGAGTTGTTGCGAGAGCACAAACTATTTGCAAAGAAGAGCAAATGTGAATTTTTTGAAACAGAAATTCACTACCTTGGCCATATTATATCCGCCGATGGTACACGGATGGAGCCAGCAAAAGTAGAGGCTATTCTTAAATGGCCAGCGTCGAAGAATCTCGAGGAATTACAGATTTTTCTTAGCATGTCGGGGTTCTACCGACAGTATGTGAAGGACTATGCAAAGATCGCAGTCCCGTTGACTGACCAGTTAACGGTCAAAAACTAAAAACATTAGTTGGGGGGAAGCCCAACAGAAGAGCTTTGATAAGCTCAAGGTGACCGCAGCTACACCTGTTTTGACTGTCAATCCAAATGAGCCGTTTGTTTTGGAAACAGACGCTAGTAATGAAGCCATTGGGGCCATACTTATGCAAAGGGGATGCCCAATTGCATTTGAAAGTAAAAAGTTAGATCGTGCGCAGCGTAACTACTCAGCTTACGCGAGAGTTACTAGCGATAGTTCATGCATTGAAAAAGTGGAGACACTATTTATATGGTGCTTCTTTTGAGGTTCGGACAGACCATGAAAGTCTGAAATGTCTTTCAAGTCAAAATGAACTGAAGGGTAGAAAAGCTCGGTGGGCGGAGATTCTGTAGGAGTTTGACCTTCAAATACGTTACCAGAAAGGTAAGTATAACGTGGTGGCAAATGCACTTAGTCACATGCCACAGATTAATGAACTTAGTTTCACAGTCTTCAAGAATGATGTCTTGGAGTCACTACGTAGTTTATGTGAGCACGATCCATCTTTTACAGAGGTCTGACGTGCTGTACGCGTACGCACTTCTTCACAGACACGACCACCTCCCTCGTTTTGGCACGGATTGCTAGTCCGGAGAGACTGGCCGAAGGTGCAACGGGAAGGGAAGCGAGAGTTAGTCCGGAGAGACTAGCCGTGTCTTCTGGGTATAGTTTGGAGCCGGAGGTGCAACGGGAAGGGAAGCGAGAGTTAGTCCGAAGAGACTAGCCGTGTCTTCTGGGTATAGTTTGGAGCCGGAGAGCTCTAACGTAGGCCCTTCATCCTCTTTGACTGCCACGGCTTGAAAGGGGAGTGATAAACTTCGTCGGGGGAAGAAATATGCTAATTACTCCATTGACGACAAGTACTTACTCTACAAGGGTAGAGTATGTGTACCAATTATTGGTGACTTTCGGGTCCAAATTCTTAAAGAAAGTCATGATAGTCTAAGTGCGGGTCATCCCGGGATTCAGAAGACCTATGCACTAGTAAAAAGACAATTTTATTAGCCTAGTTTGTTTAAGGACGTCCAGACTTATGTGCTGAAATGCAGTAAGTGCCAGGTCAATAAACATGAACGTCTTAAGGTTGGAGAACTACTCCATCCGACCGCTGGAGATTCCTGAGGGGAAATGGGAAAGCATTTCCATGGATTTCATTGCCGGTTTACCCAAGACGAGTTGAGGAAATGACTCGGTGTGGGTGGTAGTGGACAGGTTAACTAAAATGGCAAAGTTTATCGCCACGAAGAAAACTATTAAAATGCTAGAGTTGGCAATACTCTTTATTGAACATCTCTACAAGCTATATGGCCTGCCCCCGCAGATATCGTGTCGGATAGAGATAGAAAGTTCAACAGTCATTTTTGGAGGGAAGTCTTCAAAAAGTTGGATACTAATCTGAGTATGAGTACGGCAAATCATTCGGAGTCTGATGGTGGTCAAACTGAAAGAGTTAACCAAATTCTAGAGGATATGTTGCGTTCTTATGTTAGTAAGAAGCAATCTAATTGGGAAGAGTACTTGCCCTTATTGGAGTTTGCCTATAACAGCTCCAAACACTCAGCGACTGGATTTACACCATTCATGTTAATGTATGGATTCTAGCCGAGATCTCCGATGCCTGTAGACCTAAAAAAGGAGAAGATTCAATCTGTCACCTTGAAGATATGAATGATATGCTCAGAGCCGCATGTGAGAGCATTCATAGCGCTCAGGATCGCACTAAAACTTATGCGGATAAAGGACGTAGAAAGGTGACCTTTGTAGAAGGTGACTTTGTATTCCTTAAGGTTCCTGTGCAGTCAAAAACCATGAAAATGGGAAAGTGTGATAAACTTTCTCCGAGATATTGTGGTCCTTTTAAAATCCTTAAGAAGATTGGGGACGTAGCATATAAATCGAGTTACTAGAGAGTTCTCAAGTCCATCCTGTCTTCCATGTCAGTAAACTAAAGACATCAGTTCACGGGTTAGAGAACGCAGTTTCTCTAGAGATTTTGATGGACTTGATAGAGCCACCAAAGATACCACATGAACCTAGAGTATCGAGAGACAGACAAACCCGTCATAGTGTGTACTAAGAGGTACTTGTTAAATGGACAGACAGGGATGAGGAGGTAGCTACCTGGGAATGCCGTAGTGCAATTTCCAAGAGGTTTCCCCAGTTTGTTTTCGAGGACGAAAACTCTTCTTAAGGGGGGATAAATGTCACATAGGCTATAACGCTTGTGACCGACGGTAGACTGGATGGCCAGACGGGGCTTTAGCATCAACGCCTCGACCAGAGTGCCGAGGACATGGCCATCCGGGGTTCAGTGGGAGAGGGCACCCATGCGGAGTCATGGGCGGCCAGGCTAGTGTGGACGGCAGGCCACACACTATATAGCCTGGGGAATGAGGGGCAATCCTCATTCTTCCTCTATGGCTGGGTGGTGAGCCAGAGGCCGTCCCCTCCTGTGGTAACGCCCGTAGTGGTGTTACGATAATCTAACAATTTTGATTCCACAAAACCTATTTCACATTCTTGCATCTAGTTATGTTCATGATAGCCAGCTCGAATTGACTAGACTCTTAGATCAATGTGTTTGAAACTACGTGTGTGGATCAACATGTTTAGTTAGTGTTTAGTATGATATGGTATTGGGTGAGTTTGAAACTAAGTGTGTGGATCAACATGTTTAGTCAGTGTTTAGTATGATATGGTATTGGGTGAGGGATTTGTGGAGGAAGGGAGAACCCTACTCGTATGTCACAAGATGTCTGATGATTCTATACATAAATTCTTGAAGTTCTTTTTGAAAGGTTTAATTAACAATGAGACCATGTGAGGCAGGTGCTAACAACAGAGCTTACAGCTATGCTGAATGCTCGGACACCCCTAGCACGTGTTGGCGAGGCAAAAGAGATTGCAGAAACAGTGGCTTTCCTTTGCATGCCTTGCTCTTCCTTTACCACTGGGAGCATTTTCACCGTGGATGGTGGCATGACCGCTCACTGTTTTATCTAGATTAACAAAAGTGTTTTTGGTCTCTAGTGTTGTATTTTTCTAATATAATTTTAGTTACACTATTGACGATGTGGAAGAGGATATTTATGGCTTGATATATTTGTAAGAGACAATTCAAGGATATCATTTGGGTAATTGTAGTGGACGTATTTTGTGAGAAATTTTTAAAGAGCAAAATATCGAACGAAATAATATTTTATTATAGCAACTTCCATTTGCTAGCTTGTTATATTTCGTGATTGTAAGTAAGCACATACATTATGGGTTTTAGAACTAGAGTTTTCTTTATGCTATATTAGAGAACCATTTTTGTTTTTTTGCACACAATAGAGATTCATCTTTCTTTACTTTACTTTTTGTAAGAGTTTAAGAGATCCATAGAATATAGTAATTTAAAGAGGTTAGACCCACCTTTAAAAAATGGCCAAATAAAAACAAGTCCATTCTTGATAAATTATTAAGCCATGTTTAAACTATTATTTCACTAACATAAAGATGGGACACTCATAGATGGAAGTCAATTGTTATTCATAAAAATGTGTGGCTACCTCATCTCCATGTGGAAAACTTAAATAAGGGATGGTGTCATACTCACTCAAGGATGTTTCTTGTAGGTGTTTCATTTAGGAAGATTTTTTTATTTTTTTAAAAAAAATTGATTTAGGATGCTAGAAACAATGCCATTAATATATATTCTAGATTCATTCAATGTGTTTCTGACGTTTTCTCAATTTTGCCATAGTAAATATGCTCATTTTAATCCAAATGTAGCCTATACTCAATTTCACCATAGTAATTATTCTCATTTTAATCGAAATGTAGCCTATGTAATTTATAAAGCCAAAATATGTTCTAGTCCTCTTCATCATCACAGAATAAAACGTGTAAACTTAGGCAGTCTGTGGTGGATAGACCGTCCTCGTCTATTGAGGTTGCTGCTCATGCAAACTCTAGTGCCATGGTAGGCATGTCATCCTCTCCTGGTCATCATGTGCTGGCAATGCCACAGGCTATGATGATAGTGATGAAAAATTAGCTTAATTATTTGTTTTCTGCTGCTCATTCTTTTATAGAACGATATTAAAATATAAAGAGGAGATACCTTTTCTTATACTATGCCTTGATATGATAAAATTTGTGTTGGAAAAAGAATGGTTTTTCCATATGATTCTGGGTGTGGATATAAACTATTTAAACCATGTAATCACCTTTGAATATAGTAAGAAGATTTTCACTTTAACTAGTGACCTCTATGGTTCAATGCCTAAAATTTCTTCTTATATTAATTATGAATTATAATGTATGATGATAGACATTCTTATCTAGCTTTGAAAATTGTTCATGTGCTTTGCTCCTAACAAGAATGAAATATAATTCAATAGCGAGATCAATGTGTAATCTTGTAGGAATTAATATGAGGTACTATTTGATATAGGTAATTTCTTTCTAGCTAGTTGCTCTTCACAAACAAGTAGGTGTAGTATTAGTGGTATCGATTGCTTGAGTTATGGATTTGACATTAAATACATGAGAAATGGCTAGCCCATTTCCTCTTGAGAACTTTGTTATCATATTAGCAAGAGTGTTTGAGACTTTATATCCCTAGAGTGCATTTGCCCTCCAAATCTCCATAGGACCAATCCTTGAGTTTTGCTAGGCTTTACTACACTAATGCAAGATATGGTGGGTAGCCTCTCAGCTAATTTATAAATACCAAGCCAAGTAACTGAGGGAAACTACCCAAGCCCTCCTCCTTTATCAGGCCAAGTGTAAGATTCCTCCCTCCAGCTTTTGAGGTGTACAAGTGTAAGAACCTCCCCTTCTAATCTTGTAATTATTCCCCTCTCTGAAATAGAAGAACTTAGATCCTATTTTACCCTGTTTTGGCATGGAGAGAAAATGTCTAGAGAGAGAAAATCCAAAATTGAGATATTTTTGGATATAAAAAGCCTCCTAGTGTCTAAGATGGTTTCACATATGTGGTGGAGTTTTTAACTCAAAAAAATTATGATTTTTCCATTCTTCATGTACACATCCACATCCATTCTTCATGTACACATCCACATCCATTCTTCACATACACATCCACATCCATTCTTCACATACACATCCATATTTATTCTTCACATACACATTCATATCTATTTTTATCACATATCATCCAGTCACATCCCATATCATTCATTTACATCCTAATTCACATGACATCACATCTTATCCATTCGTTCACATCTCATTACATCCATCCATTCATTCACATCTATCTGATTCACATCGCATCTTATCACATCTATTCACATCACATTACATCCATCCATTCATTCACATCTATATGATTCACATTGCTTCTCATCACATCTATTCACATCACATCTCATCACCTCTATTCACATCACATCCATCCATCCATTCATTCATATCTATCTGATTGACATCACATCCCATCCATCCATTCATTCACATCTATCTGATTCACATCTATCTGATTCACATCACATCTCATCACCTCTATTCACATCACATCCATCCATCCATTCATCACATCTATTCATAGAATAGAATTTAAGAGAATTCTAATTTTGATATAAAAATTCTTTATGCATCTATTTATGCATAAAAATCGACTTTAATGAGAATAACACTTTTGTAATAATAAAAAATCCTTTATGCATCTTTCTATGCATAAAAATCAATTTTAATGAGAATAACACTTTTGAAATAAAAATAATTCCTTTATGCATCTTTCTATGCATAAAAATCAATTTTAATGAGAATAACACTTTTGAAATAAAACTAATTTCTTTATGCATCTTTCTATGCATTAAAATCAATTTTAATGAGGATAACACTTTTGAAATAAAAAATAATTCCTTTATGCATCTTTCTATGCATAAAAATCAATTTTAATAATTAAAATCATTGATATCCATGCATATTCATAGGTGAATATGTACATGGAGAGTGCACATGATCTTCATGATCTGCAACATTCTTTGAGTATACCAAGATATCATCAAAGAAGACAAGAACGAAATCATCCAAGTATTCTCTAAGAATATCCTGCATAAGACGATTAAATGTCACTGGCCATTAGTCAATCCAAACGGCTTCTAGTGTCTAAAATGGTTTCCCCTGAAACAAAAATTCAAAGAGAACTTTCCAATGTGCAATTGAAATTAATTGAAAATAGGTATAAAAGACCTTAGCCTAAGGATCCAGATTTTCAGAAATTTTTAGATTATGGTCCAATTAAGGTTCCTATGGACCAATAAGATTAATCCAAATGTAGGGAGGAGATAAATTGAAGAATAAAAGAAAAACCCCCAAAAATGAGTAAATGCTCACATAAGATGAAGAGTTGACTGAGTACAAGATTTATTAGTTAAAAATTAAGAGATATTTAGAGGAAATGATGCATTTTTAACACCTCAGTGTGGGGATCTCCCCTCATGAAGGAGGCGCTTATTTCACATGTGTGGAGGAGTTTTAAATTAAAAAATAATGAGATATTTTCATCTCTCCTGTTTTAACTAGATCCAAAAAGTAAGCTAAACTGTCCCAAAAATGGTCAAAATTGACTAAACAGATCTAGAAAGTTCTAGATTCTCAGTTTGTTTGGTTAGAGGCTCACTTTTTCCTATAAATAGAAGCCTCCCCCTTTGTAAAAGCTTAATGGTGTTTATGCATTATTACTCTGCTCTGTCTTGAGCCATTTACATTGAATTTTTTAATAATTCAATTGTTTTTGGCCTAATCCTCTCCAAAGTGAATTGGTGGCCACTCTTGCTTCAAACAAGAGTAGAACCCTCAATCCCTCAAGCCAAAGGAGAGCTCACAAGATCTATGTAAGTTAATTTTCTTACTTTAATTTTAAATCTATGGTTTTCTTGATTTTTATGTTTTGCAGTTAATTGAATTAAATTCAAATGCTATGCCTTGATGAAAAGGCCACCCCCTTCTCTTCTTTACATTCCAGCCTTTCTTAATCTTAGAAAGATTAACTAAGGGATTAATTAAACTCTTCTTATTGTTTACTCTCTTGAATTTTAGAAAATTGAGTAGATTAGAGTTCTATGAATCTAACTTAGGTTAATTTAAGTCAATTAAAGAATGATAAAAATGAGAAATGGTCAGCCATACAAAGGAGGTTATGGTAAAATTTTCCAAAATTTTGTGAAAAAGAAAGTTTGTTTTTATGTTATTCCAAAAGAGTGATTCCTACCATAGTATCGACCGGGGAAAGAAAATGTGGTGGCAGATGTGCTCAGCAGAAAAGCCTCCTTGCTTGCAATTACAGTGGTGTCAAATCCATTGATCAGTGAAGCCAAGGAGAAAATCATGCAGGACAAATTCTTTGCCCCTATCGCTACTCTTCTGATGCAGGAAAGCAAGACTCCTCAAGAAATGAGTCGAGTTCTTAGGTACAAATTGGATGAAGGATGCATGTATTATAATAATTGGCTATGTATTCCCAATAATCAGGGAATAAAGGAAAGAATTCTGAGAGAAGCCTATGATACCCTGATAGCTGACATCCAGGGTTTATAAAAACCTATATGTCTGTGAAGAAAAGCTTCTTCTGGCCAGGACTCAAAAAGGATGTACTTGATCATGTGCGGAAATGCTTAATGTGTCAGAGAGTCAAGGCAGAGAGAGTCAAGATGCCAAGGAAACTACAGCCTCTAGACATTCCACAGATGAAGTGGGAGTGTATCAGTATATGGACTTTGTCACTAGATTACCTTCAGTGCAATCAGGTTACAACAACATTTTTGTGGTAGTTGACAGGCTAACCAAAGTTTCACATCTGATTCCAATGAAAGAAACATACACTGCAATGGATGTTGCCAGAGTTTTTCTTAAAGAGATCTTCAGATTGCATGGCTTACCCACAGGAGGATAGTAAGTGATTGAGATCCCAAATTCACATCAAAATTCTAGACTGCATTCTTCGAAGCAGAAGGAACTTTCTTGGATCTCAGCACATGTGGCCTATCACCCCGAAACAGATGGCCAGACTGAAAGAGTAAATCAGGTAATAGAAGATATCCTTCGGTCATGCCGCCTGCGGCAAGGAACCCAAGAAGTGGTTAAGCCATTTGCATCTGGTCGAATTCGCTTACAATGCTTCTTATCATCGAAGCATTGGGATGAGTCCTTTCAAAGCTTTGTATGGACAAGATTGCCTTACACTGTTGACTTGGTCCGACCCATTAATCAGAGTCGAGATGTCTAGACAAATGCTTGATGACATGGACCAGCAAATGCAATCAATCCGTAAAGATATAAAGACAGCCCAAGATAGGCAAAAGCAGTATGTAGATAAAAAGAGATCAGAGAGAGAATTTGAAGAATCAGATATGGTCTTCATTCGAGTACAACCAAAAAGAAGTTCCTTATCTTTAGGGAAGTACAAGAAGCTCTCTCCCAAATACTATGGGCCATATGCTGTTATAAAGAAAGTAGTGGGCGATCTAGCCTATAACCTTCTTTTGCCTCCCCATCTCAAGCTACATAATGTATTTCACGTCAGTTTGCTTAAGAAATATGTACCCACCCCGAGTCGCGTGCTTGATGATGAACAATTGATTTCTCCGACTCAAGGCCAAATGGTACTCCAACCTGAGGAAATCCTTGACGTTCGGGAGAAGATTCTCTGGAGCAGCAGAGTTCTCAGAGAATTTTTAGTAAAGTGGAAGTTCTTTCCTCTAGAAGATGCCACCTGGGAGAAAGAAGAAGAGTTGGCGAAAGATTAACCCCACTTTGCGAGATGAGGACATCTCGCGTTTTTCAAGTGGGAGAGGATGTAAGATTCCTCCTCACAGCCTGAATATAATGATAAGCTTTACTTCAATCCCCGGTAATGGTTCCCTATTTCTAAATACAAGAAAATATTATTTTTCCTTATTTTTATCTAGAGAGAAGAAAAACTCTAGAGTGGTAAGTCAATATTGAGATATTTTTGGATATAAAAATTCTACAAATAGCAAATATATATTCCCCTGAAATAGAAATTCAAAATAAATTTTCCAAGGTGCATTAGGAATCAATTAAAAATGATTTAAAAGACCTTAGCCTAAGGGTCAAGATATTTTAAAATTTTTGGATTATGGTTCGATTAAGATTTCTATGGGGCCAATAAGATTAATCCAAGTGTTGGGATGAGATAAATCTAATTAATAAAAGAAAATACCCAAAAATGAGTAAATGCTCATATAAGATGAAGAGTTGACTGAGTACAAGGTATATTAGTTAAAAATTATGAGATATTACTTTAAAAAATGAGATATTTTAGAATAATGATACATTTTTGACACCTTGGTAAGGAGGGGGAGACTTTGAGGTAGGTGCCTATTTCACACATGTGGATGAGTTTTTAATTCAAAAATATTAAGATATTTTTATCTCTACTCTCTCCTGGATCAAACTAGATCAAAATGGGAGCTAAACTGGTCTAAATCTTGTCCAAATTCAGCCAAACTAAAGCTGAAAAATTCTAGAACTTAGTTGGACTCAGTTAGTGGCCTCCCTCACACCTATAAATAGACCCTCATTCTTTTGTATTCTCATATATGAACTAGACCATGCTAGTATTACATTAAAATAAGCATATTTTCTATTATCCTTTAAAAATCCTCTACATTTTGGAGAGATTGGAGCTTCTCTCTCTCTTCAACCATCCTTGGAGCTTTCCTCTCAACATACTAACCAATTGATTGGTTGGGGGCTTCTTCTAAGATAGAGAAGCAAGCAAATCAAGAGGTAAGATGTGATTTCATGGTTTTTTCTCTAATATTCTCAATGTTTTCACTTCTCAACCCCTCTCAAGCTTGAGAAGTTTCAAATGAATGGTTTTTCAATGCAAATTAAGCTTTCTAAAAAACTTTAATGAATAATTACAAAAAGTTTTTATTTATGCTTAATTAGGATATTTTTTAAGTATATCTCTCTCTTCCCAAAAGAATGGTTATTCCTATGATCAATTCTCTATTCAAATGATGCTTCTCATGAAGAAATTCTCAATTCTAAAATCAAACTCTATGCTAGTTAAGCGAGAGGCTAAGAAAATGGCTTTTATGTTTTAATGTTCAATAAATTATGATAAACTTAGGAATTAATTCCATAAATGGGATTTAGGTCTAAATGCAGCTATGGTAAAATTTTTGGAAATTAATACATAAATCATTTTTATGCATAATGTGAAAAGAGGACTTCCTACCATATTCTAGGATTAGTCATCCTATGCTAAAAGAATAATTCTCATCACATCCATGGAAAATTAATTTTTAATGTTTATGCATAAATAATTAATCAGAGAAAAAAAGAAATTTTTAGTAAATGCATTCTTATGCAAAAAGAGGAATTCCCATGATAATGGAGATCCATGTATTTCAATGGAAAAAGAGAAAAATAGGTATATTAAAATAATGAATATTTTTATTTAAAATTAAAGAGAAATTTTAGATAAATTATTTTATGCATGAATAAATTTAAATTGTGAAAGAAGAATTTTCATCATATTTGAAATTCAATCATTTAAATGGTAAAAGTAAAATTCTTGTCATAGTTGGATTAATGGATATTTTTATTTAATTTTAAGAGAAATTTTAGTTAAATTTATTTTTTATGCATAAGAAAAATTTAAATGATAAAAGAGGAATCCCCATCATATTTGGAATTCAATCATTTAAATGGTAAAAGTGGAATTCTTGGTATATTTGAAATATTGAATATTTTTATTTCATTAAAGAGAAATTTTAGATAGATTTATTTTATGATAAAAGAGGAATTTCCATGACATTTGGATTGCACTCATTAAATGAGAAAAAGCGAAATTTTAAGCTTATTCAAAAAAATAGATATTTGTATTTAGTTAAAAGAAGAATTTTTATTATATTTAAGTAAAGAAAGATTTGAATTAATTTTTGGTGTCAAAAGATGAATTTTCACCATAATTCCACCTAGGAAATTAAGGTTGAGAAATTAAGTGGTAGAAAGAAAATCTTTGGATATTTTATGTGGTTAAATCACCAAAGTGGTATTTACCCAAAATTAGATTAAATGGAAGAAGAGTATTTTCATTAAAATCCGATATTCTCATATAAAACCATTTCTTAATCTATTATGGTTAAGAAGGAATGAAATTGGAATTTCCTTACGGCGGTTAGAAGTTCGATAGATGTTTATCTAAAGAAAATCCTTAGAATCAAAGCTAGGACTAAACCGGATGATGTTTGGTTAGACCACGACTATGAGAGGGACGGTCAGTAAATCTCTCGATCTGAATCAAGCAAAAACTTCGTGACCGATTCCAATTCCTAAATACAAAGAATAGACTACTGTTAAATTAATTAGTTTTCCCTTGACCGAGATCACCAAGAATCTAGTTGGATAGTCAGTCAAATGATGGGTAGATTACCCTGATGAGAGATCAAGGATTCTCATTATGAAATTATGGAATAAGGAAAAAGGGTTTTGTGGAACCAATCTCAAATTGGAAATTTTACTTGCATAGAAACTCTGTTTTTATTTACAGGATTGTTTTACGCCAGAATGCTGAAGGAAGCATTTGGCATGTGTTTTGCTAAGAGGAGGTTCGTTGCAACAGCTGGCGGGGACGGTCGCTCGCGGCAAAGTCTGCCGAGGTCTTGACCAGCCTCGGTACAGTTAAAATGGTGCGCTTCCGGTACGATGGGCGAGGACCAACAAAGTGGTCCCTGAGTCAAATGCTAGGACACCTAAGTAGGATCCTAGAGAGTTCTGACCACGTGATGCACGGGCTAGCGGTTGCTAAGACACCCATGCGTGGGTCGAGGAAGATTCAGATGGACTAAAAAGAATGACTTTTGTGAATCAAATTTTGATATTGGATCTCGTTGGTTGGCTAGCTAGTCTTCAACGGAGAGTCCAAATGACATATTTTGTAATATAATGGACTCAGAATTTTGGTGGATGATGATCAGTAATATTATGATTTTCATTGAAGAATTATTTTAAAGACAGCCAAACCTATTATAAATGGTAATTTCATATTGGGTGTGTACGTGGTATGCCTACCTTAATTTTTGCATGAAACGTCGACCAGGGGGCCTGGGAACTCTTTTCCTCGGTGCCCGGGCAAAACGTAACCAAATCTTTATAAAGGAATCCCACCAATGTAGTGGTCGGGCGGTTGGCTAACCCATGGGCCGGCTGGATCGGGGGATTCCTGCGATACCATAAAGTTACGATTAGTTACGTTAGTTAGATTAAATCCTGAGAAGACTCTTGTTCTGTGAATCAGCGGTTGTGCCTCATTAAAGGAGGAAAAGAACGGTGATTCTATGGACCAAGTGCAAGTCTCTTCTTTGATCTGACCATGTGACTTCGAGTTCGGTCGAATCAGTTTGAATAGCTAAGACTTTGACTCGTTAGATTAATTCTCCTGTTCGAAGATTTTCCCCCTGGAGGAATCGCCCGTGCCTTCCGGGCCAGGGAAGCTTTTTCGAGTTCGGTTTCGAAGGAACCGTCGGACTAGTCTCTTATCCAGAGATCTATGGGCGAGGCCCCAAGTGTGGATCCTTGCCCCACGCGGGAGACTGACACTGCTTCCACCGCCAGTGCCCTCTCGGGGGGGGGGGGGGGCACCGTGCGGAGGAGGCGAGGGTCTCACAAAAATAGTTCACGCGTGAACCATTTTTTGCACTCTCACGCCTTAGGGTCTCACGTCCTAGAGGTCCGCACATAAAAAAAATAAAAAATCGTTCATGCGTGAACCCTTTTCTGCACTTACACCTTAAGGACTCACGTCCTAGAGGTCCGTGCGTTGTTAAAAAAATAAAAAATCGGTGCACATCCTAAGAGGCTCATGACATGAATCCTTAAGCATTTCATGGCGTAAAACAGTCTCCACGCAAATAATAATAATAATAATAAAATCCATGAAGCCCGCTTCATGCCATGAACTGCATCCTGCTAGTTCACAACATAAAAGGGGATTCGTCAACCAAAAAAAAACTCTGAAAAAACACCCTTTTTGGAGGCTCGTATCTCCTAAACCGTGAATCCAATGAAGGCACTCTAGTACTCATTGAAAAGTCGACATCGAGCTCTTCAAATTTGGTCTTAACCATCCGAAGTTAAAATCGATCGTTTTGGCCTTTGACCAGCAGCCTCGAAATTCGACCTCAAAATTCGACCCAAAAATCGAGGCAAAAAATAATCCTTGACGTACTAAAAACCATCCAAGACAGTGCGAAAATGACTACGGACCATATTCAAGCTACTTTTTGAGGGTCTAAACGAAAAAATCACGAATGACTCAAAGAGACAAAGTTATAGTGATCCAAGAATACTACAACTCTCTCATACAGAGTTTTTTCAAATTCCTTTTGGAACACCTTCAAAAAACAGGCTGTGAAACAGGGAAAAACTTTGGAGAAACTTTTTTTATCTTGAGACTATGATGGAAAATAGTTTTTGGGACCTCTTTCAGCTGGGAAAATACTAGCATGCACTTTTTTCGAAAAAATATCCCTAAGAGGTCTTTCATGTGCGTGTAGCGTCTAAGTAATTATGTTAACAATCCTAAAATGGGATGATCATGGTGATAGACACAAGATTAAGCATGAAACTTAAGGTAGGTTATACCACACTAAAAACTCATGAGAGAGAGAGAGAGAGAGAGAGAGAGAGAGAGAGATTGCACACTCAACACTCAATTCTATTGCATATCTCAAATGAGCCATACAATGATATAGGCTTTCTAGCCTTATCCCACTTTACACATCATCATCCATGTGGCACTCCCTTTTCTACTCTTTTGGTCAACACTCACACAACATACAATATTACATGTGGCATTCTTTTCTTGCCATAATATCTTGCACCTCTAGGGTACACACAACACCGCGATTACATCTCTCAACACCCCGTCTTAATCGAGGTGTTCCACAACTCACCCATCACCCGTCAATGTAGCATTGCACAACCGTAATCGCTACCTCTCAACACTCCCCCTCAATGATACATTGGAGTGTCCATCAACCAAACATGTGTGCGCGTGTCTACCATCTTAGACACCAAGTCCATTTTGAGCCGACTCACTCACAGCGGAACCACTAAGTCCCATTTGAACTTTTAAGTTCGGGTGGGAACCAACCCATGCGCATGCACCTCACATGTGCATCGCTTATGCACACATCACACGACAACCATTTCGAGCTTCTAAGGTGAGCTCGGGCATGGTTACCCTCATACCATGGGTGAATACACATCTCGTTTTGAGCAGACAGGCTACCCATCATCAATTGTGGGTGAGAATAAAAATTACAAAGCCTTTTGGCCAAAATCGGGCAGCGGACCCTCGTGTGTGTGTGTGTTTATGAATCTACATCAAGATTTAATCTTAGAACAAAACTTGCGTTACAAGGGTTTCCTCTTTTGCATGTGAACAACCCTTATTTCAAGTTTCTTTTGCACCACAATTTAGGGTTTTATCTTTAGAGGTCTTTTTCAGCCACAAGAAATTCAGAATTATTTTTTTTATGTTATCTACTGGCTGTTGGGTCGTCTGTTGAGCTGCGCCTGTGCGTGCTTCTGCTCGTTGATTTCTCTCAAGGAAAACCATCCTACATGCTGCTTGCTGTTCTCGGTGGGACTGACGTTGTTGATGTTGGGTGTGGCGATGGTGGGGGTGTGGCCTTATCTCTATAATCTGCCTCTGCTGACTCCTCCACATGTGCTTCTTTCTCTTTACTCCACATTGTTTTCCATCTGCTCGTTCTTATCCTAAAGCCTCTCATGTTTGTGTGTTTTGCATTTGCTAGAAGCTACCTCTGTTCTGTGAGCTGTGTCTATTTCTCTCTCTCGTTTGGAAGTCTCTCGTTGGAAGAGCAGATACTTCCCTTCTCAGCCGGCTAATGTGCTGACTATTACGCTAAGGCTCTGTAGTCATACTGGGAATAGAACTGCAGCACATGTTTCTTGCCACAATGGTGCAGTTTCTCATTGCATCTGGTGCTTATATCACACAAGGTACTGCTCAAGCTTGCCTGTGATAATGGCCCTATGTGAGAGGTTCACTGCTTTCACCTCGTCCCTTTGGTGGACCTTGTGGAGAGCCACCATGCTTGCAACTCCTTAATGATGTGCATCCGTGTGTTACTACTGATGGCGTAAGAACCATTTCTTTTCTTCTTTTCTCTTTATCCCCTATCGCAGCTAATGCCACGATGTGTGCTACTCTACACAGGCCGTTATTGTTGTTGCTTTGTTGCTGCCCTTGAGGCCTCAAGTAGATGTCTGCTACAGCAGCTACTACCACTTCTTCTAGCACTGTACTCCATTGTCTATTTAAGAAGGTGTAAATAGACTTGCTTCTCTGCCACTCATTCTTTGTGATGTGTGCTTTCTTCTTGCTACAATTAAGTTTTTCTCCTTAACCTCCAAGTTGAGGTTTTCCACATAGCCATTGACATGGCCTCTATGAGCTCCAAAATTGAGCGCCATGATGTGTATGCTTCATCCCCACACTCTATCTTCAAGGGTGCTTCTTCAAAGTGGTTTCTCATAAAAACCAAGGTGCATAAACCATTGTGAAAGTTCCCACAACTTTCACAAATTTGCTCATCTCCTTAAGCAACATCCACAAGTGCATCCTCTTCTTGATGCACACACATGTGAACTCCATTGAGTCCACCATCTCACTTGCCATCATCTTGGCAAGCATGCACCTCCACAAGAGCATTCTCCCATGCTCAATAACCAAAAACATTGAGGCAAAACTTCACAAATTACCTCCGCAAACTTCTTGGCAGCTGCCTTGTTGATGGAAATCTTTTTTGGTTATTGAGCATTCTCCCATGCTCAATAACCAAAAACATTGAGGCAAAACTTCACAAATTACCTCCGCAAACTTCTTGGCAGCTTCCTTGTTGATGGAAATCTCCATCTCCAACTCCATTTGCATCTTCCCTTGATGCAAATCTTCTCTTTGTTGCAAAACTCTATTTGTAACTCTCTTGGGCAGCTTCTTTGATGTTTGATGAAGACTCCATAGTCTTCATAATGCTGAAATCTTGATTTTCAGCTTCCATGATGATGAGCAGGCTTTCCATGTTGCAAAACTCCCATTTGCAACTCTCTTAGGCAGCTTCTATGCAACCTCCTTGTTGCAAATCTCCTCTCAAATCCTCACAAATGCAAATCCAAATGATAATATGAGTGTGCCTAATTTTTTTCCATAATAACCGAAATAATGCTTAATCAAAGAACTCATAACCAAGAAAAACTATACATAAATAATCACCATGACCAAGAGCCCACCCAAGCTCTGATAGCATGTTAACAATCCTAAAATGGGATTGATCATTGTGATAGACACAAGATTAAGCATGAAACTTAAGGTGGGTTATACCACACAAAAAACTCAGAGAGAGAGAGAGAGAGAGATTGCACACTCAACACTCAATTCTATTACATATCTCAAATGAGCCATACAATGATATAGGCTTTCTAGCCTTATCCCACTTTACACATCATCATCCATGTGGCACTCCCTTTTCCACTCTTTTGGTCAACACTCACACACCATACAATATTACGTGGCATTCTTATCTTGCCACAATATCTTGCACCTCTAGGGTGCTTTCCCACATACACACAACACCGTGATTATATCTCTCAACACCCCCTCTTAATCGAGGTGTTCCACAACTCACCCACCATCACCCATCAATGTAGCATTGCATAACCACAATCGCTACCTCTCAACAAATTAGGGTAAACGGACACTCGTTTGACCCAACGAAGAGTACGCCACGCCTCTTGAGGCTGTAAAACGGGCTGTGAGAAAATCTAAAAAGCAAAAAAAAAACATGTGTGCTTGCTCATTAAGAGCAATTGACCGTTAGACATGGTAACGATAGAGGAACTACGTGGGCTGACACTCTCACTGAACCCAATGGTGGCTGACAGCTTCGAGCTATTGAGATCCATGCTACAAATCCACCTCCCAATCCCATACGCCATGCCAACAACGAGAGTGTCATCGGGTTTTACACCCCATGTCACTTCAATCCCATGGGGCTTTGGTCCTTTACCTAACATTTCCACAAATCCTATAGGTACCAACCCTTTCCAACCCCTGGATGATGCCCACACCTTGGACATACTGACTAGTCTAGGAAGGGGGGTTGCCCAAGGACTCAGTGAGTCCCTACCAACAAGAGCACTCACATACGGCCGTACAAATCTCCAAAATTATGGGCAAATATGACGGAACAATTGATCATGTTCAATTCATTCAAATGTTTGAATAAAGATGTGAAACCTTTGGGAATCCAAACTACCCCACCAAGGTACATGTGTTGAATCTATGCTTAGAGGAAAAAGCTAATCGATGATTCATCACATTGATGCTGACGATCAAGAGACCAACTTCAAAACGTTGAAGTCAACCTTTATCCACAGCTTTTCAAGAAAAGGTAATCGGTGGAGTGCAACGAAAGAACTCTATTAAATTGAGTATAAACCAAACGAAACCAGACTTTATCCTTTGGATAAAACTCTTAGACTCATGATGTGAGTCATGGGAGAAATTAAATGATTCTCAATTCAAGAGATGTTTCATGATGGGCTTAAACAATAACAACTTACACAACTTGATCATTGTATCCAATCTAGAAACATTTGATCAATGTTGTAAAGAAGCAATATGTTTAGATGACAACATGATGGAAGATGATCGATGGAAGATGATCATACTATGAGATGGTCCTCATCTAAACCAAGTGAAGCAATGGCAAAAGAAATATTGATCTCTCGGAATTGTCATTCCTTGAATTCTATGCGGCCTTGCTTAAAAGCTTTCAATCGACATCTCTAAGAGAGAATGAGATCCAAAGGAGACAATCCACTTATATTCTATGAAGGAGTTCCCCACACGCAATCCACGTCTATTCTTGAAGAAGTTTCCCACGTGCAACCATCTAACAAGTAATTCAAAGGAAAAGCCCCGGAGCCTATGCCTCTTCATCAAACCTCACCAAAGAAAAAACCGCATGCTCGAAAGCCTCATCATCGACAACCACTCCACAAGAGACTCTAGCCTCATCATCATCAAATATACCCATGAGTCTCAAACCTGCAGCTCCAGCGCCAACTAATGTGAAGGAGGACTCACAACCTTCCACTTCAACCAAAAAGAAAAATCCACCAAGACAACAAAAATCAAGGTATCTTAATGGTATCAAAATGTGGGTGGAGAAGCAGCTACTTATTGCTCAAGGCTACTACGAAGGTGCCAAACAAAATGTGAGTGGAAAAGCAGCTACTTATTGCTCAAGGCTACTACACAGGTGCCAAACAAATTTGGGTGCCTCGACAGCCAAAGCCTCTTCCTCAAGACAGCAATCAGAGACCAAGGAAAAAGAAAAGTACACCACAACACCGTCCACCACACAAAGAAACCACCCACCCATTCGTTAAGAATTCCCAAAAACCCACTAATCGTTTCATTCACTAACTAGCTTTTCTTATTCCTTCCGAAGGAACAAAGACCATTGAACGTCACTCTAACAAACCATCTAGAAGCTTGTCAATTCTCCCCACACAAAGGTCTTCAACAGGATTATGAGGACGCGATCATCATCAAAAAGGAGGAAATGTTAACCCATTCCTAGGGTTAATAAGAGATACCGCCATTATCTTACATCAAGGAGTCAAGGTAGATACACCAAAAGGTCATACATTCAAGATATGAAGCAATGGTGTTCAAATCTACAACTTAGACATGCGCCCGTAATGGTTCAATGGAATACTTAAAGCAATTCCCACTTCAAAAGCGTATGGTAGCATGTAGGATGAAGTCCCAAAAAGTGATGTACTTCATGGATATATTATGAGAGTAGTCATTGTAATAGCATTAGGCCTCTTATGAGCCTAAAGTGCCCGGCTGGCCCCACAGTTTAAGTGAGTGTGAACATTTATGGCCATGTATATAAGAAGTGAATTTCTCTCATAATACAACACACTCCCATTGTGCAATAGAGTCTTGCTCTTGCTAATCCTCTTACTAATACCTCTCCCTAATGCATGCTAGTGAGTGTGTGTGAGTGAAGTGAGGTGAGAGGAGGGACAAGTACCCATAGTGCAACGTGGCGGTGTGACAACGCTCATGGGAGGCACAGTAGATGCGATTCCAAAAAGTAGGATCGTCGTGAAATCAATCGATCCAAGAAATCAACGATTTAAGAGTTGAATCAGTCAATTGCAAAACATGTAAATGATGTGAGAGAAAAATGATCGAAGAATCAAGCAATTCTATCTGCCATGTGTCAACGCCCCTGGTGAAGCGGTGCAAAAGTGGGAACGGATCATTTTGACAGCAAAAACTAAAAAGATCCCACTGTGAAAAAACTAAAACTTATAACTATGTTGAATCGCTTGGTTGTAGCTTGAATCCCTTGTATTCAAGGTATAAAGAGCCTCCTTCACTTTAGAGAGAGAGAGAGAGAGAGAGAGAGAGAGAGAGAGAGCTTCAATGGAAAACTCAAATACTAGCATTGGATGCTTCAATCTAAACTAAAACCAACTCATGAACCAATTGAAACAAGCTATTGAAAGCTTAAATACAAGCTATGGAAGCTTGCACACAGTACGGAGAAAATTAGAAAACAAGCTACGAAAAAGCTTAGCTGTGATATCACTGTTGGATCTCACAGAATGGAGAACCAAACTCACACACACACAATGCTCAATGACAAGAAGACAAGAGGTAGAGTTTGAGAAAGAATGGCAAGCTCAAAGGAGAGAGATGAAAGCTCTCCATAGCTACAAATGATCAAGCAATCCTGAACTGCAAATGAGGTCGCTTATATAGCTAACCTTAAGGTGCCTATTCACATTTTGATGGCCATGGGAAAAAACCTAGTGGGACAAAAGTACCCATGCAATAAGTGCATGACCTCACAATAAAGTAGTATCAAATATCTAACAATAGGCCTGTGCCACATGCCAACATAGACTCACATGTGCCATGTCAGCACACACAAAAAAAAACTTTAAAAACCTTTTTCGAAAAAGAAAAAAAAGTTTCACGTGGTGGAATACGCTAACATGTGTCGCCTCACAATGTATGCTCATGGATGCCATGTCATCACTTCCAAAAAAAAGTACCACGTGGATGGCATAATCTCATGTGTGCCACATTAACACCAACCAAAAGAAGAACTTACAAAAAAAGATTAAAAACTTTTTGAAGTACCACGAGTCACATATGCCACATCATCACCCCAAAAAAACTTATTAAACTTTTAAAAAAAACATGTAACCACGCAGCTCACGTGTTTAAAAATAATTTTTTTATTACTTATTATTTATTTCAAAAAATAAATTTCTCTATCTAGACACAAAGACCTTTACCTTCACCCTACTGACAAGGAGCATTATTCCGGTGTGACAACATAGTGAGAACTCGAAAGACAAGCTAACGCACCAAGAAGTTGCATTTGCAACTCGAAGGCAAAGCCCAACTCGACAAGACTAAGATAAGCTCTTGACTTAAACATGTACCTTATAATAAGCGTAACTTTTGAAGTTCTCATAAAGTAAATACAACAATAATGCTTAATAGCTAGAAAATTGAAGACAAGCCTTTCCACTGGCCATTGGTTTTCTCATAATGTATCTGATGTATCTATCCTGTATTGCTAAAAGTTTTAATATCCATAAATTCTAAATTCAATGTAAAAATTTGCTTGATTTGGTTGAAGAAAAAATGAACAATGACTAGGACTAAGAATCTTTACACACAATCTCGAAGTTGGACATGAAATTGATTCTCCCACCCATGAGCAAAGTCCATGTGAGATCACCCAAGCACAAACTTCACTCTTAGTCGGCCTATGAAAAAGATGATGGGACTTACCCTTCAAGTGTGCTATTTGATTTTAAGGAAAAGTCTTAAGAACTTCGTATACATACATATTTAAGACTAGTAATAGAGACCGGACCATTTTTAAGTTTAGCTGGCCTAGTGTGAAAACTAGTCGTTTGAATGTCACTTTTCACAATAAGCTTCACACAATTATTACCTTGTAATAGAATACTTGTGAGCTTTCCTCTTCCTTCTTTTTTGCTTGCATGTGTGAAGCTTATTGTTTGTGAAAAGTCTTAAGAACTTCGTATACATACATATTTAAGACTAGTAATAGAGACCAGACCATTTTTAAGTGTAGAGTGTGAAAACTAGTCATTTGAATGTCACTTTTCACAATAAGCTTCACACAATTATTACCTTGTAATAGAATACTTGTGAGCTTTCCTCTTCCTTCTTTTTTGCTTGCATGTATGCTATTAAACCTTTTGCATGTTTGATGGATGTTTGCTCGATAGAATTGGTTGTAAATTTTCTACTTGCATTAGCTTCCTCTTCACCCTCCACCTTCTATGAGAAAGAACCATTGCAAAAGACCATCTCTTTTAGCCTCCATGTACGCATAGAGAGCCCTTCACCTCACTGAAAAACTGCATTCCGGTGTGACAACAAAGTGAGGACGTGATAGACAAGCTAGCACACCCACGTCAAGAAGTTGCATTTACGGCTCGAAGGCAAAGCCCAATGGCACATACAAGGCTAAGGTAAGCTCTTGATGTGAACACATACTAAGGCGTAACTTTTGAAGTTCTCATAAAAGCAAATACAACAACAATATTTAAGAGCTAGAAAACGGAAGGCGAGCCTTTCCATTGGCCATTGGTTTTCTCATGATGTATAAATTTTAATATCGAGAAAGTCTAAATTCAATGTTAAAACCAGTTTGATTCGGTTTTAAAAAAAGTACACAATGGATAGGACTAAGGTCCTTACACACAATCTCGGGGTTGGACATGGGGCTGATCCCCCCACCCATAAGCAAAGTGTGTGTGAGATCACCCAAGAGCAAACTTCACTCTAGCTTGGGGGGTTGATGAAAAGGATGGACAAAGTGTGCTATTTGATTTTAAGCATTGGCAACATAGCCATGATGAGCCAACGTTTGTACTCTGTGTGTGCGCGCGCGCGCGCGTGTGTGTGTGTTTAAGGGGGTGGTGGGGGAGTATATGTCTTGTAAAGACTCAACCGAGGGTTTCAGAACAGTTCGGGCACAAGCGAGCGAAAAATGTGCACCATCAAAGCTGTCCACAGCCTTTTCACAAGGTTAGATAGGACAAGCATAGAAAGTGCACGGAGAAGCTTTAAAACAAGCTATGGTGAGCCGGATGGTTAAGGGGGCTGAGTATATTCACCAAGGCACCGGGTGGTTCAAAGCCAGCTAGATCCACCTAAACCATTACTCCAGTGCAAGCGATGGTGAGCCGGATGGTGAAGGGCTGTGAGTTGATTCATCAAGGCACCGGGTGGTTCAAAGGCAGCTAGATCCACCTGAACCTTTAGTCCAGTGCTTGTCCATGGTGTCCATGTCATAACTTTTATGGAAACCTGCCCTGGCATGGCACATATGCAAGGCCCTTGGTGTAGTTGGGGAGTTTCATCAACCGACCATTTAAATCAAAAAAGGGGGTGAAGGTGTTACACCACTAGAAATTAGTGAAGGCAAAAGAAACAGAACTTTTGAAGTAGCAAATAAATTGCTAACCATTTGTTCACATGGGAAAGGGTTAACCATAGCTTTTCACCCTACTACACTTGAGAGAAATGTGACCCCAAATCGACAGGCGAAAGCGTCTGTACTTTCTTAGGTGTAAAGACTTATCTTTTAAACAAACCATCAACCCAAGGAATGGTGTGCCTACAAAGTACATGGAACCTCTAGACCAAGTAAACCAACTTGCATTGCATGGCCCAACCAAAGGCTCCTCAAATATGCTACAAGGATCGGCCTCAGTCATCACCAAAGGAGTCCAGAAGAATAAATTGGTTTACAAGGTTCGGCGGTTGCTTGCCTCTGCAGTCCGAATTGGGTAAAAGTATGGGTGTGCCTGCAAAATGCAATTCCCCGTTTGTTTAGAAAAAGGAGAAGATAACACACATCACACTTGCATTTCAAGGTCTTAAAAGCTCATGCTCACCATGGCTTCACGTGCAGTCAGCCTCTCCTGATGATCATAGCGTAGAAGCTTGTCAAGAAAATCAATCGCCTACACAACAATGCAACAAACACCTGAGAGAGCTCATTCAAAGCCAATACCCAGATAGCATTGAAGCTATAAGCCTAGTTTTCCGTCTTGAGCATGCATTTGGGAAATATAGATCACACGCACCTCAGGCGTCACTAGATGCTGGTTATCAGCATTGATGAACTTGGCCCAGGGTTTCCTACTATGTCTGCAGCAGAAAAATCATAACAGCTTTAGAAAACAAAACGAAGTTTCCATACTACCAACCACCTTTGTGTGTGCATGCATGTGCACACCCATCTATATCTGCATACATCTGCCTCTTCCCTATACCCATCTAAATCTGAATGTCTGCCTCTGCTGCATGCCTGCTGCTAACTGTGCACACAACCAAATCATGAGTTTGACTAGGGATGTCAGCTTATCCATGTCTTAGCACACCAACATTCATTACCATAAGTTCTATCTTTACAAAGTCTATTTCACCTCATGATTGCGAGCATGTACTTTTTGAATTCAACTTTCACACGATAAGAGGCACCCTACCTGCCCTCACCACCCCTGGGTCTGCATCAAGAAGATTAACGCCATGCACATCTTCAGATGGCATCAAACCCCTGCCTAAGCTACAATTTGAGTGCAACACGGTCAAAGTACTCCCTTGCTACGACCTGTAGGCAAGACTCAGTTCCATGCTTGGGTGATCCGTGATTGTGCAAGTATGAAAAATGGTGTTCTAGCTTGTGACTCAGCATACCTAGTCTAGGCAAATAACTCGTAGTAGTTAGTCAACCCTTAGCTTACATTCTAATATTTAGTATACCATGACTAAGGGCCACTAATATAGACACCTTCATGAACTCTTTGGGTGACTATGCACCCTCATGAGTATGTTTTGACTCCATGAACAATGGGATCCCTTAAAGGCCTCATTTTGTTTACCTTGAGACCCCAAGGAGTCATAACACGAGAAGAATTTGACTCCATGTATCGCAAGGACAGTTATATGACAATGGCATTTTGCACTAAGTCCACGCATAACACACAGTAGGACCGGGCCTGGCGTGATTAAATATACCCAAAATTAACAGCTTTTTTTTAGGAATTTGCTGTGAGGTTTGTTTGCTAACCTTCCAACTAGCGCCTCTAGGTGAGGATCCAGCTCCAAACAATACTTGTTCAGATATGCATTCAATTCATCTGTGCCAAGCACCTGCCAAAACGCACCTCGTACTAAGATCAGTATACAAATCATAAAGCCAGCACACTGCCCATTACATATATTAAACAAATACACCCACCTTAGCTATCTTCACGAGTTGATCATAGTTGTCATGACCATAAAAAAAAGGCTCCTTCCGAAAAATCTGAACTCATTGAACACGCAAGTCATATCAGAAGTGATACATGATTAATTATGTGTGTTTGCAAACAACTAATATATCTTCTCCAAATGCACGGAAGTATGCACATGTCACGTAGCACCGCAAAGACGTCATCCACGAATGCATCGGCTCATATCACAAAACCATTTTCAACCACATCCCATGCACTCCTACAGATGACAAACTCCAAGCCCAAAATGCCATTTTTCTGAACTGCTGCAACAAACCAAAATGCACCTGCATTTTGTATACTCAAACCAGCATCTACCAAACCTGCATTTTGTGTACTCAAACCAGCATCTACCAACTCCAAACTAGACTCCAATGCTTCGCCCTCCAAGCAAAGACGACCTTGTGGAACAGATTCCAAAAAAATACATCCTGCAATACACCGAAGAAAAAACTCCAACTATAATCTATCCAAGAAATTTACCAGTTGTGAAGCCATAATGACTGGCATATCCTCTTGCAGTGTGAAGGCACATCCACTAACATGCCCTCTTGAACTGTGAGAATGATAGCTAAAAATGGAGACTCCAGCAGTACCAGAGAATCTGCAGCAACCATTACAGAAGCCAAAGATTCTCCACCGAGCTGTGTGACAAACTCTAGAAATGAAAAGATCCAAAACAGTAGCATACGTATTCCCTCCACACTAATCCTCTTGTCCTTTTATAGATCCTTCTGTAGTCGCAATTTGGTACCCGCCCAGAGGCTGCTTGGTATTCCTGCCTGAAGGCATTGCAACTGGTGGTCACACACAGCAGCTGCCAGCCGCTTAGCTCGGAATACTTCTTGAGAGAGTTGTGTGCTGAAAGTTGAGTCCATCCCTCATATGGCATGTGAGAAGAACTCGAGAGCCCCATAGTTCCCCTTCGTTGAAGGGAAATGCCAGAGAATATGGTGGAGCATGGTCCCGTCAGGCGGACCACTACCGCCGCCTCTAAGAGTGACGACTCCATTGAGAATGGCAGCTCTCATGCCAACTTGCCTGATTCTCGGAGCACTCCCAGAACCCAAGACGCCTCTTAAGATGAGGCTCTTGGTAGACCGGCTCCTCCGCCTTATGGTTTAGTCACAATCCGTCTACCACAAGTGGCAAGCAACCGTGGTTACCAAACCTAGAGTGGCTAGCTACTGTTGTCTGCATTTACAGGCCTCCAATTCCATTATCATGCAAAATAACGCAGCCATCATCGCTACTACATCCATGATGACAAGCTAGGGAACGAGTGATTAATAAAGAATGACACCCATTGGTCCAAAACCCCCTCCTAATGAATGGTGCCCAATGAGACAGATTGATGTCCAAATACAAGTATTGAGAATGGGAGATTTCCAAAGTATATAAGCATTTGCATCATGCATGGTTACATGTGAATCTAGAAGATTTTCTGTACATATGCTATGTTTGTGTGTTGTTTGAGATGTTGTGTAAAGCCCAGCAATGCCAAGGACGCCCACCTGCCTCTGGCACTTGAGAGCGCCCTTTTCTATTGATGAGTGGTCACGTTTTGCAGGTCAAGAAATAATGCCCAAGACCTTTGGGACATAGCCAAAATCTCAAGAAAGTTATAACCAAATATGTTCACACACTCTAGTGTGGACACGTCATAAGTTTGGGCATTGGTCAAAGAAGCATCATGGGTGCCTTGGCACTGTTGAAAATAATACACCAAAAATATTACAATGTGACATTGGGGATAAGGGCATATGGTAGAACATCTCCATAGACTATGGTTGGTAGCATCTTTAGAGGAATATTCTAGGCACCTACTTGTAGTGGAGGAGGATCTCCTTTGCACTCAAATCTAAGGATTTTGGGTGCTCTCTTCAAAAACTTATTAGGGTTTTGCTTAGGGGTTAATTACACCCTAATCTCATCTCTTGTACTACTCCAACCTATATAAGAGGCTCTCAACTAATGCATGAGTACACAACCTCCATTATCCCATCTCTTGTGTCATTATGCTGCTCATTTAGTTAATCATGTGATTAGCATTAATCTCTCTCACACATCTTGTTTGTTCAATGCTAATAGAATGAGTGTCATCATCATATTGCTCAAGCCACCCTAATTCCAACATGGTATCAGAGCTAGATTATCCTCCTAAGCTTGCATTAGCTACTCCTAATCATCCTTTCTCAATTAGGATTCATTTAATCATGGCTACCTCTTTGTGGTTGTCTTCTCCACAGCCATTTGATAGTGAGTGTAGATTCCTCACTCACCACTCAACCAAACATCAAGACTCTTCCCAACTCAGAGGCAAAGATGCTGAAACCGATCCCGTCAAGTGGGAATAGACTCCGTTAGACACCCACACGCGTAATAGCACAACTTAATATCACAATTTGAAATGGACAACTTAATAACAACTGAAATTTGAAATGAAATAGATGGACACCAGCACTGGGGCCGGAACGGGCCGACCCCCCCCCCCCCCCTCAATATATGATATATTATTGGGAGTATTTAACAAATACAATGCTCCATGGCTTCAATGAACCAGATGATGTCCATGTACAAATGAATACAGTACCAAACAAAAGGCTCGAAGGAGAGCGACCACTTGAGTGGTCCAGTCTCTACGGTCCTGTGCCTTCACTGGACTCCGCGGAGAGCGCCCCACTGGTGTTCCAAGACCACGCACAAACAGGCGCTCCCGTACTAACGCCTGGCTCTCTCGATCTCGGCACCTTTGGACCGTGGTTCTCCAAAAGCTTGGACTACCCGGCACCGAACGGGTGTTAGCCGTAGAGAGAATCCCTTATCAGATTTACAACAAAGTTCTTTACTTAAATCTGAATTCACTTACTTGTAGCTCGCGGATGGAAGACAAATACCCGAGGTGTTTGTGTGCAGCTACTAGAAGTGGACACCAAGACACAGCAGCTTGTCGAGGAGGTTGAGGAGAGCAGCTTGTGTTGAAGGTGTAGCCACCTAAAGAAGGTGCAAAACCACCGGTAGCCGTCTATGGATAGGAGGTGTAACAACTTGTAGAGGAGAGGAGACAACCGCCTGGCTGCAGGAGATGGAGCAGCCGCTATGCAGAGTGGGCAGCCGCTTGCTGGAGATGGAGCATGCGCAGCCTGCTGGAGATGGCAGCCAATCGCCTGCAGAGGAGCAGAAACGCAGCTGGCTGGAGAACAGGCGCACAGCCGCCTGTAAAGTAAGCAGCGCAGCCTGCTGGAGTGGGCAGCCAGTCACCTGCAGAGGAGCAGCGCAGCCTGTATGGAGGTGGCAGCATGCGCAACCTGTATGCTGGAGAGAACAGCCGCCCGCTAGAGGTGAGCACACCACCGCCTGCAGGAGGAGGCACAGCCTGCTGGTGATGGACACACAGCCGCCTGCAGAGTAGGCAGCGCAGCAACCTGTAGTGCAGCCGCCTGAGAAGACAGAAGCGCAACCTGAGGAGATGGCCGCCTGCTGGAGGTGGAACCGCCTGCAGAGTCGCCTGGCGAAGAGAAGGCAGCCTGCTGGAGATGGCCGCCAGTCGCCTGCAGAGTAGGCAGCGTAGCCTGTTGAAGTTGGCACACAGCCGCCTGTAGAGTAAGCAGCGCAGACTGCTGGAGATGGCAGCCAGTCGCCTGCAGAGAAGGCAGCGTAGCCTGCTGAAGAGATGCAGCCGCCTGAGAGATGGTGGAAGGAGCCCTCTGCGGGGATGCAGCCGCCTGAGAGCCACGACGAGGAGTAGCCTGAGGGGTTGCAGCTGCCTGAGAGCCACGAGAAGGAGCAGCAGCCTGAGGGATGGTGGAAACGATCGCCGGCTGCTGAGGTGGTGGAGATGGAAGCGCACGATCCTCTCTCTGCAGAAGGGTGGTCGCCTCTATTTTGTAGATGTTGGAGGGGAGTTCCACGACCACAGCTGGCCGGCTCCCCAAGTTTGCATGGGGGCGGCCAGCTTCATGGTGTGGTGTGGGTAGGTGGTCATGCACCCACCCCCACACACACAAAAGGTTAAGTGTGGCTCCCCACCTTGGCCCATATGTGGGTGCCCCTAATGGGTGCCCACTTTTAAATGAAATGTGAACTTATAACCTTATAAAATGAAAGGTTAGAAATAAAACTATTAAACCAACAAGTACAATACACTTACCACCTGTTCACATGCAACGAAACTCGTCAGAAGACAGAGCAAACTTCACGACTCACTGGCAGGCGTCCCCGCTCAGTAAGTTGCACGTCAAGCAGGCAAACACAAGAATACAAGTCATGCGAAAACAGTTTCAAACATGCAAAACATGAGTGCATGTGCAAATAGTATCATGGACATATCTCCCGTTCATGGAACAAGTACAAAATATCTGTCGGGCACAAAAATGGCACGACATAAAACATAAATCCTGGTCTTCCTACGGAGTGACAGTCCCATAGGTAAAACACAGTTCCAGACACGAGCCTCCCTATGGAGTGACAGTCCCATAGGTAAGACACGGCACAAATACTAGCTCTTCCATGGCGTGACAATCCCATGGATAGAACACAGTCCAGGTCATACACGGGTGGCACCAGTCTGGCTCCCGTCCATGTTAAGCAAAAATACTAGCCCCTTTCACATGAGACACCGGCCTGGCCTCAAGTGAACGAGACACAAAACTGGAGATAGACCAAATGGTCGGCCAATTGGTGACAGATGCCGCCAGCATCAATCGCTACAATGATGCGAGCAGCAGCCGGGAAACATATGATTAGCCGTCGCCCTAATTTTTGGGGAAAAACACAAATTCATCATCTTGCGGGCAACATTGCCTAATTCCCTACACCCCTAGAGGTTTTCGGCAGCTACAAATCCATTGGTGGCCTCAGATTTGTGAGTAAATGACAGGAGAAGCCGGGCCAGCTCTGTGCACCTCTCAAAGACCTGCATCACTTCAACAAAGATTAATCTCTGGTTTTTATGGTTAATCTAGAGGTCTAAAGTCTAAAACCCTTCTTATTACATTGCTAACGCATGTGGTTTATGTCGGAATGTGCAACAGAAATGAGACAGAAATCAGAGACCAACAAAATGCAGAAGTGCAAGAGAGGAGAAGTGGTGTAAACTCTGCTATATACACACAATAGCCGGTACAGAATGTGTGGGGGGGCAAGTGCCCTATATATATGGGCAAGGGGCAGCAGTCGGCCAGTAGAAATAGGCCGACATGCCCTAAAATGGGCCCACGACTAGGTCACTCCTAGTCGGCCAGCAGATGGCATTGTCAGCCAACCCACGACCAGATAAGACCTGGTCGACCAGCATCAAGGTGGGCCCCTCCTGGCCAGCCAATTCCTACAAGTCGGCCAGGGAAAAAACAGCCCCCCATGACTACAGAAAAACTGGGAAAAAATGGACATGACCAAGGAGTCCTCTCATGGACGGGCACACCCACATCACAGGCCCTCACTCAATATGGTACAGATAGGAGATGAATGTTAACACCCCCTCTCAGCTCCTGGATGTGGAACCAATCCCAGTGAGCTGGAGTGCCGACGGAGCATCTGTTGAGGAAGAGGCTTCGTGAAGAGGTCCACCGCATTGTCCTCTGTCGAACAAAAGGCTGGCAAGTGGTCACCATCCAAAATCTTCTCTCAAACAAAGTGAGATTGTATCTCTATATGCTTGGTCCGGGCATGGAAGACCGGGTTCCGAGCAATAGATATACAGCTCTGGTTGTCGCACTAGTGACTGGATGACTATGGGCTCCTCCTACTAAAACCCAATCTCGCCAAGTAACCTCCTCAGCCACACCACCTCGCAAGCAGCACCACAAGTAGCCCGATACTTTGCCTCAGTGTAACCTTTGGAAAGAGAGTTATATCCCACAAAAACAAGCTTCTGGGACTTGGAGTCAAGCTATCAGAATGCACAGCGGAATGAAGACAACTGCAGTAGAGAGCAATACACACATGCAAGAGAGAGAGAAGCTAGTGTAACTCTGCTATATACACCAAAGAAATCTCGGAATATACAATGAACTCTGTGTGTGTGTTGGGGGGGGGGGGGGGGCAAGGGGGCATTTTATATGGCCCCAGGCTACTGGTCGGCCAGCACAAAACAGGCCGGCAACAGCCCACGACATGCTCTAGCCCAGTCGGCCAGCAAATGGGCAATAGGCCAGGGCAGCAGATCAAGTCGGGTCAGCAGTGTCCAGTCGGCCAACATCTGATACAACCAACAGGCACACAACAGCCTCCCACACCAAACAAAAAATGGAAAAAATACATGGAAGTGAGAAAAAAATGGAGACACACCAAAACTGAGCGGGCACACCCACAACAGAGGCCCTGACATAGTGTACAGACAGGAGATGACTGCTAACACCCCCTCTCAGCTCCTGGATGTGGAACCAACCCCAGTGAGCTGGAGTGCCGCCGGAGCATAGCCTGAAGTAGGGACTTCGTGAAGAGGTCCGTCGCATTGTCCTCTGTCGAACAATAAAGTAGCAAGATGTCACCAGCCAAGATCTTCTCATGAACAAAGTGATATTGTATCTCTATGTGCTTGGTCCGGCATGGAAGACAGGGTTCCGAGCAACAGTGATACAGCTCTGGTTATCGCACTGGATGACTGTGGGCTCCTTCTGTGGAAACCCAATCTCGCCAAGCAACCTCCGCAACCACACAACCTCGCAAGCAACACCACAAGCAGCCCGGTACTCTGCGTCTATAGACGATAAGGTAATAGTTGGCTACATCTTGCTGCTCCATGAAACCACTCCTGAGCCGAGGAAAAAACTGTAGCCTGATGTGGATCTCCTCGTGTCTGGATCTCCTCCCCAATCTGAGTCACTCCAACCTTGGAGTCACACACATTCCTTTGTGTCGGTGTAAAAGAGTCCAAGATTCTTTGTACCCTGTAGATACCGTAAGATCCTCAATCCTGCATCCCAATGAGACTTCAACGGCGTCTGCATGAATCAGCTCAACACCCCCACAGGAAAGCTCAAGTCCAATCTGGTGTTCAGCAACCAAATCAATGAACCAACCAGCTTCCGGTATACAGAGGCATCAACTGGCTCGCAAGGATCATTCACTGTAAGCTTTGTGTTCGGGTCCATCGGCGACATGATAGACTTGCAGTTCTCCATCCCAAGGGCCTCAAGCAACTCATGAACATACCGCTGTTGAGAGACAAAGAACCCCCTCTGGGTCTGCCAGATCTCCAGTCCCAAGAAGAAGTGGAGTAAGCCTAAATCGGTTATCTCAAACTCCTTTGACAAGGCAACCTTCGCCACTGCAACGTGCTCCATATGACCGCCAATGAGAATGAGGTCATCCACATAAAGGATGATCAACGTGACCATGCCACGTTCTCGAAAGAGATATAGGTTGGGATCTGCAACCGATCTCTGAAATCCAGTCCGTAGAAAGAAGGAATCAATCTTCTGATTCCAAGCCCTGGGAGCCTGCTTAAGACCATACAAGGCCTTCTGCAACCTGTAAACCATCCCCTTTGATCCTGGAACCTCAAAGCCTGGAGGCTGCTCAACATACACCTCCTCCTGCAGGTCACCATTAAGGAATGCAGATTTAACATCCATCTGATATACAACCACCGCTGAGAAGAAGCAAGGGCAAGAACGGTCCGAATCATGGTCATCCTCGCTATCGGTGCAAAGGTATCCTCATAGTCAATACCAGGCCGTTGAGCATAACCCTTAGCCACAAGTCTGGCCTTGTGTTTGTCCACTAACCCATCTGACGTATACTTGATCTTAAAGACCCACTTGACACCAATGTGACAGACCGTTTCGACGGCCTCGGTACCAACTCCCAAGTGTTATTCTTCTCAATGGCATCCAATTCCACCTGCATGGCTTTCCTCCAAGTATCCTGTGCAAGGGCTTCCTTGACGGAAGTGTACAACCTGTATCCCTTGGAAAGAGAGTTATATCCCACAAAGACAAGCTTTTGGGACTTTGAGTCAAGCTTCCTACTCTGCTTCTTCGGAATGTCTTGTTTGTCAAGAAGAAAGATGGGTCTTCTCGGTTGTGTGTCAATTATCGTGCACTCAATAAGCTAACTATCAAGAATAGATTCCCGATGCCTCGAATAGATTATATTCTCGAAAGGCTGAATGGAACGAAGGTGTTCTCGAAACTCGATTAAAAGAGTTGGTGGCATTAAAAGAGTTGGTGGCATTAAAAGAGTAGGTGCCACCAGGTGAGGATTGTCGAGGGGGACATCCCCAAGACAGCCTTCCGTACGAAACGGGTCCACTTTGAGTTTGTGATCCTTCCGTTTCGCTTAACGAACACCCCAGCTACATTCAACCGCATGATAATGCGTGTTTTCCGGGATTTAATTGCAAAGTGTATTCATATTTCTGGACGACATACTACTATTTTCAGCTACAGTTGAGCAGCATGACATTGATGTGGAGAAAGTCCTTAAGTTACTAGAAAGCAACGAGCTCTACGTCAATGAGAAGAAGTCGGAATTTTATTTGTTCCAGGTGCATTATATGGGATACATAATTAGTGCATAAGAAATTCGACTTGATCCGGCTAAAGTGGCCAAGAGTGTCAATTGGGAAGTACCTCAGACAGCATATGACATCAGATCCTTTGTGGGTATATGCCAGGCATACTCCACCCACATAGACAAGTTTTCTGACCACTCGGAAGATCTCACCAACAGATTCGAATGACTCCACGAGCGTTTAAGGCATTCAAGAACCTCAAGGTGGCTTTATCAGAAGCGCCTTGTTTAGTACTTGCCTCGTGGAACGAGCCATTTCAGGTGATCACCGATACGAGTAACATCACAATTGGCGGTGTTTTACAACAAAATGGTCATCTAGTAGCTTACATGTCTCGTAAGTTACTACCCGCAAAGAAAAATTACTCAATCTATGATCGTGAACTCCTAGCAGTTATATATACCTTGAAACATTGGAAACATTTTCTTTATGGCCGTGAATACAAAAAGGTTACTGATGAAGGGGATGTCACGTGCATCCCGCATGTGGATGCCACGTAGACATATCTGTACAAAAGGTGCAGGACCTGGGATGGTTAAGTGGTCCCATGTGAGCCCAGTCCGGGACGAGTCAACAAGGGTTCCATCCTGGTCGTCCGAGGCCAGGTGTGCATTGTCCTACACATGAGTCCAAGGTCAGGTGTGCCTTGTCCTGCACATGAAATAGTGCCAGTCCGCGCTGTGAGTCTCCCTCTGGAACGATGTCAGTGACTCTGTGTATCTAGTATGATATCGGATGCCAGAACACTGTGTAGACAATTAGGGTTTGCAGTTAGGAAAAGGGGTCAGCCCATAGGGCTACCCCAGGAACTCTTGTAGGCATGGGGAAAGCATAAGACAATCCCCATAAGGGCCAGGAAGGCCCTGGCTGCATAGTAACATGGGACGGGAAATGGGGACGGGGAACGTAAACGGGGACGGGGACGGGGATTCTTGGGAACGGGGGACGGGGAACGGGGGACGGCATCGGATGGCATACAAAATATGCAATTTTAAGTAAGCACTCATTTAAGAAACTTAACAATACTAAAACAAAGTCACTTTACACTTCCAAAGCATCAATATTAAGTCATACTAGCAAAAAATGGGTGTTACAAAAAAGGAGATCGGGCACCCAGGACCCACTCGCCAGAGACTAAAGCAAAAGAAAAGGGCAAAGGCCTAGGCCCTAACCACGTAAGTGGCATACAAAAAAGAGACTATCACTAGAGCTGGCCTCACGACCATGGGTCCCTACAATGCGTGCAGGCTCCATAGAGATGTCCTCCACTTGCTCCTCCCAACTACCCTCAAGAGTACTTTGCTAGCGTGTGTGTGGATGCGGTCGGCATGGAGAAGGATGGTGTTGGGGCCCGTTCTTGTGGAGCGGGTGATGCACCCGCGGGTGCCGATGAAGTGGATGCACATGGGGATGCCAATGTGGATGCCGAACCTGGGGATGGCCTCACTAGTGTTGCAGGATCCACGGCCACATGCGGCACTCTCCTCCTTGAAAGCAAGGCCTCATGTGTGGCAACACATTCAAGAAGCCTTCTTCTTGTCTCCGGTGTGACCCGATCACAAAATCGGACCTCATGACCGGGCTCATGCAAGAGGTGAGCTCTCACTTTATCCGCCCCACCCATTCACCTATATGGACATAGCTTGCAGGACCATGGGCGAGAGCCTCCTCCACTTCCGGGATAATCGGAGTTGACCTCTTCCCACCAAGACCAACCTTCGGTCCTCCTCCTCCTATTTGTATTGGCGCCGCCGGAACGAGGTGCGGGGGATGGTCGCGATAAAGATGCCATGGAGGCGAGTGCCAAGGAGGCTTGAGCAATGGAGGTGAGTGTAGGAGAGAGATGTAGGAGAGGCTAAAGCAAGAGGAGGTGAGACCGTGAGTGTAGGAGAGAGATGTAGGAGAGGCTTGAGCAATGGAGGTGAGAGTAGGAGAGAGATGTAGAAGAGGCTTGCCAATGGAGAGGCTAGAGAAAGCGGTGAGTGTAGGAGAGCAACAAGACTACAAGTGACAACTTGAAATTACAACTTACCCACGGTCCCAATGCCACTTGAACCTTAGGCTTGAGGAGAGCTAGAGCCTTGCCGGGTTGCCCAATGCCCACTTGAGTCTTGAGCCTTGAAAGTTGAGGAGGGTTGAGCCAATGAGGTTTCCACTTGAGCCTTGAAAGTTGAGGAGCGTTGAGGCTTGAGCTTGAGCCTTGCTTGAGCCTTGAGGAGTGTTGTAAGTGCCAAGAGGCAAGAGCTAAGAGGCTAGAGCAAGTGCCAAGAAGGCCCGAGGTGAGTCTCGAAGACTTGAAGACTTGAAAGTTTCCTATAGCATGTGCCAATGGGGGCTCTTCTTATAGCCATGGGCCAAGTGGGGAGGGCTGCTCAACGGCTACAAGGCGCCCAACGGTTACAGGGCGCAACGGCAGATTGGTCAACGCAGCGCAACGGTCAGCTGACTGTCCCGTCCTATTCCATCCCACACGAATCGACGTCCCCTTGTTACAGCGTGGGCTCACACGTCCCCTGTCCGTTTCCGTTCCCGCACGTTATGGGACGGCGTTCCCCGTCCCAGGGGTCCGTCCCCCACGTCCCCTGTGACTATGCCAGGCTGTACCCACCTCATAGGAAGGCTGTAGGACAGCCCTAGGGGCATGGTTGGGAGGTGAGTCAGGCCTGCACCCCCTTGCTTGTTTGTTTGTTCGTTTGTTTGCAGGATTCGAGTTTCGAACCAAGATCGATCACGAGGGGATCCATGGGGATTTGACAGTGGTATCAGAGAATACCTCGTGAACGAGCAAGTCGGTAGGTAGAGAAGAAGAGGTCGAAGAACGGTATGTGTTAAAAAAACTTGCTGTTTTTCTGTGCATACTGCAGTTTTCAGATTAGTATGTGTTTTTTCTTCATCAAAGAACCCCATGTTGATGGGAGGTGGTAGTGTAATAGGGTTGATTGCTTTTGCACAGAAGAGGCATGTTTGTTGTGCAGTTGTATAACCTGCAGGGAGAGAAACAGAAAAAAATAATAACGCATGTTGCTTTTCGTTCTTTTTTGGCGCATGAGAGAGAGAGCGAGAGAAGAGCTGGCGAGTCGGGTTCTGTTGACGTGGTAGGCACGCAGGTAAGTTGCAGGCGGGCAGGTGCGTCACCTGGCGGACTAGGCCTGTAGGCAGTCAGGCGGCCAAGTCTGCCAAGCCAGGCGGCTTGCACAGCCAGCCAGGCAGCGCCTAGGCCAGGCCTACGCAGCCAACGCAGGCAGCGCCCAGGCCCATGTTGCTAGCGGCCATGCTGCCCAAGCCCACGCCGGCTGGCGCAGGCGCACACGCAGGCTAGTGCGATGATTCTGGCGCCGACAGCAGTGACGATAGCAGCAATGGCCAACACTCCACGTCAGCAGCAAGCGCCGGCTAATCCAAGAGGTTGAGAAAAAAAAACACGCAAGGAAAGCATTCGTTTTAGTGCTTTCGTTTTTGTTTTTTTTTAGGGGAGTTTAAATTTTTTTTCTAAAGGTTTAAAAATCCTCTCCTCTCTAAGGTTTTCAAGGTGTTTATTTTTTTAGAAAAGAGAATATATATATCCATATATATATATATATATTAAAATATATATATATATTTATATATTTATTCACCCAAAAAAAACACGCAAAAGCTAAAGCAAAAGCTAAGCATAGCTTTTCGAGATTTTTTTTTGGCTTTTGGGAAACCTTTATAAACCCCTCATGTGGGCTTCTTGCCACACATCTCTCAAGTTCTCAAGTTTTCAAGCTCTCAAGCTCTCAAGTTCGCTCGCACTTTCATTGTGCAAAGATCGAATTTTCTCTCCACGTACCCTCTTCACGATGTCGACCCAAGAATCAGAGTTGGAGCCCCTCGTGGAACGCGAAGGCTTGCCGGCTACGGAAGGAACCGATGCCGATCTTTTTGACGATTTTGTGTCAAAATCAGATTTCCAAGAGTTCAAAGTAGCTCTCGAAGCTTCTTCGACGGAACGTCAGGCACAAATCGCAGCCCAGATGCAAGCTTTGCAGAACTCCATCGCTCTATTGACCACTACCCTCTCTACTTTCTCGGGAATGGATACCTTGGCTTCTGCTTTAGGTCCCAACATTACTCCGGAACCGTTCGGGGGCGAGCAAAAGCAGCGAACCAAGGAGATCGTGGACACGTGGCTACACAAGTGGCAAGTTCACTTTCAGTTTCATCCATATGATGATGGAAAGAAGATACAGTTAGCAGCACGTTTCCTGTCCGGCAAAGCTTTGCTTTGGTGGAAGGAACTCAACCCTAAGCCAACGACTTGGGCACAATTTGAAGATATCTTCAAGAAAGAATTCCTCAAGAAAGAGGATGATTATGATGTTGTTGCCCGGTTTTCAGCTTTGACCATGACCTCGCAGCACCTCACTTATGAGGTCTACCTCCAGAAGTTTCGTGACTTGCAGATGAAGGCTACAAAGATGGATCCCACTACTCTTTTGGGGTTTTTCGTAGCTGGTTTACCCAACTCGTATCGATTACAGATTAAAAATAACAAATGTAAAACTTTGGACGAGGCCATTCATTCAGCTCGTATCTATGATGATACGATGGTCTCTTCCAAGTCGAAACCCGTTACCGAGCAAGGGAACAAGCATAAAAGAAAGTTCTCCGCACCCAAGGCTAACACGAATGAAGGCAAGTCTTCGGACCAACCTTCAAAGAATTCAAGTTCGACACCAGCGAAGAAAAAACGACTCCTTAGGGCTTTGAAGCTCAAGAAGGAAGGACGTTGTTTTATCTGCGAAGAAAAAGGACACATGCGTAACGAGTGCCCAAAGCAAAAGGGTACCAAGACAAACGCAGGACCCAAGCCAAAGGCAGCTAACCAGTTGTCTATGACAGGTACGTCAATTACTGTACTTTCTCGCCCTAGTACTTGTTCTGATTGTCTGTTCAATTCTAAGGTATTTGGCATACATGATCTTCTCCGAGTTTATGGAGAAGTGAATGGCCATAAAATTCACATTCTTTTAGACCCTGGCAGTTCGCATAACTTTGTTAACTACAAACTTGTGCGAAAATTGAGTCTTGATGCGACACTTAGCGACCATACCTATGAGGTACGTCTACCTGCGGGACGGCAAGTTTGGGATCGCAAGGTGGAGATGCTTCCAATCCAGATTCAGGACTACAAAGATACTCTGGAATGCTATGTTATGCATCTGGAAAATGTAGACTTGTTATTAGGGATTGAGTGGTTTAAGACTCTTGACGTCCAGATAGATTGGTCTAGTCATATTTTTTCTTTTCAGCATAGGGACACCAAGTATAGTATTTTAGGTGATTGTATTCATCCCTCTCAAGGACCTCTTGTAAATACTATTGATTTTGGAAATATAATGGATTCTTCTTTGTATACCGCTTTCCATTGTGTATTGATTCCACTTTCTTCTTTCTCATCCCTTCCATGGATGTGAATGAATTAAGTGTGTTTGAAAGCAAAGAATTACAGAAGATACTTGATTCATTTCAAGATGTATTTCCTAAGGAACTGCCATCGGACTTACCACCTGAACAGGCAGTAGATCATCGTATTGACTTGATCCCTGGTGCTCATCCTGTCAGTATTCCACCTTATAGAATGAGCCAAGCTGAGGAAGATGAGTTGGCTAAACAACTCGCAGATTATTTGAGGATGGGCCAGATCCGTCCAAGTAAATCACCTTGGGGTGCACCTGTGTTGCTTAGGAGAAAGAAGGACAATACTTGGAGAATGTGTATAGATTACAAGAGATTGAACAAGCTGACAATTAAGAACCGTTATCCTCTCCCTAGATCAGATGACCTAATTGACCGGTTAGCAGGAGCGAAATATTTCACGAAGATAGATTTACGTACTGGCTATCACCAGATACGTATTCATGAAAGGCATGTCGAAAGAACCACCTTTCGGACTAGGTATGGCCATTACGAGTTTCTCGTATTACCTTTTGGGTTAACCAATGCTCCAGCCACTTTCCAACAAATGATGAACGATCTTTTTCGTGAACATTTGGAAAAATTTGTGGTGGTGTTCCTGGATGATATTTTGATATATAGCCGTACTCTTGAGGATCATGTCAGACACCTCACGATTGTCTTAGCTATTTTAAGACAGAATCGACTATATGCTAAATTGAGTAAATGTGAGTTCTTTATGACCGACATCATTTACTTGGGACACAAGATCACTAGAGATGGATTGAGCATTGACTATGACCGAGTTCAGAAGGTTTTAGACTGGCCTATACCGCGAACAGTGAAACAACTTCGTTCTTTTCTCGGTTTTGTTGTTTTTCTTCGGAAATCTGTACGGGAGTACTCTCAGCTCACACTACCGATGACTGACTTATTGAAAGGTCGTGGACGTAAGTCCAATCAGCCTATCACTTGGAATAACGATTTGGATATGGCCTTCAGACTTTTGAAAGATAAAGTCAAGGAAGCACCTATCTTAGCATTGCCTGATCCTAGTCGGCCTTATGTTCTTGAAACTGATGCCAGTGACTATGCAATCGAGGCTGCTTTATTTCAAGATGGTAGACCGGTTGCTTTTGAAAGTAAAAAGCTAGACGACACTCAATCTCGTTGGCCAACCCTTGAGAAGGAGCTTTATGCTGTGATTCATGCTCTCAAGGTTTGGAGACATTATTTATATGGCTCCAAGTTTGTGGTATTGACTGATCATCAGTCAATCAAGTATGTGTGTGATGCGGATGATTTGAGAGGAAGAAAAGCTCGTTGGGCAGAGTTAATGCAAGATTTTGATTTTGAGATCCGTTATCGGAAAGGGTCCATGAATAGTATTGCAGATGCGCTTAGTCTGATTACAGAGGTGAATTCTTTGTCGTTCACCGAGATTTCTACTGACTTATTTCAGTCATTGAGAGGGCTTTGCAAGACTGATAGTTATTTTGGTCCATTTTGGCAGCAGATCCAGGACGAGAGCTCATTGATTGACCAAGACTCGGTGACTGAGAAGTCTACTATTTAGGCTGCAGGAGGCCAGTGGATGATTCGGAATGGTTTGCTATTCCGTAATGTCAAAATTTGTGTACCACAGATCCCGGACATTAGGTCCAAGATTCTGAAGGAGTGTCACGATGTCCCTTCTGCTGGACACCCTAGGGTACACAGGACACTATCATTAGTGAAACACACTTTTTATTGGCCGAAGATGAAAGGGTATGTAGAAGATTATGTTCTCAAGTGTCAGATTTGTCAAGCAAATAAAGCTGAACGCTTTAGACAGGGTGGGTTGTTGCATCCTTTGCAAATCCCAGGTAATAAATGGGAAAGTATTTCCATGGATTTTGTCAAAATTTGTGTACCACAGATCCCGGACATTAGGTCCAAGATTCTGAAGGAGTGTCACGATGTCCCTTCTGCTGGACACCCAAGGGTACACAGGACACTATCATTAGTGAAACACACTTTTTATTGGCCGAAGATGAAAGGGTATGTAGAAGATTATGTTCTCAAGTGTCAGATTTGTCAAGCAAATAAAGCTGAACGCTTTAGACAAGGTGGGTTGTTGCATCCCAGGTAATAAATGGGAAAGTATTTCCATGGATTTTATTACCGGATTGCCAAGAACACATCAAGGCCACGATTCTATTTGGGTTGTGGTAGATCGCTTGACAAAAATGGCTAGATTTTTACCGACCCGGAAGACTATTACAGCTACGCAATTAGCTCGGCAGTTTATCGAGCAATTGTTTAGACTGTACGGGTTACCGCAGGACATAGTCATTGATAGGGACTCTAAGTTTACGAGTGACTTTTGGAAACTTGTTTTTGAGAAGTTGGAAACAACTTTGAATTTGAGTTTCTCTGATCATCCTCAATCTGATGGCCAGACTGAAAGAGTGAATCAGATTTTGGAGGATATGCTTCGGGCATATGTATCCAAAAGACAGAGTTCATGGGAGGATTATCTTCCTATGTTAGAATTTGCATATAACAGTACTAAGCATACGAGTACAAGGTTTAGTCCTTTCATGCTTATGTATGGTTTTCAACCAAGATCACCTGTTACAATAGGATTCTTAGGACTTCAGCATGATGCAGCACGTAATTTTTTGCAAGATATGCACGAAATGTTACAAGTTGCGAAGGAATCTATTAGAAGTGCTCAAGACCGAGACAGGTTTTATTCTAATAGACATCGTTCACCTAGAGAGTTCTCTGAAGGAACGATGGTGTATTTGCGAGTTCCGAAAGATTCCGAGACTTTACGAACAGGTAGATCTCCGAAATTATCCCCTAGATACTGTGGACCATTTCGTGTTACACGACGGATTGGTTCAGTTGCATATGAATTGGATTTGCCTTCTCATGTGAAAGTTCATCCTGTATTTCATGTCAGTAGACTTAAGAAAGTACTGGGTGGAGCAGATCAGTTAGTTACTCCTCAAGAAATCATAGATGTCCAGGACATGACATTTGTTCCACACGAACCTGAAAAGATTCTTGGCTTTCGTGAACGAAGATTGTGTCATACGCTTATCACGGACATTGACTTCTCTTGAGAGAGATTACCCTGGCTTTTTAGTGAGCTCAGGAGTGAGCTCTTAGAGGAAGGGGAGTATGTCATGTGCACACTGTGTATCTACCGTGTGCTATACGCATGCAAGACTAGTTTCGAGGCTTGGGAAAGCTTGGAACTAGGCAGGCTGATTGACGAGCTGAGTTAGGGATATACTAACGGGCGGGCACCCAAGTATGGACGGGCGGGCGGCCAAGTGTGGATGTCCGATGACCGGCCAAGAGCCTATAAAAGGGTGGCCAAGGTTAGTTATTGTATTATAGAGAGTCTCGCGAGTTTGTGAGAGCTCTATGGTCTTGGAGCCTGGATCTAGTGCAGACGTGCACCTGCTTTATGCAGCCGAGGCCGACAGCAATCTCGAGGCACGCGAGGGTAGCTTCGTGGCGGTATGGGACGTCACGAGGAGGAGATTGGTCGGTACGTCATCCTAGTTAGCTCAGCTCGTGGCTCGATGGGGACAGCCAAGACTGTGGGCTTGCCCACGGCTGTCATGGTTGGGAGGTGAGTCAGGCCTGCACCCCCTTGCTTGTTTGTTTGTTCGTTTGTTTGCAGGATTCGAGTTTCGAACCAAGATCGATCACGAGGGGATCCGTGGGGATTTGACAGCAAGTCCCGCACATGAAGCAATGCCTACGAAAACCGGCTATGTGTATTAAGAGAGAAAAGACACTTCTTCATGAAGCTAATTATTCTCTTGTTGGGGGTCATCGTGGTATCAACGGTACATTGGAGACATTGGAGCAGTTATTCTATTGGCCAAAGATAAGAAGGGACGTCTACCAATATGTCCAAGCATGCCATATTTGTGAAAAAAGTGAAGGTTCCACTGTCCACACTCGAAGCAAGCCGAGTTGCTTCAACCTTTGCCAATTCCCAAGGGACCTTTTCAAAATATCAATATAGACTTTGAGGCCCTCTTCCAACAGCTCTAGAAACCAGGAATGCAATGTTTGACCATTCATTGTTGACAGGTTCGGTAAGACTTGTCCCAAGATCTCTTTCCGAACCTTTGTCCCGTTCCCTATTGAAAAGAAGCTCAATGATGTCTCCATGAAGTTGAAGATGCCAAGCAATTGGACTATGCATGATATCTTCCATGTCTCATGGTTGAAGCCTTATGTTGGACCATCTTTGCAAGAAGTTTCGGATGAGCAGCAACATGAAGTGGTCGACGAATCAAAAATTATCGAGCCTGAGTATATTCTCCTCGACAAGAGCAAGCATGGTTTCGGTCAAAGCCTCAGACAATTCTACACCAAGTTCAAAGACCGAGACACTCACAAAGCCCTTTGGCTCGACGAAGAGTACCCACAAATATCAGCAAACTACTTGGAGTCCATGCAACTACCACCAAGCAAAGCAGGAGGAAATGTCACATGCATCCATGCACTAAGGTGCATGTAACACACTCGCTCATCATTAGAGCCATATTGTACAGAAGTAGTACCTTTTTTAGGATTATTTGTCGTATGTCGTGACCCCATGGTGAGCCCTAGTCCAGAGACATACCAAGCACAAGCTACACGTCTTCCCAAGCCTTTGGTGTCAAAGTCTGTCACTTGGAGAACAATCAGTTCATGTATATTACTCTAGCATAGCAAGCATATGGAACTGTTTAGCAAAGGGATTCAAGGCTCTAGGCCAGCCCTATGGCCAGCCTATAAGCCTTGCTCGTGGGCCACCATGGGCCACACCAAAAGGTGCATACAAGTATCCTACACCCAGTAACCAGTCAACAGCCTCCAGTACCCGGTCAACAGCCCTAAAATGGCTGGGACAGCCAGTCGGCCAGCAGCTAGGACAGCACATGTGTGAAACAATTACTTGAAAGTGTAGCATTTAATGCTAATGTCAGCATTTAATACTTGAAACGATTACTTGAAAGCGCAGCATTTAATGCTATTGTCAGCAGTTGTGAAGCATTAATAACAGACCGCCAGCAGTCTAGATGACCGACCAGCAGCAAATCATCAGATATATAAGAAATCCCTCAGCCCATTGCCTAAATCATTTCATCCCCACATAATTCGGCAGTCATACAAGTGCAGAAGTATGTGTGTTTAAGTCTTTGGACTTGTGCATACATCAATTCAGCCCAGCACTTCATTGTGCTCCAGTCCAAGGCAAGCAACTACACAAGATGCCTTCATGCGACTCCCTGCTAACCCAACTTACGGCCCAGGAGCACGACGTCTTGTAATTTCACAGTCGCTCAACGGCCTCGCCCTTCATATTGAAGTAAAAATTCATACCCACAATCTTGTACCAAAATTGTGGTTTCTAGCTTCAGGGCAGAAATTGAGGCTTTTAGGTTAACCTTTTGAGTTAAAAAGAAATCGCATGCAAGTGACAGGAGCAGACATGCAGGATGATAAATAGATGGAAAAAACACTTGATATGCATGATCAGGAAAAATGATAACAGTTTAAAAAATTGCATACCTGACCACCCATACCAAGCTAAGATCAGGCTTGTGGAAATCTCTTCTTAGCACTCAGGATAAAATGAATAGGCAACCCATTATGTGGAATGATTTCATACATGAAGAAATAGGGTGACCCTTGAGGGTTAGTGGATATAAGCAATGCTCAAGAAGGGATAGAGTACCAGCCTCTTTTATTAGTATATGGTGTTAGACATCATATCCTTATTGCTGGCTTCCTGTTTGGTGTCCTATTTTAGCCTCTAAGGCTGGGTCACCCCTCACATATGTTTTCCCATATTATTCCCCATTTTATGGAGTCTTGGGCTTTTTTCCCTAGTCGTGGAGGATCTTTTCCCTGGTCGGCTGCCTTCATGTGGGCATATATATAGCTGGCTTGCCTCCCTTATTATTCACTGCTTGCTTAGCATTGTTTACTGCAGTCCCTCACATACGAGGTTTTCTCCCCTCTTGGGACATGTATTCCTTTGGATGATGATATTGAGAGCAGGTTCTCACTTGTGTCTCTCTCTCTCTCTCTCTCTCTCTCTCTCTCTCTCTCTCTCTCTCTCTCTCTCCTGTGTTTCCACTTTCCCTTGTTCCGCTACACATTCTATCATGGTATCAGAGCGCCAGTGATCTGCAGTGTTGGATGTTCCCTCCTCTCCCTCCTCGCTGCGTTTTTCTGCAGATGGACAGATGCGTTTTTTTCCTCAAAGTCGTTGCTGGTCGCCTGCCTCTTCCAAGCGCTTCTCCATTGCAGCCAGATGTCATCCTTTACAGGTTTGAACCCTTGAGATCCCTTCTTCACCGGGCAGCAGCACCTTGGAGTCCTGCGTTTTTCCTAAAGGTGTTTTCTACAGCAGTTTTGCAGAGTTTTTTACAGCAGCTCTATCTTCACCTGGGCTCCTTCCGTTGGACCCTAAGGTACCTTCTCTTCAGTGTTTTTCCTCATATGAGGTGTGGACACTGGTTGGCCTGAATTTTCAGGTTTGTAGCCCTTGTTTGGCTGTGTTTTCTTCTCCAGTGGACACAGATCACTTGCAAAGGGGGGTTTGTTTGGATTGTGGCTTTGGAGGCAGATTGGTACTTGAGGACACTAAATTTCTGATTTCAGTCAGCGATTTGCTGATTTTGGAGCATCTATACTTGTGTTTTATTCCTGGCCTACACAGTTTCCCGGTTTCTTCATGTTCCTTGCCTTCTGTTGGCGGTGGAGTGCTGTTTTTTGCCGGACAGCAGTGTTTTGGCTGCATTTTTCTTCCCGAAGGAGTTTTCTACACTCAGAGGGAGCCCATCTCCAGCTACTTCACTTGAGGATCATTTTCGGGAGCTGTTTTAACTTTTGTATCAGTGGAGACTTTCTTCAGTGACAGGAGTTTACAAATTTTGGAGGAGAGTAGTGATCTTTTTAGAGATCCTGTGCAAAGTTTTTTTGTCCGAGCCTGTGTTCTTTGCAATGTTTGCAGAGAAAGGAGGGTGTTTTGCCTGTGAGGTGTGATCTTTTCACATGGAACACTTATTTGTTACTGATTCTTGGGATCTGATTCTACTTATGGAACAGTCTTCTGCTATCAGTGATGCTTTTGAGGACTTTATTACCACTGCAGTTTATATTCCTGCTTCCCTTCCTCATTGTGAGGAGTCTACCTCTACCTCTCTTTGTGATGCTTCTGAGGCCAGTTCTACGTGTTCATTGTTTTGGAGGATGGTATTTTGGACCCAATGGGATTCTTTGGATCTATGTTTGCTAACCGTGCCTGGGTCACAGTGGTACTTCCATAGTTTTTTGGATTTGGATCAGAATCAAGTTGGGCTTGTACCAATCCGTCAACATCTTTTTTCAGAGGGGGATGTGGAGTCCTTTCATCTGGCGATGCCCACCTCAGTGGTGTGTACTTATGTACGGCATTGGGCAACTCATGGTATAGAGTTTGAGCAGATGGACCCCATCTTTTATTCAGAGTCTTTACATCTTGTGATGCCGACCTTTTCAGAGGATGCTTTTGTACAACATTTGGCTACTCTTGGTACAGAGTTGGAGCAGATTGACTCTGTTTCTTTTGAGGGTTCCACTGAGGACCAGCTTACTTCTCCCAGGATTGATTATATACAAGATCTGATCTTGGTTGGTTATGAGGTTTTTCATACCTTCTCCAAGCTGGATACACGACATACAACTTTGGGGAGTAGGGAGTGTTCTTTCACTTGGGTTTGGAACCATTATTTGGAGCAACATGTCGCAGCCCTACTTGGTTGTACCTGGTAGCTTGTTATGTTGCTTTTGTAGCTAAGTTGCTAAGGAGATTGCTTATGGAGCTTTCTTGGTACCTGTTTTTGCAGTCTTTCATCTTTGATCGAGGACGGCGTCTCTCCATTTTTGGAGTTCACTCAGCATCCGGTGCTAAGAGGGGATGTTAAGACATCATCTCCTTATTGTTGGCTTCCTATTTGTTGTCCTATTTTAGCCTCTAGGACTGACCATGCTAGCTAGTGGGACTAGTCACCCCTCACATATGTTTTCCCATATTATTCCCCATTTTATGAGTCTTGGGCTTTTTTCCCTAGTCGTGGAGGATCTTTTCCCTCGCGGCTACCTTCATGTGGGCATTTATATAGCTGGCTTGCCTCCCTCATTATTCACTGCTTGCTTAGCATTGTTTGCTGCAATCCTTCACATACGAGGTTTTCTCCCCTCTTGCTTGGGACATGTATTCCTTTGGATGATGATATTGAGAGCAAGTTCTCACCTCTATTTCCTCTCCATCTCTCTGTCACTCTCTCCTGCGTTTCCACTTTCCCTTCTTCCGCTGCACATTCTATCATATGGAAGGCCTTCCAAAGGCAGAGAGGGATAAAAGTCAACCTGACCAGCCAATTTTTGTCTTTTCTTCCCACTCAAGCATGCATATGGGGAACCAACTTTGAATTTTCTCCTTGACCCCACATGAAGAGAAGGACATAAGATGTGACATCAAGAAAGTATGTGGCAAGCAACTTTGATCAAACACCCAAAAAAGTATCAGCATTTTCAACAAAGCCAAAATATTCAGTTTATCAAAAAATGGTACTTGCAAAGTGAGACTATCAGCTATGCGAGAATATGACTTGAATTGTCCAAGTGCCAATCTTACCATCCCAGCAAACATGCAGCCAAGGCTCCACATGTCTAGAGAGTAATCATAGTCTTGCAAATCCACTAGAAGTTCAGGACCTTTGAAATACCTGTTACATTGAAACAAGAAACAGAGCTTTGAATCAACAACCTTGTCCACATATCCAATATGACAGACAGAAGTGACTGAAAATACCACAGGTTTTAATTAGAAACCAACCTTGAAGCCACTCGAACATTGTATTCCTTGGTAGGATGATAAAACTCTGCAAGACCCCAATCAATAAGACGCAATTTCTTTTGTTCATGGTCAATCATCACATTATGAGGTTTCACATCCCTGTGCATTATTCCTTGAGAGTGGCAGTAATCAAGCGCCTGTTTTGGTAATGCATTCATTACATCAGTGCAACTTGCAAGACATTAGAACATCAAATCATGCTCAATTCTAGGTGGAAATGCTAAGCACTTGAACATACATGCAAAGTTCAACAGATTGGGGTCTGCATCATTATACGCATCTGAATCTATGATCAAAAATGCATGCATGTGAGCATGTGTGTGTGGCGTAGGCATTGACATTGTAATAGAATGGCCAACACTTCAAAGAACTCCACTGGTGTTACAGATGAAGGTACGCAATCTTCCAGCTTTGTCAAAGTTGTCCATAGCCCTACCTCTTGGAGTGTTTCACAAGGTGCAAATCGTCGCATGTGGACAAAAAACTGGCTACAGTCAGGTAAAATGAAAGCAAGCAACCTCTGACTGCTGATACCTCAACAAAACTAACATGTGGTAGAGATGTTAAAACCACATCTAACAGCACACTCAGCACAAACAGCGCACTAATGTGGGCAGGATAATCAGTTACATACTGCTGGCTACTGATGATTATATACTGCTTGCAAAAATCAGTGCACCCAACTTGGGTAGCATTATGCAGCCTGAATAATTCTACCGTAAGATGAAGGCCAGTGACTTGTGATTAGTACAGGCTACCAAAATCTCAAACAAAACAAGAGTGCCAAATATTTTTAAACAACAGCCAACAGCACATGCAGTGCAAACACCAGCACAAGCTGCTTGGGCGGGCTAAGTGTGGACAAAAGAGCTAGTTACATACTGCCCAATGGGCTGGCTTCTGAGCCATACAGAAATATACACCCCAAGCACAGATAATTCCAACAAGTAATCCACAAAAAAGTATGTTTTTTAGTATATAATCGGTGAAGGAACAAGGAAGCTCAAGTCTTTACCTTGAGAAGCTCATAAATGTAGAAGCGAATGTCGTAATCTGTTAGTGTTGGATATAAAATTTTGAAATCTGTATTATTAACATACTCAAAGACCAGGCTTGGTGTTTTGGATTGCGGATCACGAACTATATCCAGAAGCCTCACGATATTTGGTCCCCCACATAAATTCTGAAGAATCTTGATTTCTCGCTTTATCTGAGAAGCCAGAAAAAATAACATTTTCATTAGCATCCCATCCACCTCCTTCCAAAAGGGGTGGGAAAAAACTATACTCTTTTTAAAAAACGGGTTACAGACAGCAACCAGCCAAGCAACAGGCAGGTGGAAACCAAGGAAACTACTGACAAGCAGGTTTTTTGAGCTGCACCATTACACACAAAATGGAAACTCCTGCAGGGCCTCAGAATTGGAAAGGAAAAAGTGGTGTATTCATCTCTTAACAGTGGAATATTGGCTGCCCAGTCACCATCCATCAAATACCATAGAATGATCTCTTCAATTTGATGTGGACAGCACTTTTGTGTGTATTCACAGTCCTGCCCAGCAACACGGTCTGACGGCTTCCATTCACTCTAGTAACTGCAACCTGATGGGCAGTCCCTTGTCTGTAGCCAGCCTGAGATTTATTTACATATATATAGTTATAGACAGAGAACACACAACTCAGAGGGTTTAATCTTAAGTCCCCACACAATAGTCTAGGAGGGTCTAATCTTAAGCCCCCACTCAGTTTAGTCTAGGAGCATTAAATGCTCTCTCTCTCTCTCTCTCTCTCTCTCTCTCTCTATATATATATATACACACACACACACACACACACACACACACATATATATATATATATATAATGTGTGCATATATACATGTATATATATGCATGTGTGTACACATACATACATACATACATATGTATATATATACATAAATATGTATGTATACATATATACATATACATATATATATGTATATGTATATATGTATATATATGTGTGTGTGTGTGTGTGTGTGTGTGTGTATATATATATATATATATACACACATACATACACATACATACATACACACACACACACATATATATATATACATATTGTATATGTGTGTGTGTATATATATATATATATATGTATATATATATATATGTGTATATATATACATGTGTATATATATACATGTGTATATATATACATGTATATATATGTATATATATATGTATGTATGTATGTATGTATATGTATGTGTTAGAAGTCATCTCCAGTCTATACATATACACCAGGGCCTCTGTTGTGGGTGTGCCCGCCCTTATGAGGTGTTTTCTCATTTTTCCCCACTCTCCGTATTTTTCCCCATACTTTTCCCATTTTTTCCATGGCTTTGGGGGGCAGTCACGGGCTGGCAGGCGCATCTCCTCTGGCCGACTCTACACGTCCTCATTTCTGACCTGGCTGACTCAAGGTTGCTGGCCGACTGGTCTTTGAGGGCTGGTCGTGGAGATCTGTCCACTGTCGGCTGCCTCTGGAGCAGGCCGACTGCTGCCTGGGGTCCATATAAAATGGACCCCCACAGCCCATGCCATTGTATCACTTATTCAGGATTCCTGTGTATATACAGAGTACATACCCAGCCATACTCTTGTCTGCGTTTTTCTCCTTCTGCTCCCAGTTCAGTGTGTTGAAGGCTGGCGCTTGTCTTCGATCCAGGAGACTTAGAGATTCGGGACTGTTCGTGATTGGTGCTGATCGAACGCATCAATGGACCGTACGGGACGTGGAGAAGCGAGGAGTAAGCAGTTCAAGCCTCGTCTTCATTGTGTTTCCCACCCACCCTCCCTTCAGAAGACCAAGTTCACCCCCCCCCCCCCCCCCCCCCCCCGAGGAGCGGGACTGTTCGTGTTTTTAGTGCTGTTTGGGAACCCGTGTGGGCCATTCGGGACGTGGCGAAGCAGGGAGCAGCAAGTGCAGCTTCGTCTCCAGGTTTTGTTCCCACCGACCCTCCCCATTCACACAACTAAAGTTCACCCCCCGCAATGGCAGATCTGTTAGAGATGCCCGAGAGGCATGTGAAGATCCCGACACTTCCCACGTTCCTGGTGGACCGTCAGTTGGACGGGAACAACTATGGCATATGGAAGGTTATGATGGAATCTGTTCTGGAGTCTTACGACCTCGCTGATTTCATCGTTGTTGGGGTTCCACGGCCGGAAGTAGAGGAAGGGGAGGTACCGTCGATCCGAAAGGACCGGGAGGCACAGGCACAGATGTGGGATTGTGTCAACGCCAGGATCCTTTCGTTTATCTTCCTCAACTGCACACCGCATGTAATCAATCATGTAAAGCATATGACGCTGGCCAAAGGTATATGGCAGCATTTGGCCTCTCTTTACAACACGGTATCGCCCCTGAAGAGGATTTCCTTGGAAGTACAGATGCGGGTTATGAGCCCTGCAAAGTCGTTGACGATGCGGGAGCATATTAACAAGCTACAGGCTCTTCAGCATGAAGTTCTTCAGGCTGGGAAGGAGATATCGTAAGAGGACATGGCCATAACGTTGCTATCGCATTTGCCCTCTCAGTACTCAGCATTTTACTCATCTTTGATTACCAGTGGCAGGCTCAGCACCATCACGTGGGAGGAGATTGTGCCCATGGTCTTGGACTAGGAGAAACGATTCACAAACCCTCCTCAGGGTGGAGGTTCCGAGGCCTTGACTGGCCAACGGTCAAAAGGCCGTAACACGGGCAAAGGGAAGGCTTCATCGGAGAAGTCTTCTGAGAAGAAGTCCGTTACTGAGCGTGAGAAACTAAAGGCAAAGAGGACCTGTAATGATTGTGGCGAGAAAGGCCACTATTGGAGGCAGTGTCCCAAGCGAAAGACCGAGAAGGGTGAAGATTCCTCAGTAGCGATCATGAAGACTCCGGCTTTTGTGCACCTGGAGGTGATGGACACCGATGTTTCATTTTCTTCAGGGAGGAGGTTGGAGGATTCTCCGCAACGAATACTTGAGAGTGGATTCTAGACAGTGGTGCTTCCAAGCACATGACTCCTTCCCGTTCAGATTTACAGGATCTTTGTAGGTATTCTCGTCACATTCTTACTGGGGATACATCCACTATACTAGTTCACAATGAGGGCAGGTTGGAGATAGTTCCTGTCAAATCCCCATGGATCTCCTCGTGATCGTTCTTGGTTCGAGACTCGAATCCTGCAAACAAACGAACAAACAAACAACAAGGGGGTGCAAGCCTGACTCACCTCCCAACCATGACAGCCATGGGCAAGCCCACAGTCTTGGCTGTCCCCACCGAGCCATGAGCTGAGCTAACTAGGATGACGTACCGACCAATCTCCTCCTCGCAACGTCCCATACCGCCACGAAGCTGCCCTCGCGGGCCTCGAGATTGCTGCCGGCCTCGGCTGCGTAAAGCAAGTGCACGTCTGCACTAGATCCAGGCTCCAAGACCATAGAGCTCTCACAAACTCGCGAGACTCTCTATATCTCAATAACTAACCTTGGCCACCCTTTTATAGGTTCTTGGCCGGTCATCGGGCGTCCACACTTGGGCGCCCGTCCGTCCATACTTGGGTGCCCGCCCATTAGTATATCCCTAACTCAGCTCGTCAATCAGCCTGCCTAGTTCCAAGCTTCCCCAAGCCTCGAAACTAGTCTTGCGTGCGTGTAGCACACGGTAGATACACACTGTGCACATGACATACTCCCCTTCCTCTAAGAGCTCACTCCTGAGCTCACTAAAAAGCCAGGGTAATCTCTCTGAAGAGTAGTCAATGTCTCCCATGTAGCGTCCTCCTCAACACGATCCTTCCACTTGATCTTGTATTCCATGATAAGCGTATTACGCAATCTTCGTTCACGAAATCCAAGAATCCTTTCAAGTTCGTGCGGAACAAATGTCATGTCCTCGACATCTATAATTTCTTGAGGAGTAACTAACTGATCTGCTCCACCTTGTACTTCCTTAAGTCTTCTGACATGAAATACAGGATGAACTTTCACATAAGAAGGCAAATCCAATTCATATGCAACTAAACCAATCTGTCGTGTAGCACGAAATGGTCCACAGTATCTAGGGGATAATTTCGGAGACCTACCTGTCCGTAAAGTCTCGGAATCTTTCGGAACTCGCAAATACACCATCGTTCCTTCAGAGAACTCTCTCGGTGAACGATGTCTATTAGAATAAAACCTGTCTCAGTCTTGAGCACTTCTAATAGATTCCTTCGCAACTTGTAACATTTCGTGTATATCTTGCAAAAAATTACGTGCTGCATCATGCTGAAGTCCTGAGAATCCTACTGTAACAGGTAATCTAGGTTAAAAACCATACATAAGCATGAAAGGACTAAACCCTGTACTCGTATGCTTAGTACTGTTATATGCAAATTCTAACATAGGAAGATAATCTTTCCATGAACTCTGTCTTTTGGATACATATGCTCGAAGCATATCCTCCAAAACCTGATTCACTCTTTCAGTCTGGCCATCAGATTGAGGATGATCTGAGGAACTCAAATTCAAAGTTGTTTCCAACTTCTCAAAAACAAGTTTCCAAAAATCACTCGTAAACTTCCCTATCACTGACTATGTCCTACGGTTACCCGTACAGTCAATTGCTCGATAAACTGCCGTGCTAATTGTGTAGCTGTAATAGTCTTCCGGATCGATAAAAATCTAGCCATTTTTGTCAAGCGATCTACCACAACCCAAATAGAATCGTGGCCTTGATGTGTTCTTGGCAATCCGGTAATAAAATCCATGGAAATACTTTCCCATTTATTACTTCGGATTTGCAAAGGATGCAACAACCCAGCCTGTCTAAAGCGTTCAGCTTTATTTGCCTGACAAATTCGACACTTGAGAACATAATCTTCTACATACTCTTTCATCTTTGGCCAATAAAAAGTGTGTTTCACTAATGATAGTGTATGTATGTACGTGTATATGTATGTATGTATATGTATGTATGTACATGTATGTATGTATATATATGTATGAATGTATGTACATACATACATACATACATACATGTATGTATGTATGTAGATGTATGTAGATGTATGTATGTATGTACATGTATATGTATGTACATATGTACATACATATACATGTACATACATACATACATACATGTATGTATGTATGTAGATACATACATACATATATGTATGTATATGTATACATACATATATATATGTATGTATATGTATACATATACATACATACATATATATATATATATATATATGTATGTATGTATGTATGTATGTATGTATGTATGTATGTATGTATGTATGTACGTACGTACGTATGTATGTACATACATACATACATATACATATATATATATATATATATATATATATATATATATGTATATGTATGTATGTATGTATGTATGTATGTACGTACGTACATACATATATATATATCTATATATGTATATATATATATATATATATATATATATATACATATATAGATATATATATATGTATGTACGTACGTACATACATACATACATACATACATACATATATATATATATATACATATATAGATATATATATATGTATGTACGTACGTACATACATACATACATACATACATACATATACATATATATATATATATATATATATATATATATATATGTATATATATATATATGAAGATCATTCACCGGATGTTTTTGGTGGTCATGATACCAAAGAAGTAAGCACTAAGTTGCTATCCACAAATAGAGATCTTAATTGGACCTCCGAAGCTGAATTAGAACTAAATAAAATCCCCGGTTTTGTAAGGAGAAGAATCAAGAAAAATACTGAAATCTTTGCAAAACATAATGACATTACAAAAATTACAGTCGATGTAATGTATGCGGCTAAGGAAAAATTAAGCTCCTAATTTGATAAACTATTGGAACATTGGTGACTCAAAATAAGATTTAGGCTATTGAAATTAGAGTTATTCCACGAATGCGTCATAAACGCGATACCAGCAATCCTGGCCAAGTCCGTCGCAGTAGCAAATAGTTAACAATAAGATAATTATTGGCTTTTAGATATTATGGTAAAACTTCGCTCAAAGCGACATGGTGGGAAGCAACGTGTGGCTCGAACATCGAGATCATTTTTGCGGAGTCTAGTAGCCGCCATTTCTTAAGGGGAAGATGCTCTCGCTTCAACATTCGTTGAAACCCATTAACCAAGAAGCTCGGATCTGATGCTCTATATATATATATATATATATATATATATGTATGTATGTATGTATGTATGTATGTACGTACGTACGTACGTACGTACGTACGTATATATACATATATATATATATATATATATGTATGTATATACATACATACATACATACATATACATATATATATATATATGTATGTATGTATGTATGTATGTACATACATACATACATACATACATACATACATACATGTATATATGTATATATATATATACATACATACATACATACATACATACATGTATATATGTATATATATATATATATATATATATATATATATATATATACATGTATGTATGTATGTATGTATGTATGTATGTGTACAATATATATATATATACATATATACATGTATGTATGTATGTATGTATGTATGTATGTATGTGTACACACATGTATATATACACGTGTGTGTACACATACATACATACATATAGATATATATATGTATGTATGTATGTGTACACACATGTATATGTACACGTGTGTGTGTGTGTGTGTGTGTGTGTGTGTGTGTGTGTGTGTGTGTATATATATATGCATGTATATGTATATGTATATATATATGTGTATATATACACATATATATATATATATACATATACATGCATATATATATATATATACATATACATGTGTTAGAAGTCATCTCCTGTCTATTTGTATACACCAAGGCCTTTGTTGTGGGCGTGCCCGTCCTTATGAGGTGTCTTATCATTTTTCCACACTCCCCGTATTTTTTCCCTATTTTTTCCCATTTTTCCTAGTGGTGGGAGGACTGCCAGATGATGCCGGGAGCACCCCAGTGCTGGCCGACTGGATCTTCATTAGTCGTGGGCTTCAGGGCTGCTGGCCGACTGGTTTTCATCAGTCGTGGGCATCAGTATGCTGGCCGACTGCATTTATGCAGTCGTGGGATTCTTCCTTCAGTCGTTGGCACTATTTCTGCTGGCCGACTGCCCTATCTGGGATGTATATATAGCCCCTCAACCCCCACCACTTTCTCATTCAGTTTTTCTGGGATTGTGTATAGAGAAGAGTTCACACACCTATCTCTCTGTGTTTCTTGTGCTGTTTATTTTCTGCAGTCTACTTGCTCTTGTCTACCCAAGTTTGGTTATCATTTCCGCTGCATATTCTGACATGGTATCAGAGCCCTAGGCTCTAGGAGATCTTGGGCGTTTTTCTGAGCAAGAGGGGGAGCAACAGGTTGCTGATTGGTGGACTGTTTCAGGCTGAACGGGAAGAGAAGGTGCAAGAGGAAGGCGGGCAAAGGTGCTGGACAGCCACTTGCAGATTTTCAGATTTTTTTTCCCACCCACCCACCCTTTCAGGTTACTCTCCGCGATGGCAGATTTACTAGAGATGGCTGAGAAGCACGTGAAGATTCCGACTCTCCCCACGTTCCCAGTGGATCGTCAGTTGGACGGGTCCAATTATGGCATCTGGAAGGTCATGATGGAGTCAGTTCTGGAGTCATATGACCTTGCTGATTTTATTATCATAGGGGTGCCACGGCCTGAAGCTGAGGAAGGGGAGTTATTATCGACGAGGAAGGACCGAGAGGCACAGGCACACATGTGGGATCGTGTCAACGCCAGGGTCCGGTCGTTTATTTTCCTCAATTGCACACCACAAGTGATCAATCATGTGAAGCACATGACGCTGGCGAGAGGCATATGGGAGCACTTGGCTTCTTTGTATAACACGGTGTCACCCATGAAACGGATATCCTTGGAAGTGTAGATGCGGGTTATGAACCCTGCAAAGTCTTCGACGATGCGGGAACACATTAACAAGCTACAGGCCCTTCAGCAGGAAGTCCTTCAAGCTGGGAAAGAGATATCATCCGAAGATATGGCCATCACGTTACTTTCCCACTTGCCTGGTCAGTATTCTGCTTTCTATTCCTCGTTGATCACAAGTGGCAAGCTCAGCACCATTACCTGGGAGGAGCTTGTGCCAATGGTCTTGGACCAGGAGGAACGTTTCACGAACCCTCCTCACGGCGGAGGTTCGGAGGCCTTAACTGGCCAACGGTTGAAAGGCCGGAATTACAACAAGGGCAAAGGGAATGCTTCACCGGAGAAGTCTTCTGAGAAGAAGCCTAATCCAGAACGAGAGAAGCTGAAGGCCGAAAGATCTTGTAATGATTGTGGCGAGAAAGGCCACTACTGGAGGAAGTGCCCTAAGCGGACAGGGAAGAGTGCTGATTCCTCAGCCTCAGCTGCGAAGACTCCGGCATTTGTGCACTTGGAGATGGTGGACTCCGATGCTTCATCATCTTCGAGCGAGGAGGCAGTTGGCTTCACCGCGAAGGATACCCGGGAATGGATTCTCGACAGTGGTGCTTCCAGGCACATGACTCCATCCCGTGACTTCTTTCTGGATCTGAAATGGCAGTCAAGTCGTATCTTTATTGGCGATAACTCCACTATTCCGATACATAGTGAGGGCCGGATGGAGATTATTCCCGACGGCAAGGGAGGCAAGCATGCTTCCCGTGTTCTTTATGTCCCTGCTCTGGGTTTTCATCTTCTGTCAGTGCATGAGGTATGCAAGACTGGCTTTCGGGTGGAATTTGAGGAGCGTTCAGTTGCTCTAAGGGACCGTGAGACAGGCAAAGTTGTTTGGGAAGGCGGTGTGGAGAATGGCATCTACAAGCTCTCTGCACTCTCCTCATTGACAGGCTCTCAGGTTGGAGATTTGTGGCACTTTCGTTTTGGCCACTTAAATGTGGATGCTTTGCGGCGCGCCTTCCGGGACCAGATGGTGGTTGGCTTGCCAGATGTTGGTAATAGGCAAGGACGCTGCAGTTCTTGCATACGTGGTAAGCAGCACAGGGAATCCTTTCCGAAGCAGGCTTCCAGGCGGGCTTCGAAACCATTGGAGTTGATTCAACTGACATGTGTGGACCACAGCAGATACCATCCTTGGGAGGATCTCTCTAAATCATGCTGCTTGTTGATGATTGTACCAGATTCACGTGGGTCTACTTTCTTTCCCAGAAGGACCAAGCTTTTGCTCGGTTCAAGGATTGGCACGTGATGGTGGAGAAAGAGTCTGGATTTCACGTCAAGACTCTCAGGGCTGACAAAGGAGGTGAATTCTCCTCGACTGTATTTTTCCGGTTTTGTGCAGATCATGGCATCAAGAGGGAATTGGCCAATACCGGATCGCCTTCGGAGAATGGAGTTGTTGAACGTAAGAACAAGACTGTGGTAGAGATGGTGAGGACCGTGCTGGAGCATCGTGATCTTCCTCGTCCACTTTGGGGTGAGGCTGTGGCAACGGCTGTCCATACCATTAACCGCTCTCCGACGACTTCTGTACCCCATATGACTCCATTTGAGGCATATTTTGGCAAGAAACCCGATGTCTCGCACTTCCGTGTCTTTGGGAGTGACGCGTATGTACATATTCCGAAGAAGCAGAGGGGGAAGCTTGACTCCAAGTCCCGCAGGCTGGTATTTGTGGGGTATAACTCTCTTTCCAAGGGATACAGGTTGTATGATCCAGAGAGGAACGAGATTGTTGTCAGCCGGGATGTGGTCTTTGACGAGCATGTTCCAGCATCCAATGTCGAGGAGCCGCCACTTCTTGGAGATCCAAAAGAGTCTGATGATGATTCCCATTCTATCACTCCGGTTGATCCACCTCAGTCATCACAGGAGGTTGAGCCCGCAGCTGGAGTAGAGCCCCCGCGACCACAAGAGGCTCCACGATCTGTTCAAGTACCTAGGTGGTTGTTAGACACCCTTCGGGAGTCAGGTGTCACGGAGCTACCCTCCGAGTGGACCACAGAGGACGGCCCTCGAAGATCACATCGAGTTCGAGATAAAAGCAACACGGCGGAGCTTCTTCATGTGAACTATGCTTTGATGTCTCGTATCATGCAGGACAAAGAGCCCACTTCCATAAAGGAAGCCCTTTCACAGGATACTTGGAGGAAAGCCATGCAGGTGGAACTTGATGCCATCGAGAAGAAGAACACTTGGGAGTCGGTACCGAGGCCGTCGAAGCGGTCAGTCATTGGTGTCAAATGGGTCTTTAAGACCAAGTACGCGTCTGATGGGTCGGTGGACAAACACAAAGCCAGGCTTGTGGCTAAAGGTTATGCTCAGCGGCCAGGCATCGACTACGAGAATACCTTTGCACCGACAGCGCAGATGACCACGATTCGGACCGTTCTTGCCCTTACTTCTTCTCAGAGGTGGCCCGTGTACCAGATGGATGTAAAATCTGCGTTCCTTAATGGTGACCTGCAGGAGGAGGTGTACGTTGAGCAACCTCCAAGCTTTATTGTTCCAGGATCGGAAGGGATGGTTTACAGGTTACGAAAGGCCTTGTATGGTCTTAAGCAGGTTCCCAGGGCTTGGAATCAGAAGATTGATTCCTTCTTTATTCGGACTGGATTTCAGAGATCGGTTGCAGATCCGAACCTGTATCTCTTTCGGGAACGCGGCATGGTCACACTTATCATCCTTTATGTGGATGATCTCATTCTCACCGGCAGTCATGTGGGGCACATTGGAGTGACAAAGGCTGCCTTGTCAAAGGAGTTTGAGATGACCGACTTAGGCTTACTCCACTTCTTCTTGGGATTGGAGATCTGGCAGACCCAGAAGGGGTTTTTCGTCTCTCAGCAGCGGTATGTTCATGAGTTGCTTGAGGCCTTTGGGATGGAGAACTGCAAGCCTATTACTTCAAAGATGGACCCGAACACAAAGTTAACCGTTCCAGATCCTTGTGAGCCAGTTGATGCCTCGCAGTACCGGAAGTTGGTTGGTTCATTGATCTGGTTGCTGAACACCAGATTGGACTTGAGCTTCTCCGTGGGGCTGTTGAGCTCTTTTATGCAGACGCCATTGAAGACTCATTGGGACGCAGGATTGCGGATCTTGCGGTATCTGCAGAGTACGAAGGATCTGGGACTCTTTTACATAGAAGGGAATGGAGTCAAGCTCCAAGGTTGGAGTGACTCAAATTGGGGAGGAGATCCAGACACGAGGAGATCTACTTCAGGATACACTTTTACCCTCGGCTCAGGAGCAGTTTCTTGGAGCAGCAAGAGGCAGCCTACTATTGTCCCTTCTTCGACAGAGGCAGAGTATCGGGCTACTTGTGGTGCTGCTTGTGAGATTGTATGGCTACGGAGGCTGCTAGGCGAGATTGGGTTTCCACAGAGGGAGCCCATAGTCATCCAGTGCGATAACCAAAGTTGTATAGCTATTGCTCGGAACCCGGTTTTCCATGCCCGAACCAAGCATATAGAGATACAGTATCACTTTGTACGTGAGAAGATCTTGGCGGGTGACATCTTGCTACTTTATTGTTCGACGAAGGACAATGCGGCGGACCTCTTCACAAAGTCTCTACCTCAGGCTACGCTCAGGCGGCACTCCAGCTCCCTTGGGTTGGTTTCACAGCCAGGAGCTGAGAGGGGGTGTTAGAAGTCATCTCCTGTCTATTTGTATACACCAGGGTCTTTGTTGTGGGTGTGCCCGCCCTTATGAGGTGTCTTATCATTTTTCCACACTCCCCGTGTTTTTTCCCTATTTTTTTCCATTTTTCCTAGTGGTGGGAGGGCTGCCAGATGATGCCGGGAGCACCCCAGTGCTGGCCAACTGGATCTTCATCAGTCGTGGGCTTCAGGGCTGCTGGCCGACTGGTTTTCATCAGTCGTGGGCATCAGTATGCTGGCCGACTGCATTTATGCAATCGTGGGATTTTTCCTTCTGTCGTGGGCACTATTTCTCCTGGCCAACTGCCCTATCTGGGATGTATATATAGCCCCTCAGCCCCCACCACTTTCTCATTCAGTTTTTCTGGGATTTTGTGTATAGAGAAGAGTTTACACACCTATCTCTCTGTGTTTCTTGTGCTGTTTATTTTCTACAGTCTACTTGCTCTTGTCTACCCAAGTTTGGTTATCATTTCCGCTGCGTATTCTGACAACATGCATATATATATATATATATACATATACATATATATATACATATACATATATATATACATATACATATATATATATATATACATATATATATATATATATACATACATACATACATATACATGCATGTATATATATATATATATGTATATATATATATATATATATACATCTCGGTCTTCGTGGGAAAATTACCTCATTCAGCCGTCTATAAGTGCAAATCTTCGTTCCATGTTGCGTAATTCCTTGGCCAACTTTCAATAGGGACGTTGTCACGTCATATTGACGTATCCACGACTGACGCCTCGGTCCGGTATGAGTTGCAAACGTGACCTTAATCTGTTTCTGACGCACTTCTGTAATCGAACTTTTGAAGCGTAGTTACTCACGGAAGTATGCATACACTTTAGAAACGTTTCGGGGTAAACACCCATCCGAATGGGTAGAGTCAGAAATCCGGCATTCAAGCTGTTCCGTAGCGATAGCTACGAGGGACTCGTGGGAGGAAAGCCCATATATATATATATATGTATATATATATACATGCATGTATATATATATATATATATATACATGCATGTATATATATATACGTGCATGTATATATATATACGTGCACGTATATATATATATATACATGCACGTATATATATATATATACATGCACGTATATATATATATATATATATATATGTGCATGTATATATATGTATATATATACATGCATGCACGTATATATATATATACGTGCATGCATGTATGTATATACATATATATACATGCATGTATATATATATATATATGCATGCATGTATATGTATATATATACATGCATGCATATATATATATATATATATATATATGTATATATATATACATGCATGCATATATATATATATATATATGTATATATATACATGCATGCATATATATATATATATATATATATATATATATATATATATGCATGCATGTATATATATACATATACATGCATGCATATATATATGTATACATATACATATATATATGTATACATATACATATATATATGTATACATATATATATGTATACATATACATATATGTATACATATACATATATGTATATGTATACATATATATATGTATACATATACATATATATATACATATATATATGTATATGTATACATATATATATGTATACATATACACATGTGTATATGTATATATATATACACATGTATACATATATGTATACATATATATGTATACATATATATGTATACATGTATATATATATATATACATGTATACATATATATGTATACATGTATATATATATATATACATATATACATATATATGTATACATATATATATGTATATATGTATACATACACATGTATACATATATGTATACATGTGTATGTATACATATATACATATATATATGTATACATATATATGTATATATGTATATATATATATATACATGTATACATATATATGTATACATGTATATATATATATATACATGTATACATATATATGTATACATGTATATATATATATATATACATATATATATGTATACATGTGTATGTACATATATATATATATGTATACATGTGTATGTATACATATATACATATATATATGTATACATATATATGTATATATGTATATATATATATATACATGTATACATATATATGTATACATGTATATATATATATATACATGTATACATATATATGTATACATGTATATATATATATATATACATA